>NC_083227.1:59890828-60200995 GCF_032191835.1 Heteronotia binoei
GAGGAACTGTACCTTATTATCTTCATAGAGCAGACAGTTTGGGGGAGTGAAAAGAACTCTTTTTCCAGCTGCATTTGTATTAAGAGCGTTTATGAATTTAGTATCAGGAGTGGTTCATAAGTTACTAATGATGACAATTGCTATGCATGTATTTTGATAAATGTAGGTTGCATATACACTATAACACACATGTTAGACCTGGTCTTCGTGGCGGGAGTTTTACTGGACGATATTGCTACTATAGCAGTGCCATGGTCGGATCACTATGCCCTCAAGGCTCATGTGGATGTGTCACCCCAAGCCTGTTTAGGCGGAGAGCGTATTTTAGCTCGCCCGCGGAGCCTGATGGACCCGGAACGGTTCCTAACGGCTCTACGGGATTCCTGGCCCACTGGCGACTCCCTGGATGACCTAGTAGAGTCCTGGAATGATGGACTCTCTAGGGCCATTGAGGAGGTCGCACCTAGGCACCCTCTGCGCCCCCGTTTGAAGCCGACGCCTTGGTTTAACCAGGGGCTGCGGCAACAAAAACATGGACTCAGACGACTAGAGAGACAATGGCGGCGTACTCGAGACGAAGTGATCCGAACATCCTATAGAGAGAGTTTGAAATCCTATGAGATGGCAATCAAAGCCGCAAAGAAAACATACTTTGCGACTAAGATTGTGTCCGCAACTTCGCACCCGGCACAATTGTTTGATATAATTCGGAGTCTTACGACGCTGCCACAAGGCAGACCAAATTCTATTGATTTGGAGATTGGCTGTGAGGTTTTTGCGAAATTTTTTGCAGACAAGATCGCGTCACTCCGCCTCGACCCCCCGGCCATGTTTGAGGCAGCTAGTGAAACCGAGGCTCCGGGCCTGTCTTCGGATCGTGTTCTGGATGGCTTCGGTCCTCTCAGCCTGGAGGAAGTTGACAGGATTCTCTTATCTGCACGCCCAACAACCTGTAATTTGGACCCTTGCCCGTCCTGGCTTATTAAATCTTGCCAGAGGGAGCTTAGATATCCTGTACGGGATATCATAAATAGATCCCTGATGGAAGGGCATTTTCCAACGCCGCTCAAAGAGGCAGTGGTCCGCCCCCTCTTGAAAAAAACAACCCTAGACCCGGCCCAATTGGCGCATTACCAGCCGGTCTCAAACTTGCCCTTTTTGGGCAAGCTTATCGAGAGGGCAGTGGCGATGCAGTTACAGACCTTCCTGGAGGACGCTTCCGTCCTCGACCCACTCCAGTCCGGTTTTCGCCCGGGCCATGGGACGGAGACGGTGTTGGTCGCCCTGGTAAATGACCTTCAACAGCATTTGGATCGGGGTGGCTCAGCGGTGCTGATGTTGTTGGACCTGTCGGCTGTGTTTGACACGGTCGACCATCGGTTACTGACCTGCCGCCTCGCCGACGCGGGGATTCAGGGGTTGGCTTTACAGTGGCTTTCCTCTTTCCTCGAAGGTCGGGGACAAAGGGTCATGATTGGGGGTGAGCTATCCCGGAGGCGCACGCTTGATTGCGGAGTGCCTCAGGGGGCGGTTCTCTCCCCGATGTTATTTAACATCTATATGCGTCCCCTTGCCCAGATCGCCCGAAGGTATGGGCTGGGCTGCCACCAGTATGCTGATGACACCCAGCTCTATCTGCTTATGGACGGCCGACCGGTCTCCGCCCCAGAAAATCTAGACCGGGCGTTACAGGAAGTGGCTGGGTGGCTCAGACCGAGCGGGCTGAGGCTAAATCCAGCGAAGACAGAGGTCCTTTGCTTGGGTCGTCGGGGTCCGGGGAGGGAAATCCCCCTACCAGCTTTTGACGGTGCGCCGCTGATAGCAGCGAACAGGGTCAAAAGCCTGGGGGTACTATTGGAGTCCTCCTTAAAGATGGAGGCTCAGATAGCAGCCACTGCCAAGTCCGCATTTTTTCATCTTAGGCGGGCAAGGCAGTTGGCCCCCTTCCTGGAGCGCGACGATCTAGCAACAGTGATCCATGCCACGGTCACCTCGAGGTTGGACTACTGCAATGCTCTCTACATGGGGCTGCCTTTGTGCCGAACTCGAAAGCTGCAGCTAGTGCAGAATGCCACGGCTCAGCTGCTGTTAGGACTCCCAAGAAGGGAGCACATCCAGCCCGGGCTCCGGGATCTGCACTGGCTGCCAATAACTTACCGAGTCCGGTACAAGGTGCTGGTTATTACCTTTAAAGCCCTATATGGCCTAGGACCTGCCTACCTGAAGAACCGTCTCTCCCCACATGTTCCCCAGCGAGTACTGAGATCGGGAATTCAAAACCTCCTTGTTATCCCCGGGCCAAAAGCCCGTTTAAAATCTACCAGGGACCGGGCCTTTTCTGTTATGGCCCCTTCCTGGTGGAACCAGCTGCCGGAAGAGGTGAGGGCTCTGCGGTACCTTGCTCAGTTCCGCAGGGCATGTAAGACAACCCTCTTCCCGCTGGCCTATAACTAGCTGACACAAGAAACTAATTGTGATTTTACTAGATTTCTGCTGTCCTTAATGTTTTAAATGTTTCAAATGTTTTAATTATTTTAACTGTTTATATGCTTAAACCTTATTTATGTGAGATTCTATGTTGTAAGCCGCCCTGAGCCACTTGCTGGGAAGGGCGGGATATAAATCATAAAATAAATAAATAAATAAATATTGTGTAAAAGTGCTATAGTTATTCTGGTGTTTTTTGACTTTATTATTCTCTTACATCAGAACCTGTTGATATTTATTGTTTTCTCCAGGGGAGCTGATCTCTGCCAACTGGAGATCAGTTGTAAAAGCATGAGATCTCCAGGTCCCACCTGGAGGCTGGCAACCCTAACAGGATTGGGTCCCTGTGCCTTTTGAAAATAGGGAATTTCATCCCTAAAAAGATGGGAGCATCCCTGTGCTGGACTTGAGGACACAGTCATATCTAGTTGGCTCATAGAGTCAAACTACATATTATATTTTTTGTGGGTCTCTACACAAGACCCAGTTGACAGATAAGGACAGAACTCCCAGGTTTGCAGGACCCTGAGTTGGGCTGAGACCATGGCACATGGGAAGAGGGAGCCATGGTTCTGATGAGCCACCACATGTATGGGAACTGAGGCACAGGAATGGAGTTCCCAAACCTCATATGTGGACCAGACATTGGGGAGAGTTAAGACTAAGCCTTCAGCCATAAAGCTGAGCAAGTGACTTTCAATAGTAATTCTGCCTCATGTAGCCTGCTCACAGGGGTACTCCAGGAATAAGATAAAGGTCACCCATTACTTGTTGGTGGAATGCTGAAAGATAGACTGGTTTATCTCTTTCCCCAGCCATGAAACTAAGCATCATACAATCCTACTTGAGGTTTTATAGAAACAACCATCCATCAGCACTGTAATAGTCCAAAAATCTTAATTCAAAGAAGTACAATTTACTTAACTACTTAATGTTCAGAATTATTGCAGACAAGAACATTCTAGTTTTTCTTCACTGGACTTGGGTGCGTGCAGGGAAATAACCAGTTAGCTGGACTATATGAGTTATGTGAACTGTAAGATATAACTTGCCTATTAAATGTTGCCTATTAAACATATAGGCGTACTTTCTGTACTATTTTAGTTGTCATGGGTCGCGGTCACACTCACCATTAAATCCATCCCTAACCCTTCACTATTATACCCCGCAGCTTTTTGACAATAAATTTCCTGATCAGACATCCCTCCATCCTTCAGTTCTAAGCAGCATTGGTCCCGTCGTTGGTTGATCAGAGGTCTCAACCGGACCTCATTTTTTGAGATGGCATTCCACACTTGCACAAGCGCAGTACCGTGGGATATCGTGCTTGGCTTTTCTTTTTAAAAGGTGCCAGAAAAGGTGGGCGATCTGCCCCCCCACCCCATTTAAACACCCGGAAAGGAAGGGGAAGCCCAGGAGTTCTCTTTGCTGTCTCTCCGCCTGGCGGGGAGATGGCAAAGGTGGGTCATCTTCCTCCCCTGGCAGGGAGACAGCAAAGGTGGGCGATCTGCCTCCTGCCCCATTTAGGAAAGGTCCCCTGTGCAAGCACCAGTCATTTTCGACTCTGGGGTGATGCTGCTTTCACAAAGTTTTCATGGCAGACCTTTTACAGGGTGGTTTGCCATTGCCTTCCCCAGTCATTACACTTCCCCCCCCCCCCCGCAAGCTGGGTACATATTTTACCGACTTCGGAATGTTGGAAGGCTAAGTCAACAATTGCTGGCGCAATGATATCATTTTGAGTGGGCTCTCGTAGGGAAGTATATGTGCGCTTGCGACGAGTCGGCTACAATGGAGCGTTCAAACATAGAAAGTACGTGCAGGAGTCGTCAGAAGCATTCTTATTCCAGATTTAATGTACTATCAAAAAAGTCCACGTCTCAGTCATGGCAGTTCGGGACACGAACGAGCCAATGACCATTGCCAGATGCTGATGTTTGGACAACCGCATAAAATCCGACATGCATCTGGCTTTCATCCATGCCCATCTCGTCAGTTTATGTGCATCTGACCTCGGCCATGGATCCACATTGATATTAGTTTAGAATTGTTACATGTGTGTTAGTTTTAACACCAAGGTAAGACATCAGAGAAAGGTCTGGCATATTTGAGGTTTAAATTTACAGAAAATGGAGGCACTTTTAACCTAAGGACAAGAATATTACTTGCCTCAGTGACTACATCATGTTTTGCATTTCTTATGTCTCCACATTACCACAATCACACAAAAATGCATTAAGGTTCTTCAATCTTCAGCATTTTTGTCATTTTTTACCACATTTCAGTCTGTCATTTGTGGCCCTACTGGTAATACCTTTTGTTCTCTGTATGCTAGAACTTTCCACTATTTTGGTAAATTTGCCAACTCCTGGATTAGAAAATGCCTGGGTTAGAAAATTCCTGGAGATGGATTTGAGGGTAAAGGTGGGGTTTGGAGAAGGGAGGGATATGGGGTATGATGTCATACAGCCTGCCCTCCAAAGCTGCCATTTCCTCCAGGGGACCTGATCTCTGGCATCTGGAGATGAGCTGTAATTGTAGGAGATCTCCAGGTCCCACCTGGAGCTTGACAACCCTAATTTAACTTTGTCTTAATAAAGTTGAATATGCATAAACATGCTCAATTGTGTGCACTTTAAAAAGTTTGATGGGGAGTACTGAATATAAAGAGCGCATGTGGAAGGCTGGAGAAGAGATTAAGAAGACACCAGTTTCTGAAATCATGGTATGAACATAGGAAGTTGCTGCATATGGAGTCAGAGACTGGGTCTGTCGTAGAACAGCTAGATTTGAATGCCACTAGACTCAAATCTAGTTGATTTATCAAGCTCAGCATTGTCTGCTTGAACTGGCAGCAGCTGAGGTCTCAGGTAGGTATCTTTTTTCACATCAATCAATACCTGGTCCTTTTAATTGTAGATAGTGCCAGGGATTTAACCTGAGATCCGCTGTAGTCAAAGCAGGTGCTCAACCATGGAGCCACAGCCGTTCTCCAGATTATAATTTCTGCTAAATATAGGAATGTGCACAGGTTTAAAAAGTGTATTGGTGTTAGTGTTACAGGTCAGCTGTTCACAGTTTGGTGGCAGCTCTTTGCTCTAGTCAACCAGGGATGAGACTGATCCTAAATTCTTTATTCAAGAAACAGCCTGGTCTTGGGTGGGCTCATACATACATAATTCTGCGCACTCAGCCTGAAGAAGAAACTGAGATTTGAAAAAAGCTGCATGCAAAATAAAGTTTGGACTATTCTGTGAAGCGCCCTGGCATTGTGGCTGGCCTAATTTTTATCATCTTGGTGCACAGCAAAGTACAAAGAGCACTTAGTATACCATCGTGCAAAGCCAATTCACTAGACCAGGGTTTCCCAAACTCCCCCCACCCCCTTGGCCCAGTTATTTTTACACTTCTCCTTCGTGGCCCACTAAAATTCAGGGGTGGAGCCAGGAGACTTTGGGGGTGGAGCAAGGACACAGGAAATGATGTCATTTCCTGTGGTGTCACTTCCAGGTCAAGGGTCAAGTGATTGTCACTTCTGAGGCACATTGAACCAAAACCCCGTCTCTTCCTGTGATGTCACTTCCAAACTGCTGATGAGGATGGGAGTGAGACTACATTCCCATTGGTAAGTGGGCTCTTCCTGCCTCCCCTGGCAGCCCACCAACTGAAATGAGGCTTCTTCGGGCCACAAGCACTGCAGGCTCCATGTAGCCACCCCAATGAGCATGGCAAAGCAGGGCATCTCTTGGGTGCTGTAGGCAGAGTTGCTCTTTCCCCCCTCCCACCCTGAGCTGTCAATTCTCTGCTGTCCTCAATGGCCCTGTCAGTTTCCCACCCTTCCTCCTCTAGCTACAATACCACAGCCTATCTGGGCCATGGACATCACCAATTCTGCACTTTCCTTCATGGTCTCCCACCCTTCCTCCTTCTGCTGCAACCCTGCAGCCTCGTTGGGCCATCAGTGCCTCTGGAGAAGGGTGGAGGCCAAGCAGGAAGACAAACAGGCTCCAGCGGGCCACCAGTCTATCCTATGAGCCCATAAGAAAGAATGGAGTCCATTCTGTCCAATGAGCCCATAAGAAAGAATGGAGCAGTTTATCCTATGAGCCCATAAGAAAGAATGCAGTCCAGTCTATCCTGTGAGCTCATAAGGTAGAACAGAGGGATTGTGCCGCTTCTGTGGTGTGACGACAGAGAAGGGATTTAAATTTTAAACCCCTTTGCCGTTGCACCTCAGAGGTGGCACAATCCTTCCCTTCTAACCTATGGGCTCACACTCAGCCCCTTTGCATGGAGGCCTTCCTGCAACACAACCCCCCCCCTGCCAGGAAGCCCAGCGGGGCCAGATCCCCCAGTTTACAGGGAGGCCTTCTCTTGAGGAGGCCTTCTTGCAAACTCCACACCTCGCTGGACCACCGGCAGCACAGGGAAGCCTTCCTGCAAACCACCCCCCCCAACCTGCTGGACAGGGAAGCCCAGCAGGGCCAGATCACACAGTTCACAGGGAGGCCTTCTCTTGAGGAGACCTTGCTGCACCCCCCCCCACCTCCCTGCCATGCTGGGAAGCCCTCGCCTGGAAGCCCAGCAGGGCCAGATCCCCCAGTTTGCAGGGAGGCCTTCTCTTGAGGAGGCATTCCTGCAAACCACCCCCCCACCACCACCTCTCTGCTGGGCAGGGAAGCCCAGCAGGGCCAGATCCCACAGTTCACAGGGAGGCCTTCTCTTGAGGAGACATTGCTGCAAAAAACCAAACAAACCCACCTCTCTGCCGTGCTGGGAAGCCCAGAGGGGCCAGATCCCCCAGTTTACAAAGAGGCCTTCTCTTGAGGAGGCCTTCCTGCAACCCTCCCACCTCTCTGCTGCCAGATCCCCCCGTTTACAGGGAGGCCTTCTCTTGAGGAGGCCTTCCTGCAAACTCCACACCTCGCTGGACCACCGGCAGCACAGGGAAGCCCAGTGGGCTGATGCCCAGTTTGCATGGAGGACCCAGCCCCTCCCCCCCAAGCCTTTTCCACCCTGCACTTTCCTTAACTTCGGGGGGAGAGTTCTGTGGGAAAAGAGGAACCTGCACCCAACCATCCATATATAAGCAGCTGGACCAGCAATGGCAGTGCTCTGACCTAGTGCCTGAACAAGCCCCACCCTCTAAAAAAACCCCGAGGCTTCAGCCACTCCCTCACACAGATAGACTTGGGGAAGTTCCTTGGTATTCCCTGTTGGGGAGGGCAAAGGACAGTTCAGCCGGAAGAGGCTCCTGGGGGTGGGGCTACCTAGGGCTTCTTCTGCAGACCAGTAAGAAATGCCCGAGGGACCGAGACCGGGTCCCAACCCACCAAATGGGAAATGCTGCACTAGACATTATATAAACTATTATATAAAGTGGACATTAGAGGGAGCCTCCATATTTTATGGAAACGAAATAGAGATTCCTCACTTTGCTTGGTTTCCATCAATATTTTTCAAGCTACTGGAACAAGGATATTTTTGGATATTTTGGATATTTGTGGTCAGATCCAATTCTGACATTTACCTTAGGAAAGCTCAGGTCACAATAAACCAGCAGTCTAGTAACAGTAGTCTATTATCATATAAACTGGTTTTCATGTGTCCTTTCAGTGAATTCTAGAGTTCCTTCATGTGAGATATGTTAGTTAAGCTATGCCATATGTAGATTGTGCCATGTTCTATTTACCTTGTCCTTACCTGTTTCACTCGGTCAGGTTGGGAAGCTGAAAGGAAATCAGTAACTTGGTTTTGTCTGCCTATGGCCATCCTGTGAGAAATACCTGCATATGCAAGCTTCAGGGCCTTGGTGACATTAGCATCAACAGCATCAGTCCCCTTACACCTATCTGCATAATAACTGGAACTCCTGTCACTAGCTGGTAAGTAGCTATTGTCCATGCCGTCTAGCCAAATCAACAGACTGCCTGTGACTGAGCCTCATCCCAGATGTACCGTTTCATAAATTTGAGGTCCCTACTGCAGCTCTGGGGAAACCTCAAAGTCTACACCAATGTTATTCAGAGGGAAAGTCCAACATTATAAAAAGGGGGGGGGCAAGCACCTTGAGCTCTGATGGATTGTAACCTATTATTCACTATTTGCAAACAGATGTCCCATCACGTGCTGTCTTTTTAATTTGTGATGGAGAATTGCTTGCCATGTGTTAGAATCAATATATTAGTGATCTGTTCCTGCATACATCCAACATATTTTTCCAGCTCTGAGTATGCTAAGTATGAGTAACTAACTGTACACTTTATTAATTGCAAGACAGAAAATGCTCACCTCTTAAGGCAAGGGATTTTTCATTTGAGAAGAATAATAGTGTTACAGCAAAGTAGCAGTAGAGCTTCTAAGTACTGTGAGCTCCTTATAACTAGACTAAGAAGATTACTATGTCTTTGTATCTCCACAAGCTCATTAACTGCTGGCCATAGTTGTTAGGTGTACAGGCAATGTGATTGTAGTTTAAAGCAAGGCAGGATGGTTTCACACTAGCTATTTAGTATGGAATTATTTTTTCACTTTCACACTAGCTATTTAGTACGGAATTATTTTTTCACTTCATTTTCAGAGACCACTCAGACAATGTTGTAGTCAATGTATTGCATTTAAGAGTTTTCTGTATTCATTCCCCAAACCTGATTTGTGGTGATTTTGTAAACTTAGAACACAGCTGTAGCACCATGTGGATAACTGAAGTGTTATTGCAGCTTCTGAGGGTTACTATTACTTTAAAATGGTCATCCCTTCCTTCCTCCTTCTCCTTTAATTGATTTACTGTCAGTCACCAGGCTCTCTTGGGAGGATTCATAAATCAATTCTAACTTCTTGCTCCTTGTGCACAATTAAATACATTTTTTTACTTTTTACTCAATTGAAGATGCTGCTTGGTTTTATAACATTTGATTATTATTTTGTAGTCATGCTATTACGATAATAAACAATAACATAAAATGATGAGCAGTGACTATGAATGGCTCCAAAGCAAAAAGTAGCATATAACAACATCTATCACCATCCCAGAGGAACAGGAACCAATAGGGGTCACTGCTCAGTAGTAGAGCATTTGCTTGGCATGCAGAAGGTTCCAGGTTCAATCCCCAGCATCTCCAGCTAAAAAGATCAGACACTAGGTAATATGGAAGACCTCAGCCCGAGACCCTGGAGAGCCACTTCCAGTCTAAGCAGGCAATAGTGACATGAATGGACCAATGTCTGATTCAGTATAAGGCAACTTCATGTGTGTTATGTGGTCGCTAAACTTGTATGTGTTCAAATAGCTATGAAAGAAATGGGGCTGCAAAATAATACTTCCTGTGCAATCAGGCCTCATTTTGGGCAGGAGCTCACAGGAACAGAGCTCTGGAACATCTACATTTTATTGTGCTCCTTCTTTCTTACCCCGCCCCCCATACTTGCTTCTGGGCTCCATTGTTCAAACCTCCTGTAGAATTTTGCTGATCTATAAGATTTGACAAACTTTCTCATATTTTTCCCCACACAAAATGGGGAAATAACCAAAACATATAAAGCAGACAGATGGAAATCTTCATCATATCACTGTGGCCACATAGGAGAAAGTAATTTAAAAGTATGATGGAAGTAAGGTTTTGTTATGACCATTATCATTCCAGAAGCATTTTAAAGGATATACTGAGTTGATATAATTTAGTGCACTTTCCGGTGATGTCAGGGGTGTGTGGCATATGCAAATGAGATGTGCTAATGAGCTCCAGCGCCTCTTTTTCTACAAAATGACTCATGTGTGCAATAATTAATTAGGCCAAAAACAAAGGGAAATTTGCAAGCAGCAGGATCAGGTTTCTTTCTGAGCAGACACATTATAGGACCTTGATGTGGGGCTGAATTTTTACGGGGAATATAATGCTGTGGGGAAACACCATTTCAACCCTTCTTGCAATAGAATGTGAGAAACTGATCCTTTAGCAGTGCAAAAATACCATAGTGTATGTTGAACCATCCCCACAGCTTCTTCTTTGCTATTTAAAGAAATCAGTGTAGGAATCAAGCAGTTTTGCACCAGTGGGGAAAAAGTCATTCCAGAGAACACTGGTTAATCATCATGAAGATTTAAGAAGAGTAGTGGATAGGGAAGTTAAGGTAAGGTCTTGTGAAATACAAACTGAAGCTGAGAAGACAATTTGTATCAGAACATACCCAAGGCAGCTATGGCTCAATTAATTTGTAACTTGTATGTAATACCTACTGAAAGGTCAAACTACATGCATCATAAGATACAAGTTGCTTGTGTGTAGAGCAGTGACAATGGTAGCAAAGGTGATTTTAATCAATGCCAGACTAATTATTCAATAGTAATGAATTTTTCAAGCATGACTAGGGGTTGACAACTTGGCAGAAACAACATACAAGTAGTATAATCATGGAAATGGCTCCAAACTGCAAGAGTTGACTTAGTTTATGATGTCATTTGTATGTTTTAAGAACTTACCTGTCTTGAATGGGTGGGGGGGAATTAGTCTTGTGTCAAAAATGGGTTACAATTACCATTCAATGGAAGCAAATAGCTAAGTACTGTGTGAGTGGTTGAGTAACAGTGCACTCCTAAACAGAGTTACTTCCTTCAAAGTTCATTTACTTCAATGGACGTAGAACAGTTTAACTGTTTAGGATTGCACTGTAAATCATGCTGTTAGATCCAAATTCAAATCTGAACAAAAAAGGATACTTGTCACAGCCTGCCATTCTGGGTGGCTTGGTCTGCTGTGAGTTGGAAAGCAACCATCTATTATGAGGTAAACTTAATGTCCCATATTTTCACTGTTGGGTGCAAATAGCCCCCTGTCAGGCATTTGTAAAAATCAGAGTATAGGGTTAGAAGTGTGACAAATGTCAGCTATGTAAGTGGTGTGGTGGTACCTTAATCATTTGGCAGTGCACTTAAGTCCTTTTCAGTTATTACAATTTATGTTTGTAAGTTCTATGTTAGAGGAGCTCACACTATGAACAATTGTTTCTGTACAAGCAGTTGCCATCTTGTATGAGTAGGGCAATGTGCATATGTTTCTGCTTCAGGGCTTGCAAACTGAAACCCTGATATATCAGTCAGAGTATGCATTCACACATATCAAAGCAGGGCCATGATATGACCTATTCACAAAAAATGGCACCCATGTGTATAGAGATGATAATATGTGGTATGAGCTACTCTAATACGTAAATGGCCCACAAAAATTGCGACTGAAAGGGCTTTTGATTCCTCTTTTTTGAGGAGCAACATGTAATAATACCTCAGTTCAGACTTCTTTCCTAGTAATTATGGTGTCTTAGTGAGGTGAAGCATCAATTTGCCCACACAGGGTTAAACTATAAGACCAAGTATAACTTCTGCCCAGTGGATATCAGTCATAGGACACACCTGTGCCTATTAATATCAGAATTAAAGTCATGTGCATTTAACTAATGGAAGAGACTCTGCAAAGATCTCAAGAGTGGAGTAAACTGATGGGGGGGCGGGTTTTTTTGTCAGCTTGTGGGGGCAAGAAGTATATCTTGGTACACCCCTCCACATTTTTTACTTCCTGCTGGAGTCTTCAAGGAGCTGATGCCCAGGATTTATGCCTGGTAACTTGCTGGAGGCAGGGCCATGCTATTCTGAGGCCTGAGGTAATGTGAATTTGTTTTTAGCTTAGTGAAGTCAGGTTTTTTTTGTTTTATATTTGGCTTGTCTGCCTTTATGTTTGTTGGCTTACTGTATTTGTTTATTTTAGAATAAAATTAAAACATTTTCATATAAAAAGTAACCTGGTTGTACGTGAATGGCAAAGGGCCTTAACTAGGTTTCTTTGGTCTAAAAAAAAGTCTAGAATCAAGTTCTCTTTAATGGCTAAATCTATGAAGCTGGGAAGACTAGGTCTCCACAATTTAGAAAAATATTACCTAGCAGCAAATTTGAAGAATATCATTTTATCTGCATCTCCTCATACAAATAAAGCTTGGGTAGAGATAGAGCAAACTTTTAAAAAATTGGTTCATCTTCATGAAGCAATTTGGAATTTGCCTGGCAATAGGCATATGAGTGTATTTAACCTTTAAATTAGCATTATGGGAAAGATATGTAAAGTTCTTAGTATCTAATGTCTCTCTTTTAGATGACTTTCTTGGCCAAAGTTGGTTCCCCCTGGTAGATGCATGGAAGACTTCAAAATTTGGAGAGATAATGCACTCTACCACCTGTGTGATGTTAGCTCCAAAGGAACTCTATACACAAATCAGCAATTGGAACTTAAATTAAATGTAAACCTTCCCTGGATCTAATAGCATCAACTTTATTATGCTTCACATGGGAATGAAATTATTACACAACTTAACAAAATGCTAACATCTTTTGAAGAATTGCGACCAAAAGACAAGAGGTTTAATAAAAGTCATAAATAATCTTTTAAATCAACAATCATGGGATCAAATCATTCACTACCCGACAAAGCGCCTGGCATAAGGACTGTGGTATTACCGTTGATACAGCTGACTGGCATAAGATTTGGTCTTCTTATTTGTATACCACTAACGCATTACATCTTAAACTAAAAAAACTCAAGCTTTATGCTAGATGGTATCTCACCCTGAAACAGTTGTCAAACTCAACAAGTAACTCTAGATCAGGGGTCCTCAACCTTTTTAAATAGGGGGCCAGTTCACTGTCCCTCAGACTGTTGGAGGGCCGGACTGCCGTTACTGTACAAGGCCGCGGGCCGTCAGTTCTCCGTCTTCTGCATCTCTCTCCCTTCCCCACACCACACACCCTGGCCTGGGAACTCACCTCACCTCAGTATCACCTCACACTCTGTCTCCGCCGCCTCAGCCCAGTGCCGGAAGTGTGCATTGCTAACGCAAGTTTAGGTCGAACGTCACTTCCGGTCTGATTTTGCCATAACCCGGCGGGCCGCATAAATGTCCTCAGCGGGCCGCATCTGGCCCGCGGGCCGCATCTGGCCCGCGGGCCGTAGGTTGAGGACCCCTGCTCTAGATGATGGAAAGGTACGCTGGTACTTCCAAACACTGTTGGTGGGACTGTCCCAAGGTAGCTGAATGCTGGACTTTCATTTTAAAAGTAATGGGTAAGATTCTGGGGCAGCCCATTCCATCTATAGCAGAATCAGTCCTTTTAAATTATTGTCCTACGCTGAACATGTCTAAATATAAAACAGACTTGGCTGCTCTTTTACTGATAGCAGCAAAAACACTCCTTGTTCAACACTGGAAATCTGGTACTACACCCACAATACACCAGTGGTTTACTAAAATTTGGGATATAGCTGCTGTGGATAAAATAGCCACTCAGTTAGGGATTGCTGAAATGCCAAGTGTGAAAAATGATTTTGTTGAATGTTGGTGTCCTTTTTTTGACTATGTTACAGGGAACCCAAGAAAGCGGTGTGACCTTCCTAAGAAATATATGTAACTGTTGTTGTTGTTGTTCAGTCGCATAGTTGAGTCTGACTCTTGCAACCCCATGACTGAAGATAAAAGAAGAAGGGAACGGCAAGTAATGAGATGGCTAGACAGTGTTATTGATGCAACGAACATGAATTTGAGCGAACTTAGGAGGATTGTGGAAGATAGAGGGGCCTGGCATGATGTAATCAGGGCTAGGGCTGGGACTGGGAGGGAGGGGAAGGAGGCGGGGAGAAGATAGCGATTGGGGCTTGGAAGGGAGATCGGGGCTGGGACTGGGAGGGAGGGGAAGGAGGTGGGGAGAAGGTGGCGATTGGGGCTTGGAAGGGAGGGAGGGAAACTGGGAAAGAGGCCAGGAGAAGCTGGTGATCCGGGCAGAAGCAGCCCCCACCTCCCCGCTAGTTAAAGGGCCCGATGATTAGCTGTTTCGCAGGCTCTTTAACTAGCAAGAGGGGCTGGGGCTGTTTTAATGGTGGGGAAGGGAGGGTGGTGGCAAGGGGCAGGCAAGGAAGAGCTTCCCTTTCCTCCTTTCCTCTCCCTGTTGCTTTCCCTGCCACCACCCTCCCTTCCTTCCCCACCATTAAAATAGTGCGCAGGGCTGGAAGCAAAAGCAGCCCCAGCCCCTGTGCTAGTTAATGGGCGTGTGAAACAGCTGATCAGGGGCTCTTTAACTCCAGCAGGAGGCTGGAACTGCTTCTGCCCTGGCCTGCCAAATGCACATGAGGCCAGTGGCAGCCCCCAGAACCATGGCAGAGGCTGCATGGGGCCTCCAGTCAGGGGGCCTCACCCAGAAGTCAGGGGGCTGTGCCCCCACAGGCCTCCTCGTAGCTACAGGCCTGCGGCCCTGTGCGATCTAATGCAGTTCTGCAGGCAGAGATGTTCCATCAGGTTTTTGATTGAGGACAGTGATGGTTTCCATCATAAACTAGCACCCTCTCTTGTTTTTCTGCTTCATCCTCACCACCCCTCCCCCCATCCATGAAGTGATTGGCAGTCTGAAATGGAAATAAGTAATAATTATTGCCATCTGTTTTTTAAGTGTTATGGTTTTATTGTAACTGATTTGTTCTAACAATGTTGTACATTGCCCAGAGCCCTACAGTGCCAAGGATTGGGTAATCCACAAATCTAATTAATTACATCCTTCTAAGTCCCTTAAAGTCAAGGGGCTTAGAAGTCTTTTTAGAATTGATCTGCTGAGTTATACATATTCCAAATTCCATTGAGATGAACTGTACTACTATTAAAACAGCCCAAACACATGGTTACCCTCCAAAGTGTCATCTGTGAGTGCATTCCACAGGGTAGGGGCCACAACTGAGAAAGCCTTTCCCTTGATGACAGGTAACCAAACCATCCTGGGGCCAAGAGGCCCCTAGATAATGTCCAAAGCCATTGAGGGCCAGTTTGCTGTAGTGGTTAAGTGTGTGGACTCTTATCTGGGAGAACTGGATTTCATTCCCCGCTCCTCCACTTGCACCTGCTGGAATGGCCTTGGGTTAGCCATAGCTCTGGCAGAGGTTGTCCTTGAAAGGACAGCTGCTGTGAGAGCCCTCTCAGCCCCACCCACCTCACAGGGTATCTGTTGTGGGGGAAGAAGATATAGGAGATTGTAAGCCTTCTGAGTCTCTGATTCAGAGAGAAGGGCAGGGTATAAATCTGCAATTCTTCTTCTTCTTCTTTAAAGGGAGCACAAGGGGTTGTAATGGAGAGGCAGTCCAGTACGTATGAGTGTCCCAGACCATCAAGGGCTTTAAAGGTTAACACCAACACCTTTAATTGGGTCTAAAGACTAATTGATTACCAGTGTAGCTGCCACAGAATTGGAGTAATATGAACTGGCCAAGATGTTCCAGTCAGCAACTTGGCAGCTGCATTCTTGATTATCTGCAGTTTCTGAAGCATTTTCAAGGGTAGAGTGAATTGCAGAAGTCTAATCTGGAGGTGACCATTGCATAGATCAATGTAGCAAGGTCTGACCCAGACAAATAAGGAGCCAGCTGGTGGACCTGATTTAGGTGGGAAAAAGCTGACTGTGCTACCATGGACACTTATTTATCCAATGAGTGCAGAATCCAACCAAACACTTTGAAAAGGCTCTTTACAGAGTCTACAACTGTCAACTGGACACCATTGAGTCTCAGGAGTGACCTTCCAGATAGCATTTCAGTCTTTCCCAGCCACATGACCTCCATTTTGGATGGAATCAACTTCAGACAGCTCCCCGCAACAACTGGACTACTTGTCAGGCTCTGTAAGGTTTAAGAATATTAACTGCAACATACTAACCATATGTACTTCTGATACTAACCCATATATCTTTACTGCTATGTAGTCTCTATGCATATCAAAGAGACAGCCATTAATGTGTACACATTGTGGATGCTCCGTTAAAAGATAGCTTGGCCGCAAGGCAACTTCTCAGGGGAAAGAGATAAGCTGAAGCCTGTGTGAAAGTTTGCACCTCCAACTCCTTGATGTCTTGGGAAAGGGAGCTTTTGTTTAGAATTGCTTTGATGTAGAATCTCTTAAGAGTGACCCATGCCTAGGCATCGGAATTAGTCTCAATCTTTGTATCCAGCTATGAGTTTCCAATAAAATGTCATTTTGTTTCAAATGAACATTGCCTTGAGATTCCATCGCCTGACACTACTGCATCCAGGTACTAGGATAATGCTGAGAGCCCTGCTGTCAGCTGCTTATCCAGCAGGAGGAAGAGCTGAGTATTATCAGCATATTGAGGAAGAAGAGAAGAGACTGGATTTATATTCCACCCTTCACCTGGAGTCTCAGAGCAGCTTACAATCTCCTTTCCCTTCCCCTTCCCACAACGGACATTCTGTGAGGTAGGTGGAGCTAAGAGAGCTCTCTCTAGAACTGCTCTTGAGAGAACAATGAGAGAACTTATGACTGACTCAAGGTCACATCGGCAGCTGCATGTGGAGGAATGGGGAATCAAACCCAGTTCTCCCAGTTTAGAGTCCATGCTCCTAACCACTACTCCAAACTGGCTCCCAAGTTGATGGCACCCAACTCAAAACCTCCTGACTATTTCAGCAAGAGGGTGCATATCTATGTTAAATAACACTAGAGTGAGGATCAAATCCTGTGGGATCTTTCAATTCAGGTCTCATTGGAAAGTTCTCTCCTCCACAATAGCGACTCTCTGAGAGCATCCTTGGAGAAATGACGAGAATTAAAGGAAGTGCTGCTTACCCCCAAGGAAGCAAGGCAGTCAATCAAGACCGAGTGGTCAACTGTATCAAAGGCTGCTGTTTGATCCAGAAAAATCAACAGGGCTGGCGTGCCTTTATCCAGATGTAAATGGAAATAATCAACAAAGCAGCCAGCTCTGTCTTGGTCCCAAAGGCAGGCCTGAAGCATGAGGCAGGGTCCAGGGCAGATGTCTCATCCCAGAAAACCTGGAGCTGCTCAGTCACTGCTTGCTTAATTACCTCCGCTAGAAAAGGTAGATTAGACACTGGGAGGTAATTGGCCAGCTCCTTTTTATCTAAGGGTTTTCCCCTCCCAGATCTTAGATTAATTTGCACAGGCAAAACATCCACTGAACGATGATGGCAGACTCCACTGTCTCTAGTGTACTATTTCTCACAAAAAATGACACAGAACTGCTTCCCCATGTCAAGATAGCCACTCGCCAAGCTAAAGTGCTTCAGGGGGTAGCTCTTATACATGCAAACCATTAGCTAAAAAGCCATGGTGATGTTCACAATTGTCATTTCAGTGTCAGTGGACTCTTTGCAGAATGAAAAGCAGCCCCAAAAATGCCCATTGGTCAGATGAAGTTCTTATTACTTACACAACATTCAACGAATACCAAAGTGGCATAATTTGTTGCTTCACAGCAGCATTACTAGACCAAAGGGTTATACCAAATGTATGGAATGCAAAAACTTCCATCTGGCATACCTTGGCCAGGCAGTCTCAGGAGCAATAAGTCAAAGGCTCACACTGAACAATGCAATGCTTGCCAGATGATACATCCAGCCTCTCCGTTTCTTCTGTGTCCTGTTGTCACAGGGGAGGTGTTCCACAAAAGAAGTCTCTAAAGAGCAGCATGCTGCCTGTGGTGCAGACACATCCAGTTTAACAAAAGATAGTGATGAAACTGAATACCAGTATATTCTCTCCTCATCTTCCTTTTCTTCTGTCACTCTACTGAACAAGCCTTTTAGGAATTCCTCCCCCCTTTTTGTGATGCCTAGGAATGTAACAATTTTCAAAAAGCAAGTGGAGCACATGGTGGCATTCACAGTCACAGTACTCTGTCTGGTTGTTTCCAGTCAAAATAATCTCCCACTCAATTATGGAGAAGAATGGAGAAAGCCAACCCTGACTCACAGTCAGATGGAGAAAAGAACATGTTCTGTATGTGGAGATGGATTGGAGGCAGATTGAAACACAAAACATCCCCCCCCCCCCCATTCCAGCACTTCCTTTAAGTTTGGACTTCAGAAGGAACTCACACATTAAACATATTGGTCATTTTCTAAGGCCAGATTGAAGTCCTTCTAAAGGAAAGACACATCAGATTATTTCAATGCTGGGTTATATGAACATATGAAGCTGCCTTCTACTGAATCAGACCCTCGGTCCATCAAAGTCAGTATTGTCTACTCAGACTGGCAGCGGCTCTCCAGGGTCTCAAGCTGAGGTTTTTCAATTTGCCTGGACACTTATTAGTTAGAGATGCCAGGGATTGAACCTGGAACCTTCTGCTTACCAAGCAGATGTTCTACCACTGAGCCACTGTCCCTCCACAAATAAGCAGGCTAGTACATGGAAGCCATGGCAGAACTGGAATCATATAGGCAGGTGGAGTGCTAGGGCAGATTTATAGGACTCAAGATAGTTGTAAGCCTGCGTAAAGGTTTGTCAGCTGGGCAAGGGACAGGAAGAACAAAACCTGAAGGCAGTAGTCGAGAAACTGCTGTGAGGTAGAAAGCCTAGTCACAACAACCAGTATCAAGAATAGAGAGAGTTGAAACAGATGATGCAGGAAACACAGAGCAAACTCCTAATCTCCTGTTGCTACTTGGGCATTGGTGTAGGTCTAACCTGCAGGTACTGATGATGACAAAATTACTGTTCCATCAGCCTATTGGTTCTGAACAGCTGACCTGCAAATATTTATATCCATGTCAAGACTAGATGAACTAATGGACTGGCTGAGGAAAACTGCATTGGGCCCTTCCTTTAAACTGCACCTTGCCAGAGGCTGAGCACATTTCAGAGAGCTCTGAGAGAGAGGAGATAAGAAGTGCTATAAGGGTGATGTTTGGCTTTCTAAACAGCTGGGAAAGTTGCTGAGAATTTCTGAGTTTGTATGACTGTGTGATTGTTGAAAATTCCGAGTTTGCGGTGCTGGGGAACTGCTGTTTGTTTGGTTTGAGTGGGCTGAAGGTGATTGTTGCTGATTGATAAGGAGTGGCTGTGTTCCTGGGGCAGACTGAGGCCCCACCCTCTTTGCATTATTAAGCTGCTCCTTGCCAGAGCCTGAGCACATTTCAGAGAGCTCTGAGAGAGAGCAGATAAGAAGTGCTATAAGGGTGAGGTTTGGCTTTCTAAACAGCTGGGGAAGTTGCTGAGAATTTCTGAGTTTGTGTGACTGTGTGATTGCTGAAAATTCTGAGTTTGTGGTTGCTGGGGAACTGCTGTTTGTTTGGTTTGAGTGGGCTGAAAGTGATAGTTGCTGATTGATTAGGAATGGCTGTGTTCCTGGGGCAGACTGAGGCCCCACCCGCTTTGCATTATTAAGCTGCGCCTTGCCAGAGGTGCGAGCCTTTGGTGTGAGCTGAAGGGCAAGAGCTAAAGGGCTCTTGGCCTGTGGCTCTTAGCCTGGGGGCCGTGTAAGGACCAGGAACCCAGTTCCCTATTTTCCTTGTGTTCCCAATAAGGTAAGTAGACCCTCCAGAAGGAGACAGTCTCCACTTGTCCCCAGATGGAACCAAGCTGCTGGCGCTTAAAATCAAAAAGGTGGCGGAGCAGTTTTTAAACTAAATCTTGGGAGAAAGCCGACAGGAGATGAAATGTCTCTGGTTCAGGAGGACTCATCTCAAAGAGATGAAGGGTTAGCTGTTACTTTTCTACCAGGTAATGGATCAGAGTTGTCCACTGAGATGGTGACAAATAGTATGGAGTGTCTGCCAAAGTCTCGAGGCAGCAGGAGGAAGGTTGCGGGCCTAACTTGCCTGGGAGATTATAGATGTTTGTATACAAATGCTAGATGTATTCGAATAAAATCGGTGAGTTGGAATGTTTAGTGCTGGGGGAAAACATAGACATTGTGGGAATTTCAGAAACTTGGTGGAATGAGGAGAATCAGTGGGACATGGTGATTCCTGGATATAAGTTATATCGGAAGGATAGGGAGGGCAGGGTTGGAAGTGGGGTGGTTCTGTATGTCAGAGAGGGTATACGGTCCAGTAAGACTGAGGTCAGAGAATTAGATTCCCTTCTAGAAATGCTTTGGGTCGAAATAGAGGGCCCAAAAGGAAATTTAACTATGGGAGTTTGTTATTGCCCACCAAATCAAAACATAGAAGATGATTATAATATGGTGGAATGCTTAAAGATAGCGGCTAAACGTAAAAACTGTGTCATAATAGGTGATTTTAACTACCTGCAGATTGATTGGGTCAATATGTGTTCAGGTCAAGAGAAAGAGATTGAGTTTCTAGATGCTCTCAATGACTGTGCTATGGAGCAGATGGTCTCAGAACCTACCAGAGGTGGGGCAATCCTGGATTTGGTCCTAAGTAATGCCGAAGACTTGGTGAGAGATGTAAAAGTGATCACACCGCTTGGGAGCAGTGACCATAACGTTATTGATTTCACCATTTGTATAAATAGGGAGTTGCCCGAAAAGACATAAGAACGTAAGAGAAGCCATGTTAGATCAGGCCAATGGCCCATCCAGTCCAACACTCTGTGTCACACTGTGGCCAAAAAAAATTTATATATATATATATATATATATATATATATATATATATATATATATATATATATATACACACACACACACACACACACACTGTGGCTAATAGCCACTGATGGACTTCTGCTCCATATTTTTATCTAAACCCCTCTTGAAGGTGGCTATGCTTGTGGCCGCCGCCACCTCCTGTAGCAGAGAATTCCACATGTTAATCGAATGCCCACGAGTTCTTGTATTGTGAGAAAGGGAGAAAAGTACTTCTTTCTCTACTTTCTCCATCCCATGCATTATCTTGTAAACCTCTATCATGTCACCCCGCAGTCGACGTTTCTCCAAGCTAAAGATTCCCAAGCGTTTCAGGCTTTCTTCATAGGGAAAGTGTTCCAGCCCTTTAATCATTCTAGTTGCCCTTTTCTGGACTTTCTCCAATGCTATAATATCCTTTTTGAGGTGCGGCAACCAGAACTGCACATAGTACTCCAAGTGAGACCACACCATCGATTTATACAGGGGCATTATGATACTGGCTGATTTGTTTTCAATTTCCTTCCTAATAATTCCCAGCATGGCGTTGGCCTTTTTTATTGCAAACGCACACTGTCTTGACATTTTCAGTGAGTTATCTACCACGACCCCAAGATCTCTCTCTTGGTCAGTCTCTGCCAGTTCACACCCCATCAACTTGTATTTGTAGCTGGGATTTTTGGCCCCAATGTGCATTACTTTGCACTTGGTCACATTGAACTGCATCTGCCACATTGACGCCCACTCACCCAGCCTCAACAGATCCCTTTGGAGTTCCTCACAATCCTCTCTGGTTCTTACCACCCTGAACAATTTAGTGTCATCCACAAACTTGGCCACTTCACTGCTCACTCCCAACTCTAAATCATTTATGAACAAGTTAAAGAGCATGGGACCCAGTACCGAGTCCTGCGGCACCCCACTGCTTACCGTCCTCCACTGCGAAGACTGCCCATTTATACTCACTCTCTGCTTCCTATTATAATACAAGTTGATGGGGTGTGAACTGGCAGAGACTGACCAAGAGAGAGATTTTGGGGTCGTGGTAGATAACTCACTGAAAATGTAAAGACAGTGTGCGATTTGCAATAAAAAAGGCCAACACCATGCTGGTAATTATTAGGAAGGGAATTGAAAACAAATCAGCCAGTATCATAATGCCCCTGTATTGATACCCAGGAAGACACCCCTGTACTGGTTCCCAAGCCATGCACCCCTGGAATGTGATATTGCAATGTAACCCTAGAATATTAATATGACACAGCAATGCCCATTTGAATTGGAATGGTCTTTCTTGCACATAAAGGAGAAAAATCCAATTCCTTCTTAGCCCAAGGCAGGCTGGAATGTGGTTCTGCTTCACAGGCTGGACAAACATGGTGGCCAGCTGAAAGGTTAAGAAGCATCCATCTTTCTGCTCCTGGGAATGAAGAATTCCAGGCCCAGAGAGGGACAAATGCTGAGCAGAGCTGTAAAAAGTTCCTTCACTCTTTTGGCAACCTTTTAAGTCCAGTTATCAAAGCATAAAAAAATAAGGGGGACCAGGGACCCTGCAACACAAATAAATGGCTTGTGTATGTGTTGTGTATATATATGTTGTGTTATTCTTCAGGGCAAGACAGCAGAAACACAAAGGTTAAAGGTTAATGGCTCATCTTGTTGTGAATGTGTGGTACACCTGTAAACTGATCTCACATTTTTGTCTTTTAACCAAAGTTTCTATTTTTCTTTAATTACTGCTAAGGCCATCAAAGTCAATCAGTCTCCTGAATACTTGATGGATACCTATCCATGTTTGACACTAAGGGAGAAATTTATCACTTTTGGGGAGCTTCAAAGGAATCAGATTGGGAAAACAGGGCCATAAAAAGTCATTTGGCCAGTGTAATTAAAATTCCTATGTTGGGGTATGGATGTATAACACGAATGATCTCTGATTGGATATTCCAAATATGACACTCTGATTTTCATTGGTGTGACACTCTGCCCCCTCATTGGGTAATTGAATCACTTGATGTGATGTAATTTACCCTAGAAAACAGGCAACCCCACCTGTCAGGTTAGAGCAGAAGGAGAGAAAAGAGCAGAGAAGGAAATAAAAAAAAGGAAAGAAAAGGGGATTCCTCCATCCTCTCCTCCCTCCATCCCTCCTACCCTCACCCCCCCTTCCTCTCAAGAGAAATCTCCCTCCAGAGGCCTTGCATTTCCTCTGACTGAGCCTACCCTGCAAGATCTAGGTATTGTATCACCTTCCCCCATCCATGCTTATTCAGCTAATCTCTGTATTCCTCTTGTATGCTTGAAATTGTTTGATTGGGATGTAACTATTTGAAACGCTATACCTATAATAAAATCCATTATTAACCAAAGGATTTTCAGTGGTGTATCTCCGTAGACATTGACAGAGATTTCTGCTCACCTCACTTCTCATAGACTCACCATTTTGAGCTAAGAAATATTAATATTCCCCAATAAAAAGTTAGTTGAGGTGTAACAGAAGTTGGTGGAGAATACAATTGGCACTGTCCTGTATTTTTGGGAGCTGTGAGCCAAGCCTCAGAACCTAAATTTACAGACTTAGAGAAAAGACCCTGAAAAAGCACTGGAAAAATTGCAGAAAAGGGGAACTAGAATGATTAAAGGTTTGGAACACTTTCCCTATGAAGAAAGGTTAAAACGCTTGGGGCTCTTTAGCTTGGAGAAACGTCGACTATGGGGTGATATGATAGAGGTTTACAAGATAATGCATGGGATGGAGAAAGTAGAGAAAGAAGTACTTTTCTCCCTTTCTCAAAATACAAGCACTCGTGGGCATTCAATGAAATTGCTGAGCAGTCAGGTTAAAACGGATAAAAGGAAGTACTTCTTCACCCAAAGGGTGATTAACATGTGGAATTCACTGCCACAGGAGGTGGTGGAGGCTACAAGCATAGCCAGCTTTAAGAGGGGATTGGATAAAAAATGGAGCAGAGGTCCATCAGTGGCTATATATATATATATATGTATGTGTGTGTATACACACACACACACACACACACACACACATATATTGGTCACTGTGTGAAACAGAGTGTTGGACTGGATGGGCCATTGGCCTGACCCAACATGGCTTCTCTTATGTTCTTACGTTCTTCACTTTGTAGCCTAAAATGGCTGCCTGCCACAAAAGAAACATGCATGTAAATCAAAAGCCCACTCTCTTGAGTCATCCTGGTTAGTCCTGGCAGATTTCTTGTTTGAGATGAAGGCAACTATGAGGTTCCTTCCTTCCTTTCTTTTTTTTTTTTTTAAGCTGAATGGCTTTTCTCTTCATTGTTTCTCTGTCTGTTTCCATCCACTCCACCCACTCTGAGATGTTTAAAACATTAAATGTACATAGATATATAGTGACTCAGCCTAGGAAGCTAAGGAACCAAAAAACCCTTAACTGGTATATATCTGATAAGAGGCACACAAGAGGCTAATCTTAATTCATTTTTTATGGGAAAATGCTCAAGGTTTCAGGTTTAAATCGGGCAGGTAAAAAGGCAACAGTAATGAGGGAAACTTTGTATATCTATATGCAATAGATAATTTGTCACAAGAATGTAGCTGTTTTATTCTACAAACAGATGTTTATAACCAGGGCTGCCAGTAGGGGGGACTGGGGAGACAAAATTGGAGTCGCTCAAATAAGCTGGAGGGAATCTAGCCAGATGTCTATTTGTTTTAAAATGCAGTTCCAGCTACAGCCACTAGGGGCACATGGACATCTGAGCACAGTAAGAGACAATATGCTGTCAGCTAGACTTGCCTTTCTCCAAGATGGAAGCAAACTTGATCATGCTAAGCTCATCAACCAAGCCAGCACTGCTGTAAGACAGCACGCCAGTCTGCAGGCTGTTCACAAGGTCATTTTTTCATAATAGCTTTTTCTTTCTTTCTTTGTACCCAGCTCAGCCATATCTTATAAAGTGGTAGTTAAGGTGCTGCAACAAGATAAAACAACCTTTTCCTCTCTTTTCCTTAATTTGTTTCTAGGAAAGGGCATGCACTGGGAACATGTGGTTCAGTTCAGTTCATGGTTCATAGCATGCAGAGTTCATGAACCACAAATCATCATGAACTTTTAATAACAAAATGAACCAGTACAATTTACAGGATACCCAGAAGAATCCAGTGCCATTGTGGCAATGCCAGATCAGAAGTACTGATGTCTGACACACAATCACACTCCAAGCCAGGGAGGATTTGCAAGCCCACCACAACCAGCTTAGTGTACAAAATGTCCAGCAGAACCCAATGCCACTGCAGGAATGCAGTAAAAGAGGACTAATGGCAAACCAAAGAAACCTTGCAGTACAAACTGAAGGGGAGGGAACATTTTTTTTCAAGTCCCAACACAACCAGTTCAGTATACAGAATACCTAGCAGAACCCAGTGCCACTGTTGAACTGCAAACTTAAAAGGACTGATCTCAAAACAGAGTCACAACAAATCCAAGTTGGGGGGGGGAGAGATTCCGCAAGCTCAGCACCACCAGTTACAATGTTCAGAATGCCCAGCAGAATCCAGTGCTGCTGGCATTGCAAACTTAAAAGGACTGCACAGAGTCACAAATCCAAGCTGGGTGGTGGTGGTTATTTATTTGTCCAAACAAGCAGGCTCAGGGCATATAACAAGACAGGGTTGACAACCAGTTACAACATACAATTAATATAAATAAAAATAATTAAAACAGGTCTCATGACCTCTTTGAACCACATGGAATCAGGTGGATGCCCCAGCACACTGGTAACTACTGCAGGGAGGCCAACTAAGGTAGATGCCTGTTGCCTCAACCAAAGGCCTGGCTTTTCTCATTCAATTTTTCTCATTCAATTTTGCAAGCTCTGTACAAAATACCTTCTCAAAAGCTGTATGTGCAGGCTGGGAGGGCTGCAAGCAGGGAGGAACCAGCCCGGGCCCCCTAAAGGTGTGGGGGCCCATAGCCCAGTGCCTACTTGGCCTAATTGTTAATCTGGTCCTGCACACTCTCAGCCTTACCTACCTCACAGGATTGTTGTGAGGATAAAAGAAGGAGAGGAGAATGATATAAGCTTCAGTGAATCCTCATTGGGGAGAAAGGTGGGAGATAAGTAGGCTTTCCAAGTTCTTCTGAACAGCCAGTGGGGGATGGTGGGTGCACTGGAGAGCCAGTTTGGTGAGAGCCAAACTGGAGAGCCAGTTTGGTGTAGTGGTTAAATGTGCGGACTCTTATATGGGAGAACCGGGTTTGATTCCCCACTCCTCCACTTGCACCTGCTGGAATGGCCTTGGGTCAGCCATAGCTCTGGCAGAGGTTGTCCTTGAAAGGGCAGCTGCTGTGAGAGCCCTCTCCAGCCCCACCCACCTCACAGGGTGTCTGTTGTGGGCGAGGAAGGTAAAGGAAATTGTGAGCCGCTCTGAGACTCTTCGGAGTGGAGGGCGGGATATAAATCCAATATCTTCTTCTTCTTCTTCTTCTTCTTCTTCTTCTTCTTCTTCTTCTTCTTCTTCTTCTTCTTCTTCTTCTTCTTCTTCTTCTTCTTCTTCTTCTTCTTCTTCTTCTTCTTCTTCTTCTTCTTCACTTACCGGGAGCAGGGAGAAACATCTGGCATTTCAGCAATGTGCCTATGTAACCCTGAATTGATGTAGGCATGTTGGCGGGGGCAATGCTCTGGATTTTGGGCAAAATTCTATGGCAGAATTAGTTTTTACCATAGAGTTTTTGCCCAAAACCCAGAGTGTCGCCCCTGATGTTTCCAACATGTGTACATCACTTCCAGGTTATGTAGGCAACTGGCAAGCAGCAGAGAGGTGGGACCCAGCATCCCTAGATATATAAAAGTAAAGCAAAAAAACAATAGACAGACAGGGTGATTATTTTATTTGTGTAGATTCATGTGACAGCAAGCCAAGTGATTTGTTTTGTTATGATATTTGGCTTGGATCAGGGTCATAGGGTGGCCCAGGTGGAATCTTTGTCAGGGGGCCCATGGTGGCTTTCAGCCACCCTGTTTGTAATGGCTGAGAGAGATCACCCCTTAGATAAACAAGAACAAGCTGGAGTCCAGTGGCACCTTTAAGACCAGCAAACGTTTTATTCAAGATATAAGCTTTCATGTGCCTGCACACTTCTTCAGATACATTGAAATTAAGTTACCAGTCCATACATATAGGTAGAGGGTGAGCAGTAAATTAACATACGGCGTATTGAGGTAATGACTAAAAACACACAGGATCTCTGCTCATGGATCTTCTACTCTCATGTCTAGTTTGGCTCTCACTCACCCAAACCAGAGAGTTGTTATGCAGTTCTTGTTTTCAGTAACTGTTTGTTCTTTTCTGTGTTCCTGGGCTCTGATCCTGCAAGAAGGAAGGAGACACATGAGTATTTGGCCAGTAAGTGGAGTAGAATATTTGATACTTTCCACAGCCTGTCTTAGTGCATGATGAATGCTCACCTGGCTGGGGTAAGGAGCCATGACAAAAAGGCCAGGCTTTTTAAATAGTACATACTGACCCTGTGTCCTCTTTGTATTTATAGCACTAGCACTTTTCTAAAATGCATTGCTGTGAAATTGGAAGCCTTTGGGTGAAGAATTTATTTAGCCTAAAGTGATGACTGTATAAAATGTGTGAAAAGCTTCAAAAGCCACACCAGCACTAACTGACCCCACAGGCAATGCTCTGTCAGAGTCTGCAGATGAGAAACCTAACAAGTAAAACCAGCTTGGATGTGGAAGTATTAAGTGGGCAGGGGAGGATGGGAGTAAATTCAATTATCTCTTATTTTGCTACCAGGGTTTCCCTAGTTTCCTAGCCATGTTAGCAGTGTCTAATGCTGCAAATGGAACAAAGCCATGGGTCAATGAAATCTATTTAGGATATATGACAAATTAGCCTAAATTGCCTTGGATGAGTCTTCAGCAAGAATCTGAGTCAGTTATGCAAAATTTAATGGTTTCATGGTTTCAAATTAAACAGAGTTATATCACATTTTGTAGTTGAGTAAATGGATGAGACTTTGGCCAATTGGCCTCATAATTCAGTGTTGAAACTCTAGGAATGAGGTCTTGAAGGTGATTATGTACATCTCTAATGCCTTTGGTATTTGCATAGAGTAATCGGGATTATTTGAAACCGTTTATATTGTTTTATCCTCTCTTCAGACCAAGTAAAGTTGACTAATGGTTCACGAAGGATTTAAGACAGCCTTCTCTGAAATCTCTTCTAAGAACATAATGTGGTGAAACAGTTCACTCTTAGAACATGTCATACTGGGAATCCTTGACTGGCTCAACCAGTGTACCACATAGGGCTATATATGGATCAGGGCAATGGCACTAGGGAAAGAGGAATGTAACTCTTTGCCCCTGTAATAGTTTCCCAATCAACATGCCTGGTTGCTTAAAATGGATAGGCCTATTATGAATTCCTCTGCTTCTTGTTCTCTTATTTCTCTACTAGTGGGGTTTAAAGTAGGCAAGGGGAGAGGTGTTGCAACCAGTGTTTCTTCTAAGCTGAGTTAGTGTAAGCTAGCTCACGGTTTTTTAACCTCCAGCTCCCACATTTTTGTCTTAGCTCAGGAAAGATGGCCCCAGACCAATCTAATTTATGCAGTAGCCAAATTGCTCGCTCACAACTTTAGTGCCAGTAGCTCATGAAGTAGAATTTTTGCTCACAAGACTCTACAGCTTAGAGGAAGCATTGCTTGGAACTATATTCTGATACCAGGCATGCAATTTGCCCTCTTCTGGTGAGCATTCTCCCACTCAATAGGCCATCGCACCTGCCCTTCCATCCAGAATGACCGAAGAATTGTGAGATTCCTGGGAAAGCAAAAGCACAGACAAAAACCTGGATCAGCACATACTTTGGAAACTCTTATGATCATATATGGTTTTGTACTGGATTGGACATTTAGGTATTGTGTAATGTCATTTCTGTCCACCATTGTTCTTCTGCTGGGCTAGATACAACGGCAGGTGAAGGCCCAACTGCCAGGACAATGCCTGCCAGAAGTGGGCATATGGTTGGATGTGACATCACGTTGGGTGATGTGATATCGACATATTGCACAATGCCACATCCACCTCCTGCCCCACCTCTAAACCTCCTGAGGCTCCCAGGCAGTGACCTGGCATCCTTAACTGATGCTCATCTAAAAAACTCCATATGCCCTTTAAAAAACCTGGCCTTACAAGCTCTCCTGAAAGCCATCACAGTGGCTTTCACACATGGTCAGGGAGGCTATTTTACATGTGGGGGCAGGCTGTGATAGAAAAAGTCCATGAACAGGCCACATCTGTCCATGCCACAAAGAAACCCCCAAGAAACCACAACGGATATTGCATGAGTTCACAAAAGATGTTGCATGGGTTCATACAAGGAGAGGAGGTCCTTGTACCATGGCCCAGTGACACCTTTTGCCAAGTGGTCAAACCAATAGTAGGGGTGGCCAACGGTAGCGCTCCAGTTGTTTTTTGCCTACACTTCCATCAGCCCCAGCCAGCATGGCCAATGGCTGGGGCTGATGGGAGTTGTAGGCAAAAAACATCTGCAGAGCTACCACTGGCCATCCCTGCAAAATGGCACAAATCTGGAATTGTATGATGAGTAAATTTTCCATATTAGCAAAAGAGAATTTTTAACCTCTCTTTCTAAAACTATTGCAGCATAGAAAGGGAGCTGCTGGGAAAGGATTTTGGGCTAAGAGTTCTGCTTGCACACACTCGAGAAGGAGAGAAGATCAACTTAGCCACTGAAAGAGAGATAACCAGTAATAAAAAGTGGGTAGAGAAAGGCAATCCTCCTGCTTCAGAATTCTCATCAGAGCCTTCCTTACATGTGGCTACTTTTGACATGTTGGAACACTGGGACAAGTCACACTCATCTATGGGACTTTCTCCATCATGTTAAGAATCCTTTGACTGGGATAATAATAATAATAATAATAATAATAATAATAATAATAATAATAATAATAATAATAATAATAATAATAATAATAATAATAATAATAATAATAATAATAATAATAGATTTTCTTTGTATCCCGCCCTCCCCGCATAAGCGGCTCAGGGCGGCTAACAGCATTCTATACATTTACATTAATGGATAAAAACTTTAAATTTAACAATTAAAAGATTAAACATATAAAAACCAGTTAGTATATTTAAAATACATAATTTAAATTAATTTAAATTTATCTTTATCTGGCAGCGATAGTAATATTCTGACGCTGGTTCTGCCAGTTTAAGTAGTTCCATAGTAATGTAGATGGCGGGTCCCTCATTCACAGCAATTCAGCAGTCGATGTCGGTGTATGCTTGTTTAAAAAGGACGGTCTTGCAAGCCCTGCGGAACTGGTCAAGGTTCTGCAGGGCCCGCACTTCCTCCGGAAGCTGATTCCACAGTGCAGGGGCCGCAGCTGAAAAGGCCCGTGCTCTGGTGTTCTGGAGCCTGATCTCTCTTGGCCCAGGGATAGTCATTTTATTTTTTCCGACTGACCTCAGTGCCCTCTGGGGTTCATATGGGAGAGACGGTCCCTTAGGTAGGCTGGTCCTCGGCCATATAGGGCTTTAAAGGTAATGACCAACACTTTGTACCGGACTCGGTATGTAATTGGCAGCCAGTGCAGTCCGCGTAGCCCCGGCCGTATTTGCTCCCCTTTCGGGAGCCCCAACAGTAGCCTGGCCGACGCGTTCTGCACCAGCTGCAACTTCCGGGTCCGGCACAAAGGTAGCCCCAAGTAGAGGGCATTACAGTAGTCCAATCTTGAGGTGACCGTTGCATGGATCACTGTTGCGAGGTCACGACGCTCCAGGAAGGGGGCCAACTGCCTTGCCCGCTTCAGGTGGAAGAATGCTGATTTGGCAGTGGCTGCTATCTGGGCCTCCATTGATAATGAAGGCTCCAGTAAAACACCCAAACACTTTCCTGGTGCGCTGGTTTCAATGGTGCGCCGTCGAAGGTTGGGAGAGCTATTTCCCCTCCCGGGGTGCCGCGACCCACACTAAGGACCTCTGTCTTCGCTGGGTTCGGGTTCAGCCCACTCAATCTGAGCCACGTCGCAACAGCCTGTAAAGCCCGATCCAGATTCCCTGGGGCGGAGCCGGGCTGGTCGTCCATTAGCAGATAGAGCTGGGTGTCATCTGCATATTGATGGCAACCCAGCCCAAACCTCCAGACAATCTGGGCAAGGGGGCGCATATAAGTGTTAAACAGCATTGGGGAGAGAACTGCTCCCTGAGGCACCCCACAATTTAGTGTGTGTCTCTGGGATCGCTCACCCCCAATAGCCACCCTTTGTCCCCGACCTGAGAGGAAGGAGGAAAGCCATTGCAAGGCCAACCCCCCAACCCCAATGTCGGCGAGGCGGCGCTTTAGCAACTGATGGTCGACTGTATCAAATGCCGCCGACAGGTCTAATAACATCAGTACCGCAGCGCCGCCCCGATCCAGTTGCCGCTGAAGAGAAGATATTGCCAGTGGCATCCAGGCATGTGTCTATACTGAGAGTGCTGATAGATGAAGACTCCTGTGGCACACTAGGAACACAAAAGGAAGAGGATGTACCCTAAAAATGCTAGTTTAAGCTTGCAGAGAGAGAGAACAAAAGCAAAAGCAGCACATGTGAAAATGTTAGCTTGCTTTTAAAGAATATTGTCTGGTAATTGTAGATAGAAGTGATATTTTGGGTCTTCCATGGAACAGAAGTGAAAAAGCTGACTAGAATTATGATTCCTATCAGTGTTCCCTCTAAGTTGCACTAGGAGGTGCTGGTGTACAAAATGTTAGCTGGCTGCTCAGGGGTTTTAGCTTCTGGGTCACAAGCATTTTCCCCTCCATTGGAAACAATGGAGGATGAGGCACCTCCTTCTGGGGTCCATAAAATTGGACCTCCTGGTCCAATTTTTTTTTTAAAAAAACTGGGGGGTGGGGTGGAGAGGTTTGAGAAGAGGTACCAGATGATATGCTGAAAATTTGGTGCCTCTACCTCAAAAAACAGCCCCCTTGAGCCCCAGATACCCTCAGATTGATTCTCCATTATACCCTATGGTCCCATAGGCTATAATGGAGCAATAGGCTATAGTCCCCATAGGCTCTAATGGAACAAGGGTTTGGGGGTTTTTTGCACACCCCTATTATGCTTTTCAGTATGGTTTGTAAGCTGCCTTGAGTCACAGGAAAAAGTGGTAATATAAATATTTGAATAGATAAGTAATTTGAGCAAGTAGTTTGAGCAAGTTAACCAGCAACTGGTTGTTGTAGATTTTCTGGGCTGTATGGCCATGGTCTTGGCATAGTAGTACCTGACGTTTCGCCAGCAGCTGTGACCGGCATCCTCAGGGGTATAACACAGAAAGATAGAGTTCTCTCTGTGAATTCTATCTTTTGGTGTTATACTTCTGAGGATGCCGGTCACAGTTGCTGGCAAAACGTCAGGTGCTAATACGCAAAGACCATGGCCTGGAAAATCTACAACAACTAATGAATTCTGGCTGTGAAAGCCTTTGACAACATATTTAAGCAACTTCCTGTGTTAGGTTAGGCAGGGTGATTGTTCCCCTCTGTTATACCTGACCTGAGCCTGCTTTGGTGGGGAGGGCGGAATACAAATCAAATAAATAAATTTGTCATATGTCACTAAAAACGAACAAAATAGAGTGCAAGAGTAACGCCCCTCACCCCACCCCCCCAAAAAAAATGCTGGTATGTTTTCTAAGGCTCAGGGCAGGATGATGGTCAAAGCTATAGCTACCAATATAGTTGACTGGAATGGGTAGACCTGTTCTCTGGAAACCAGGTCTACCAAATAGTGGAAATGAGTGGGTAGATCTCCAGAGGCCAAGTCTACTGATATAGTTCAAAGGGAGGGTAGACCTGTTCTCCAGAGGCCAGGTCTACCAATATAGTGGAAAGGAGGAGGTATGCTTGCTCTCCAGAGGCCTGGTCTATCTCCATAGAAGACAACATTTTCTGTAATGAAATTTTACTTCATTTTGTTTTCTCTTATAATATTTAAACTATTCTTAAAATATAATGTAAATATAGTTTAAAAGAATTCTGAGATTTTTACAAGGTTATGGAAATAATCTTCTAAAAACTAACTTATGTGATAGTCAAATGCAGACTCGCTCACAACCTTAATGCTTATAGCTCTTTTTGCTCGTAAATTAGATTTTTTTGCTTACAACACTGAATTGTGGGGTCTGACTTAAGGACCTGGAGTTAGGGAATAACTGACCTCACTTTTATGCCTTCCACTTGTCCTCAATAGTGTTTAGAGTGACAGACATGTCTGTCTCAGTATCCTCAAAACAACCTTCCGAGGTAAAGTTGGGAGAGAGTGGCTGGCCCAAGGTCACTTAGTGAGCTTAATTTAAACCCCAGATCTCCCTGATCCCAACATGACATTCCAATCACTACACCACACTTTTTGGTATGTTCTTTGCACCAGTGAGCTACAATAGTGATTAACCACAAAATACAAGAGCATAGTTTTGTACTTTTATTACGAACTTCAACATGGATCCAGTCCTATGAAACAGTAATTGCTAGAGGGATGGGATCCCTGTGTCTGGCCTTCCCAGGAAACCATATGGAGATGGTTCATCTATTTCAGTATTAGTTAGTCCAATGGGAAAAGATCTTTCTCAACATTTCCTACTGCAGATCTGTTGGCTGGAGAGACAAGGGACTGAAGCTGGGATCATGTGTTTTGCCTCTCAGTGATAATCCTCCCTGATATATCAAATTGCCCATTCAGTCCCTGCTGCATTTTAGCCATGGGGGTGAGAGTAATTTACATTTCTTAACAGTACTGTCTCTCTTGGGTGGTTCGAAGCTGAAGATGGAACTGCTTTGGTCACTTTCTTATTGGTATTCAATACAGGCCTGTACCCACTCCACAGCCACAGCAAGGAATGGGCAGCAATTCAAACCAGCCATACCGTGCAGGAGAGTATCTATTTAAACATGCTGAAAAGATGCTGGTACTTGTGTCCACACACATGGGTTTACAGCAGGGCTGCCAAGTGGGGCATGGAGTTCTCACAGAATTATAACTGATCTGCAGATGAAAGATCAGTTTCCCTGTAGGAAATGGTATCACATCCCTACTGAACGCTGCCCCTTAAACTCCATCCTTCTGAGACATGATCCACAAATATACAGGAATTTTCCCCAGTGAAGTTGGCAATCCAAGCACATGGAAAACCAGTATGGTCAGGGCCGGCCCGACACCCTGGGGCATTTAATATAATTCGGAGTCTAACAACGCTGCCTCAGGCAGACCAAATTCTAAAGAACTGGAGATTGGCTGTGAGGCTTTTGCGAATTTTTTTGCGGACAAGATCGCATCGCTCCGCCCCGACCTCCCTGCCATATTAGAGACAGTTAGCGAAACCGAGGCTCCGTGCCTGTCTTCGGATTGTGTTCTGGATGGTTTCAGCCCTCTCAGCCTGGAGGAAGTTGACAGGATTCTCTTATCTGCACACCCAACAACCTGTAAACTGGACCCATGCCCCTCCTGGCTTATTAAATCTTGCCAGAGGGAGCTTAGATATCCTGTACGGGATATCATAAATAGATCCCTGACGGAAGGGCACTTTCCAACACCGCTTAAAGAGGCGGTGGTCCGTCCCCTCTTGAAAAAAACAACCCTAGACCCGGCCCAATTGGCACATTATCGGCCGGTCTCAAATTTGCCCTTTTTGGGCAAACTTATCGAGAGGGCAGTGGCGATGCAGCTACAGACCTTCCTGGATGATGCTTCCGTCCTCGATCCCCTTCAGTCCGGCTTTCGCCCAGGCCATGGGATGGAGGTGGTGTTGGTTGCCCTGGTAGATGACCTGCAACGGCATCTGGATCGGGGCGGCTCGGCGGTGCTGATGCTGTTGGACCTATCGGCAGCATTCGATACGGTCGACCATCGGCTACTGGCCCGCTGCCTCGCCGACACAGGGATTCAGGGGTTGGCCTTGCAATGGCTTTCCTCTTTCCTTGAAGGTCGGGGACAGAGGGTCGCTATTGGGGACGGGCTGTCCCGGAGGCACACCCTTGACTGCGGAGTGCCTCAGGGTGCGGTTCTTTCCACGATGTTATTTAACATCTATATGCGTCCCCTCGCCCAAATTGCCCGAAGGTATGGGCTGGGTTGTCACCAGTATGCCAATGACACCCAACTCTATCTGCTTATGGACGACCAGCTGGTCTGCGCCCCAGAAAATCTGGACCGGGCATTACAGGCCGTGGCTGGGTGGCTCAGGCTGAGTGGGCTGAGGCTAAATCCAGCGAAGACAGAGGTTCTTTGCTTGGGTCATCGGGGTCCGGGAAGGGAAATCCCCCTGCCAGTTTTTGACAGTGTGCTGCTGATTGCGACGCATAGGGTCAAGAGCTTGGGGGTACTACTGGAGCCTTCCTTAATGATGGAGGCTCAGATAGCAGCCACTGCCAAGTCCGCATTTTTCCATCTTAGGCGGGCAAGGCAGCTGGCTCCCTTCCTGGAGTGTGACGATCTAGCAACGGTGATCCATGCAACGGTCACCTCGAGGTTGGACTACTGCAATGCCCTCTACATGGGGCTGCCCCTGTGCCGAACCCGGAAATTGCAGTTTGTGCAGAACGCCGCAGCCCGGTTGTTATTGGGGCTCCCAAGACGGGAGCACATTCAGCCGGGATTTCGGGTTCTGCACTGGCTGCCAATACTTTATCGAGTTCGGTACAAGGTGCTGGTAATTACCTTTAAAGCCCTATATGGCCTAGGACCTGACTACCTGAGGGACCGTCTCTCCTCACATGTTCCCCAGAGAGTACCGAGATCGGGAACTCAAAATCTCCTTGTTGTCCCCGGGCCAAAGGAAGCCCGTTTGAAATCTACTAGGGATAGGGTCTTCTCCGTAATGGCCCCTTCCTGGTGGAACCAGCTGCCGGAAGAGGTAAGGGCCCTGCGGGATCTCGCTCAATTCCGCAGGGCATGTAAGACAGTCCTCTTCCGGCTGGCTTACAACTAACCGGCACTTGAAACTTGAAACTGAGTGTAGTTTTTATAAGATTGCTGTATGTTTTTAATGTTTTAACTATGTAAACTGTGTGAAATGTTTAATTTTTTAGCTATGTAAACTGTGTGAAATGTTTACATTTTATATTCTTATGTTAGATTTTATATTCTATAAGCCGCCCTGAGCCACCTGGTGGGAAGGGCGGGATACAAATTACAAATAAACTAAACTAAAAACTAAACTAGGCAGACTTGCTGCCTGGTGCCCCCTCAAAGCGCCCCCCATGGCTCCCCCCCTTAGGCTCCGTGCCCCCTCCCCCTCTGCGCGGTGTTCTGCCTGCCCCCCCCCCCCCGGTACTCAGCTTGCCTGCCCGCCGCTGCTAAAAGTGGTGGTGCTCCGCTCTTTCCCTTCCCTTTCCCCTGGGGCTCGCCGGGTAAAAGTAAGCTTAGCTGGCGAGCAGCTTGCGCCTGTGCATTTTGTTAAGAGACAAAATGTGCAGGCACGAGCTGCCCGCCAGCTTACTTTTTGCCAACAAGCCCCAGGGGGAGGGGAAGGGAGCAAGCGGAGCACCGCCGCTAGCGGCAGGCAGGCAGGCAGGCAAGCAGAGCGCAGGGTGGGCAGGCGGCAGCAGCAGCGGGGAGGGGGGAGGGAGGCAAGCTAAGTGCTTGACTGGGGCATCTGAGGGGAGGGGGCGAGAGCCCAATTTGCCGTCTCCTGCCTTTTGGTGCCCTAGGCAACCACCTAGTTTGCCTAGTGGGAGAGCCAGCCCTGAGTAAGGTGCAGGGGTTAAAGTGTTGGACTATTAAGAGTTTCCAGCTAAGCATTAGGAAGAACTTTCTGACAGTTAGAGCCGTTCCTCAGTGGAGCACACTTCCTTGGGAAGTGGTGGGCTCTTTTTTGTGGAGGTTTTTAAGCAGAACCTAGATGGTCATCTGACAGCAATGCTTGATTCTGTGAATTAGTCATATTTTGAGGAGGGCAGGAAAGATTGCATCAGTGCTTAGTTTTTGTGGTCCTTTCTTATACGCTCAGGGAAATGCTGATTGCCACTCTGGGGTCAGTCAGCAATTTTTCTCCAGGCCAGTTTGGCAAGTGGTCCTGGAGGTCTACTATCTTCTGGGTGCAGCAGGGGCACTGGGGATGTATGTGTGTAGGGGAAATATTTGTGAAGTTCCTGCAGTGTGCAGGAGGTTGGACTAGATGACCCTGGAGGTCCTTTCCAACTCTATGATTCTGTGACTCTATGACTAAGACCTGGAAAACCCAGATTCAAATCCCCACTCTGCCACAGAAGTTTGCTAGATAACCTTGGGCCAGTTGCCCACACACTCAGCCTAACCTACCTGACAGGGTTGCTGTGAGGATTAAATGAAGAAGAGAAGAAATATGTAAGTCATTTTGCATCCCCACTGGGGAGAAGGGTGGGATATAAATAAAAGCTACATAATACACAAACAATGCAGTGACCTGGGAGATAAGGAGCCATTCAGAAATGAAGTCCTTAGCATGCTCCAGGACTGACCCCTGATGTTAATTGTCAGCAGACTAATTGAAGACAGATCAAGATGGGCAGCTGCGTTAGACTATCTCCAGCAAAGAGCAAGAGTCCAGTAGCACCGTAAAGACAAAACTTGTGGCAGGATATGAGCTTTTGTGAGTAGCTGCTCTAAAGAAGTGGGCAGCGACTCAAGGAAACACACACCCTGCCATAAACGCTGTCAGTGTTTAAGGTGCTGCTGGCTTTCTTGAAGTTATTCCCCCTTGTGTAGCTTGACTGTGTCCCCTAGAGCAACGCGCTTAGCCCTCAGAGCCCCTCTCGGCCGGGCTGTAGGGGGTCTGCATCTTGTTAGGTGGCTGGCGCCGACTGATGGGGTCACTCCATGCCTTTGGGCAAGAGGCAGAGGAAGGGCTGGACTGAAGTGATGAGCGAGCTTCTGTTCTCTTTCGCCTCCCTGGTTTTTGCAGATTGGCCCTGACGCCTGGCAGAGCCCAAGCCCCAACACCTATTCAGCCCTCCTTCGGTGGAAGCCGAGAGAGCGGCTGGCGGCTCACCCCCCGCGTCGTCCCTTTGCGCAGGCTCAGCCTGCCGCCCCTCAAACTTCTCTCCAGAGAAGCCTCGCTGCCGGAAGTGCAGGCGCGAGCCAATAATACTCATCCAAAGGCGTTTGCTCCCCGTCCTGCCCGCACGAGCCATCGGGGCGCGCTCTGCTGCTGCCTCTCTTTGGGGCCGCGGCGAGAAGGCGGAGACGCTGGCGGGGGCGGAGGGAAGCCCGGCATTCCCTGCGAAAACCGTGCTGTAGCGCGAGCAGAAGGTAACAGACAATAGGAAGAGAGGAAGGAGGGAGGAGGCGGCCGCGGCTGCCGGGCAACAAAAGGCACGATGCTGGCCGAGCAGGAGCCGCAAGTCCCTGAGCAGGGCAGGGGGCTGCCGGGGAGCCTCTCCTCTCGCCTGCCCCCTGCAGCGGGGCGCTGGGGAGCCTTTTAAAGTTGGACGGCCGCACCCTGCTGAAGAAGCCAGCCGGAGCCTGGGGAGCGGCATCCGTGTTGTCGAGGTGGAGGAGGAGGACGACGGCGGCGGAGAAGCTGGGCGCAGCATGCCGGAATGGGGGCGCCTGCTGCGAGACGCACCGCCCGCGCCTGAGCCGGCCACTGCTTGGCTGGAAGGGCGGCAGCCGCTCCTCCGGCTTCCCGGCGAGCAGCTCGAAGGCGAGGGGAAGCGAGAGGAGGAAGGCGGAGGGAGAGGAGGGCTTCCCCGTTCTCCGGCGCGTGGCGATGAAGCCGGGCTCGGCTGGGTGCTCCCGGGGAGGCGACGGGGGCGCCGCGGCCACCGCCAGGCTGTTTCCTAGGCGAGAGCACCATGTGGAGGAGCCAGGCAGGAGGTGGCGGCGGCGGTGACTGCTGAAGGAGAAGCCCGGCAGTCTCTCTCCCGCCCGCCCCCTTCCCTGTGCATGTGTGTCGGGGAGGAAGCGGACCGTCGTCAGCCTCGCTAGATGGCGAACGCCAGCGAGCTGGGAAGCAGCAGCAGCCCACACCAGCCTAACCCGGGAGGCCTCCTCAGCGCCTCTGGCCTCAAGCTGGCCACCTTGGGCCTCATCCTCTGTGTCAGCCTGGCGGGCAACGTGTTGTTTGCTTGGCTCATTCTGAAGGATCGCCACCTCCACCGGGCCCCCTACTACTTGCTCCTGGACCTCTGTCTGGCAGACGGCTTGCGCTCCTTGGCTTGCTTCCCCTTCGTCATGCTCTCTGTGCACAGTGGGGCAGGCTCCTGGCCTCACGGCCCGCTCAGCTGCAAGGTGCTGGCTTTCCTGGCCGTGCTCTTCTGCTTCCACGCTGCCTTTCTGCTCTTTTGCGTGGGTGTGACCCGCTACATGGCCATTGCGCACCACCGCTTCTATGCCAAGCGCATGACAGGCTGGACCTGCCTGGCTGTGGTGTGTATGGTGTGGACTCTCTCCATGGCCATGGCCTTTCCTCCTGTCTTTGACGTGGGCACCTACAAGTTCATCCGGGAGGAAGAACAATGCATCTTTGAGCACCGCTATGTCAAGGCCAATGATACCCTGGGGTTCATGCTCATGCTTGCCACTGTCATTGCTGCCACCCACCTGGTCTATGTCAAGCTCCTGTTTTTCATCCACAGCCATCGCAAAATGAAACCTGCTCAGTTGGTGCCAGCCATCAGCCAGAACTGGACTTTCCATGGGCCTGGGGCCACTGGTCAAGCAGCTGCAAACTGGACGGCTGGCTTTGGCCGGGGTCCTACCCCTCCTACCTTGGTGGGCATCAGACAGAACACCACCCATAGCCAGATCAAGAGGCTGCTGGTCCTGGAGGAGTTCAAAACGGAGAAGAGGATCTGTAAGATGTTCTACATGATCACTCTTCTGTTTCTGCTGCTCTGGTCCCCTTACATTGTGGCATGTTACCTGCGTGTCTTCATCAAGGCAAGCGCCATCCCCCAAGTCTATCTGACCACCTCTGTATGGATGACCTTTGCTCAAGCAGGGGTCAACCCCATTCTGTGCTTCATTTTCAACAAAGAGCTCAGAGTCTGTTTCAGAGCTCATTTTGTCTGCTGCCAAAGCATACAGAACACCCAAGGCACCATTCTGTGTGATCTGAAGAATTTTGGGATGTAGTTTTATTCATTTCTTTTTTTCAAGAAAAAAAGATAAATTTCTTTGTTTTTCTTTTGGTATATGCACTTGAAAGATTGATATCTAAAGAAGACACTGACTGTTGTAGGGTACCCTCATTGCTGGGTTTTAAGAGGATATTTATTTATGTACATGTGGATTTGGGGAACAGGGGGAGGGGGGCTTATAACACAGGACTCCACATTTCTTGGCTGCTTCTAACAGTTACTGAAAGTTATTCTGGTATGGATTAAAAGGCCATAATTTTGTGTTGTTGGTTTTGTTTTGTTTTTTTTTAAAAACCCTACTGGTTTTGATAAAAGTTAAACAATTTTATTCATGTAAGATTTGATAAAGGCCAGACTACAATTTTATACAAAAGTATTATTTTTGATGACCTCAATATTGTATTACAGCATTAGTTTTTAAACGGAAACCAAGAAGGAGAAAACTGTGTTAAATCTGTTTGTGATTGGGGGAGGACTTGGGTTAAATTCATTTTGGTATTTTAAGCAGTGACTGTCTAACTTTGCTTGACAAGGAAACATGAGATGCAATCCACCTAACCCACACCCTAACTGTACTCAAGATATTAGGTTATTTTCTGTGGACTTAAAAAGGGTTAGGGTCACTTGCTCTGATGTAGATGTAATTTGACATTTTCTTGTTGCACTTTTTCTTTGATAATCTCTGAACTGTTTGGAGAACAAAATTTTGTCAGTTTTAAAAGCAAAACAATTATGTAGTATCACCTTTAAATATGTCATTATCAGGTTTCTAAATTACACTGGATTTCATATTTTGCTGACTTAATAGGATCTTATCTACAAACTGGATAGTACTTGTACATTTTGACTGTTTTAATAAAATGCTCTCCAATTTTCATACCTGGAATGGCTAGGTAATGGTTTGCTGACTGCTGTTGGTTATAGTCTGTTGTAGACCATCTGAAGTGTTGCTAATTCTTAGATGCTGGCAATCCAAAAATATAGTGTAGTCCTAAATGGTTGCATTTCTGGGCCCATTGGTTTCACTGGGTTTAGAAAGCTGCAATTCTGTTTAGGATTGTACAGTTAATCATACATAAATCCTATTGTGTACGACTTCAGCAACCTGTGCATGCTTAGCTGGGAGTAAGTCCTAATGAAGGCAATGAGACCAACTTCCAAATAAATACACAGAGGATGGGGTTGCCTGCCACATTTCCTTGAATGTTTAAGACTTGCTGATGAGAAAACATGCTCAGCTAGTTGCTAAACGTAAAAGGGAATATAAGTTTTAAAGAAAGTTAAATTTATGGTAAATAGACAAACCACCCCACTCCCATCTGCTGAAATTGATTTCCATTTTTTTAAAAAAAGACTTCATCTATTTAATGGCAGGAAAGTCTCTAGATAATTGTGGGCCACTAATTTTAGTGGACAAAGCAGTTCCTGCACATAATTGCTTAGTTGCTTATCTGCCTTGCACTGTTATGTGAGAGATTATTTTTAAATTATTAATGTCCTGGGATTGTAAAAATGGCAGATGATGCAGTAAGAAGTTTCTAAAAATATAACTGAACCAACAGTTACTTGGTTTTTTTTGCTACATTTACTGTAATGCACAGTTAGGGTACATCTCTCCCATTTGCTTTTAAAAAAACAATGAAAAGGTTAGTTTGCAGTGGGTGTTTAATTTTTTTCACTGTAGTTCACGTCATGGTATGCTGTCATTCCAGTGCAAAGATATAAAATTTGTGTAAATCTTGAAGCTATATGAGGTAATGTCTGCCCCCCATCCCAGTATTTTATTTATTGTTGGATTAACTGAAAGGGGGTGTGATGGACAGGAGTGCTGTCGTGCCCCTGAAGGGTAGAACAGCCACTCACCTGAGCCTGTAGAAGTTCTGTTCCAACATCCAATCGCCTTTCAGGAGAAGGAAGGAATGTTGGAGGGAAACAGGGGTGGGAGGTTCAGTTCTGCCTCAGGGATAGAGCAGTGAGAGCTCAGGTATGACTCAGCTGAATGGCTGTTCTCCCCTTGTAGGGGGACAGCCTCTGGTTTGTCATGGGGGGGGGGAACTGAAGTATATGAAATCTATTTTGTACAACTTAGCATCTGGATTTCTTTCTGTTAAGTTTATGAAATTTAAAGTTGGGAACACAACAATTATAATTCTGCCAAGAACAATCAGGTTAGGAACCTAAAGTGCATTCTATGCAGAGCTGTCTTCAGTGGGCCTAAAAACAGTATAGCTCTGCTTAGGACTGGCACTAGAAGTATGTCTCAGTTTTTTCACTTGGACAAATAGTTGAAAACGATGTTCCACCCCCCAGCTATCAATACAGTCATAAACCAAAGGAAAGTTCTATTAATATAGGCTTGGAAACATTATGTAGATGCTATGTAGGCATTGGTATGTCTGGAACAGCATGGGTCTATATCATGGGTGGTCAAACTATGCTCTTGAAGCTCCCAGCACTCCATCAGCCAGCTTGGAAAATATATTTTTCTCTTAAAACCACTTCTCCAAGCCAAGCTGGCTGGTGGCTTGGAGAATGCATTCAAAGTTAAAGTTGCTTTCTTTCCATCTCTCTCTTCCTCCTCTATTTGCCTCTCTCCCTCCCTGTCAAAGTGGCTCACAAACATCTGACGTTCATTTCTTTTGGCTCTCAAATATCTGATATTTATTTCATGTGGCTCTTACATTAAGCAAGTTTGGCTACCCCTGGTCTATATTTACTGCATTTTCATGTCTGCGGAACTTAGCAAAGACAGTGGTGCTGGTGAAAAGAGACTACTCCACAAATTGTCAGGCAAAACTCATAACAAAGTGGGAGGAGCATATTGCAATCATTTCATCGTGGAACACCTACACACAATCTGCCTCAGTTCCAGATACAGCTAAGAAACCCAGCCCCATTGTTGCAAGTAGGGCTGCAAGGACAGGACCCCTCCAACAGGTAAGCCATGGAGGGTAAGTTTATACCCTGAGTACTACTTTGAGAAAGAGTGCTCCCCCTTATTAAATGCTCCCTTACTCCACAGGTTAGTCAAAGAGACACCAAAGTAAGATGCGGTTTTTAGTACATATGCTTTTTAGTCTGTGAGTAGCCTAGGTAACCCTTGTTTCTCTCTCCAGGCAACCTTCAAGAGCTGTTACAACATTCATACCCCATCCCATGCCACTAGGCAAGCCTGCAGCTATGGCAAGTAGAAAAGTCCAGTTGGGTGTCATATATGTACTGGAGTTTTACTGCTTCTGAATATGGAGCTTTACTATTTCTGAATATGGTGAGTAAAGAGAAACTCCAGAGGCAGTAAACCTCTGATACCAGATTACAGGAGTCAACATCAGGGGAAGGCGTTGGCCTCTGTGGCAGTCTGTTGACCTTTGAGGAGGAACTGGTAGGCCACTATGAGAAACAACGTAGTATTAGATGGATCACTGATCTGATGCCACAGAGCATCATATTGTTATATGAAGTGCCATTGCTACATGTGATTGCTGGATGGCAGCATAGTCACCTGGGGCTCTGAGTGCCTTCTAGTGTTACTATGCTGGAGCATTGTTCTGCAAATGATGTTGTGCTTGCCCTTCCAAATTTCCCAGTCCTCCCACCCACCACAATTTCATGTTTATACTCTAGGGTAAGGGTGGTATTGATTATGTGGGCACCAACGGCCCCATTCTAACACTACTGAGTATGTACTGAAAAAACATTTCTGTTCTTGTCCAAAAGTTTGAAACATCTACTGTTGTGGAATCTCATATATTTCTTCATGAGAACAATATTGTTTCAGAAGGTGACAGAAAAGTTACGAGCAATAGATTTAACTGACATGAGGCACAGCTCTGGGAAACTGCAGCTATTACTCCAGTTACATAGTGGGCCTAATGTTTCTAAGTAATACTGAACTTTTAAAGCATGGGAACAGTAGAACAGACAGTTGGCTAGCAACTCCCAATTATTGTTAGTATGATTACATTATGCATCTTTCCAGAATCTTGACCAACACATGCCGGTCTTTATCTTGCTTATCTCTGAAGTTGTTTCATAATTTTTCCAGATTATTTACGAAAATGGATAGAGCCATTTTTTGAGTGCCTTATAAATTTATGTACATTTTTGTTTGTGTCTGACTGGGAACAGCAAACCCAACCAGTGTATTTGGACTATGAGACCTGCACAGTTTTACACAGGTGCTGATCTAATTGTTGCACCATTCTTCAAATCTGAATGTCCTTGGCCAATAAAAGACATCCAGGTGAAGGAGGAAGGAAAAAAGTTTATTGCAATGAACTGAGAGCAAAGCTTGCAATACCAAGCTGCTCTACCTTCTTTCAAGATGGTCACACTCTTAAATACTCTTAATGCCACATTGTCACATGTTAGCATAGAATCATAGAGTTGAAAGGGGCCATGCAGACCATCTAGTCCAACCCCCTGCTCCATGCAGGATCAGCCTAAGCATCTCCAACAAATAATAATCTAGTTGCATTTTGAAGACTGTCAATGAATGAGGGCTCACCACTTTCCTAGGCAGCTGGTTCCACTTCTGAACTACTCTGACTGTAAAATTTTTTCCTAATATCCAGCTAGTACCTTTGTGCTTGTAATTTGAGCCCATTGCTTCGGGTCTTATTCTTGGCTGCCAAGTGGAACAGCTCCTTGCCCTTCTCTAACAGTGCAATCCTAAAGAGAGTTACACTAGTCTAAGCCTATTCATTTTAATGGGCTTAGACTGGAGTAAGTCTCTTTAGGATTGTACTGTAAATGACATTTCAAATATTTAAAGAGAGCAATCATGTCCCCCCTCAATCTCCTCTTCTCCAGACTGAACATTCCCAAGGCCCTCAGCCTTTCCTCATAGGGTTCTTCCTCCAGCGTATATACATACTAATTGGCTGCAACAACTAGCATAATTTCATTTTGAGAACCAGCTACACACTACTGATACACTTGCCAGGCTGGCAGCAGCTCATTGGACAGGAAAGAAATTCTACTTTGTATACACCTTTGCCAGATAAATCCAGTTTGGGCTCTAAGAACCTTTTCAATTGTTGCTTAGAAACATAGTAGAAATGCAGTAAGGCATAGTGCATGTTTCTGTTACAGATAAGACTGAAATGTTGGTAAATCTTCTGTTCTTTTCTTCTCAGTCAGGCCTAGCTGTGTGCTAACCTTTAAGGATGTTACTTAAGCATGCTTGTGGCCTTCTCAATTAAAGCTGTGTCCCACATAATGACTAGAGGAAACAGGAGAGACGAAAGATTAATCTTAGCATAATAAAATGAGTCTGTGAAAGTCTGGGTCCTGATTTGATTACAGAATTTAATCCTAGCAGCAGCCATAGTAAGTCAAATACAGGAAATGGCAATTACAGCTGTAGCATCATTTCCTTTTGTCAGTTATCACATAACACTTAACTTCCCAAGAACTCTTAGGAATCAGTGCATGGAAACATTCATGTGGAAAACATAAAAACATAAAAGAAGCCATTTGGATCAGGCCTGTGGCCCATCCAGTCCAACACTGTGTCACACAGTGGCAAAAAAACAGGTGCCATCAGGAGGTCCATCAGTGGGGCCAGGGCACTAGAAGTCCTCACACTGTTGCCCCTCCCAAACACCAAGAATACAGAGCATCACTTACCCCAGACAGAGAGTTCCAACAATACGCTGTGGATAATAGCCACTGATGGACCTCTGCTCCATATGTTTATCCAATCCCCTCTTGAAGCTGGCTATGCCTGTAGCCACCACCACCTCCTGTGGCAGTGAATTCCATGTGTTAATCACCCTTTGGGTGAAGAAGTACTTCCTTTTATCTGTTCTAATCTGACTGCTCAGCAATTTCATTGAGTGTCCATGAGTTCTTGTATTGTGAGAAAGGGAGAAAAGTAGTTCTTTCTCTAACTTCTCTATGCATTATCTTGTAAATCTCTATCATGTCACCCTCGGTTGATGTTTCTCCAAGCTAAATTATGTTAGGATTGTTTTCCATGGAGAATTCCCCCCCCCCCCCGCAAAAAAAAAAAGACCTGCCCAACTGGATCTAGAATTGTGGAAGTGGAAATCTGCCTATAGTTCAGAGAAAAATTAGTCTTAGAAAATTCTTAGGGTACTGCTCCCTTAGATTCTGTTTATTCTCTAAGAGTTATAAGCCACCTTCACTCATGTAATAGACTGGGGGAGGGGGGTTAACAAGGGCAAGTAGACAAGCATACATAACATTAAAATATCAAAATCACACAAATTATTATCGCCAGTAAATCAACAGCATCAAATCATCAGGAAAAAATTAAAATACCCCTTTCACATACATACTTCGGGAGAATCCTTTCAAAACTGTACAGCAGAAGAAATCTTATACCGCAGTCTAGCAGTGAGCTAAATGTTAGCACAATCAGGGCTTTTTTGTTTAGTAGGAAAAGTCCAGCAGGAACTCATTTGCATATTAGGCCACACCCCCTGATGCCAAGCCAGCTGCAACTGTGTTCCTGTGCATTCCTACTAAAAAAGAGCCCTGAGCACAACATAGAGTGTTTAAATTCATCTTTCCCTTGAGTTATTCCCACTATATTTCTATATAATAAACAGTGCAATGGCCATTACCAGAAGGTGAAATAAAGGGGAGATGAAGAAATGAGACATGATTTCCAATATTTAGAATTGCACCTCCAGATTGCTGAAGTTTCTGTTACTTATCAATGAATCATGTATTTCACAGGCTGTGTGTGTGTTTGTTTTAAGACAGTTCATAAATCATATAGGCTAAATATTACTTTCTTGCTTCTCTCTGTCTCTAACAGAAATTGGCATCTAAACAGATTGTCATTTGTGGGGGGGGAAAATCCCCTGTTGAGAAAGAGATCTGAACTTGAAGTCATGGTGATTTGTGACAGCTAGAGAGAGACAAGTGATTTAGTAGAATATTACTTCACTGCATCAAAGTGCTCAGTCTTTTCCCATCTGTCATCTGGACTCTGGAAGAAGGATGATGGAAACAAAGTTGTTGAGTAGTTCCACTGACATAAGTAAAACAAAGGGGAGTTTTGACACTAATAGGGCTAGGTAGTAGGTTACATTTTGCTGGTGCTTGATTCTTATTAGTTAATAAGTAACCATTTGAACAATAATTCATTTTCTTGGAGGATCACCTTTAGATACCACCAGAGCTTTTTTTTGTAGCAGGAACTCCTTTGCATATTAAGCTACACTCCTCTGATGTAACCAGTCCTCCAAGAGTTCACAGGACGCTTCTCGCAGGTCCTACTGTAAGCTCTTGGAAGAGCAGGGGGGTGTAGCCTAATATGCAAAGGAGTTCCTGCTACAAAAAAAGCCGTGGATATGACTTAGACATAATAGGCCACCATCTACCCCCCTCACCTGTAAATAAAGCCTATCCAGCAGACCAGACAGTTCACAATTTAGCTCACAAGTCTCTAGTTGATATAGCTGTTCTTTGCCTTTTGACTTTGGGTCCCTGATGAGGTGACACACTTAAAACAGATGCACTGAAAGAAATGCAAAATAATGGAATATTTGGTTTCATGCTGATGTTTCTGCTAGAGTGTGCAGGAGATTAGATTGTTCCCAAGAAGTCTTGGAAAAATTATGATTATCCATAGCCCTAAGTGGATCATCTGCATTAATAAAAAAAAAACCCCAAAGCCCCTTAGACTACCATATCACCATATGTGTTTACAAAGTGGCTTGTAGTGGTTAGAGTATTTGACTAGAAGTTGAAAGATCTTGTGTTTCAAACAATTTTATTAGTAACATATGGTAATAAATTTCAATTTCTTACATCATTAATAATTACTTTTTTTTAATCTATCCCATATATTACTTTCTACCCACCCCTCCCCCCGTTACTTGACTCCCGCTGGTATTATATACTTAAAATCTTAATATTAAAGGTACCCTTAATTATTAAGAACCAAAATTAATATCCTCCTCCCTCTTAGTCATTATCAAAAATTGTCCAATGTCCTTTTATTTTCCACTTTTTCTACGTATCTTCTGAACTTTTCCCACTCCATCTTAAATACTTCTAAATCATAGTCTCTTAAGGTTCTTGTTAACTTGTCCATTTCACTCCATATCATAACTTTTACAATCCAATCCCATTTCTCTGGTATTTTTTCTTGCTTCCACAACTGCGCATACAATGTCCTAGCAGCTGAGAGCAAGTACCAGATTAAAGTTCTATCTTCTTTTGGAAATTTTTCTATTTGTAATCCCAACAGAAAAGTCTCTGCAATTTTGTTAAATTTGTATCCCAAGATCTTAGAAATCTCTTGTTGAATCATCTGCCAATACTTTTTCACTCTTTCACAAGTCCACCACATATGGTAGAAAGAACCTTCATGGTTTTTTTACATTTCCAACATCTATCTGGCATCTTATTGTTCATGTTTGCCAACTTTTTAGGAGTCATATACCATCTGTGCATCATCTTAAAACAATTTTCTTTAATACTCTGACATGTTGAGAGTTTCATAGAGTTCTTCCACAAATATTCCCATGTGTCCATCTGTATTTCTTTATTAAATGCTCATTTAATCATTTGAGATTTCACTACTTCATCTTCCATAGACCATTTTAAAAGTAATTTATAGATTTTCGAAATTAATTTTTCATTATCTCCAAGCTGAACTTTTTCCATTTCTGTTTGTTCTCATCTCATTCCTTCAGTTTTAACATCGCTTTCCATCAAACTTTTTATTTGTTGCATTTGAAACCAATCATATTTATTATTCAACTCTTCAGCAGTTTTCAATTCTATTTTACCACTTTGTATTTTTAGTAATTGATTATATGACATCCCTTTATCTTCTCCTGTCTCAGCTGTTATTCTTATTACTTCTGTTGGCACTATCCATAGTGGTTTTCTCTCATCACCATATTTCTTTTACTTCATCCAAATATTTAGTAGATTATTTCTTATATAATGGTGAGAAAAAAAACCATCCAACTTTTTCTTTCCATAGTACATATAAGCGTGCCAGCCGAATTTATTTCCATGACCTTCCAACGTTAAAATCTTTTATCCACACTAGACAAACTGCTTCATGATATAATCTTAAATCTGGTAGTTGAAATCCTGCTCTTTCTTTAGCATCTGTTAAAACTTTCATTTTAATCCTTGGGTTTTTCCTGGCCCATACAAATTCTGAAATCTTTTTTTTGCCATTTATTAAATTGTTTACTGTTTTTCACAATCAAAATAGTTTGAAACAAATACATTATTCTCAGCAAAATGTTCATCTTAATTGCAGTTATTCTACCAAGCAATGACAAATTAAGTTTGTTCCATTTTATCATATCTTCATCCATTTTATGCCATAACTTTTCATAATTGTTTTTAAACAGATCAATATTCTTCATTGCTATTTCCACACCCAAACATTTTACTTTAGGGGTAACTTCACATCCCATTAATCTCTGCAATTCCTTTTGTTTACTTACTTGCATATTTTTACACAAAATTTTTGACTTTTCTTTATTAACATAAAGTCCTTCCAATTCTCCAAAATCTTGTATTTTGGCTAACAACAAAGGTGTTACTTGCATAGGATTTTCATTTATAAACATATCATCTGCAAATGCTCTATATTTATAGGAAAATCCTTTAATTCTCATTCCTTCAATTTTTTCATCTTGTATTGAACATATGAACATATGAAGCTGCCTTATACTGAATCAGACCCTTGGTCCATCAAAGTCAGTATTGTCTTCTCAGACTGGCAGCGGCTCTCCAGGGTCTCAAGCTGAGGTTTTTCACACCTATTTACCTGGACCCTTTTTTGGAGATGCCAGGGATTGAACCTGGGACCTTCTGCTTCCCAAGCAGATGCTCTACCACTGAGCCACCGTCCCTCTTATTTGCAGCAATAAGATTTCAAGAGTCATTATAAACAACAATGGTGAAAGCGGACAACCTTGCCTTGTACCTTTGCTGATTGTCATTTCTTCTGTAAGATCTGCATTTATACATAACCTTGCATGTTGTTCAGTATAAATTGCTTTTATCATTCTTATAAAGTTTCCCCCCAACTTTATTTTCTCCATTACTGCAAACATAAAGTCTCAGTTCAAATTATCAAAAGCTTTCTCTGCGTCCGCAAAGAATAATGCAACTTCCTTCTCTGGATGTCTTTCATAGTATTCTACAATATTTACAACAGTTCTAATATTGTCTCTTATTTGCCTTTTAGGGAGAAAACCCGCTTGGTCTTCCTTTATAAAGTTTATTAGATATTGTTTAAGCCATTCTGTTAAGATTCTTGTGTATATCTTATAATCATTGTTTAATAATTAGATTGGTCTATAGTTCTTTACATTACTGTCATCTCTATCTTCCTTTGGAATCAACTAAATTACTGCTTTTATAGCGATGGATCGATGAGAACAAGAATCAATACCAATACCTAATCAATATATATGGCTTTAGCAATGCTAGAAATATATAAAAGTGCTTTTGAGAAATAATCTTCTATAGCAGTGTGTAGCAAAGGAGTGTTAGCTTGCAGAGAAAAAGGGAACTGTGAAGGGTCATTGACCTTTCTTAACCACAGGCTGAAAACGGTAGAAAGAAGCCTAAAAGGAACTGAGGCAGGTGCTGGAAATGGAGCAAGAAACCGTGTGTGTGTGGGTAGAATGTTTCTAAAAAAAGGGAACAAGGGTTTACAGAAGCCCTAACAGGGGCCCAAAAAGCTGAAAAACAACCCGAATTGTGGCGAAAGTTTGACGTAGGCACCTTCCCACAAGAAGGAGAACATGAGTGTTTTGAGCTTGCAGTTAAGGTGAAGAAACCCTATAAAAGAAAGCAGAAATCTGTAACGGTTGTTCAGACTTCCACCTTTGAGGCAGATGCCTAGGAAGCTGATCCCACACGTGTGTTAATAAAAGCTGTTTTTCCCTGCTTTTTCGTCTCAGACCTCCTTTTGTCATTGCACCTCTTAGTAAGAACCACCAAGCGGGCGTTTTCCTGCTACACTTTCTTCCATGTATTTGGTATTTTCCCATTTATTCTTATTACATTCATTAATTTTTGAAGTTTCGGTATTAATTCTTCTTTAAAAGTTTTTTAATTTTTTTGCCGTAAATCCATCTGGTCCAGGTGCCTTTCCAATTTTGATTGCATTAATCGCTACTTCAATTTCTATTCTTTCAATTGGATCATTCAAAACTTTCCCCATATAATCAGTTAAGGGTGCCATTTTAATCTTCTGCAAATACGCTTCCATTTTTTCCTTTTTTACTTTAACACCTTTAAAAAGTTTAGCATAATATTTTTAAAAAATCTCTCTTTTATTCCTTCTTGATCTACCATCTCTCTTCCATCAGCCACAATTTTATTAATAATTTTACTTTCTCTTTTTTTTCTTCAATTGCCAGGCCAAATATTTTCCAGGTTTATTCGCTCCCTTGAAAGATTTCTGTTTTAATTTCTTCAAATTCCATTCCAATTCTTTATTTAACAGATGTCTCATTTGTGCTTGCAATATTGTAATCTCCCTTATAATTTTCTTTTTCCCTGGCCTTTTCCTTAATTAACCTTCTTTTTTCTTAATTTCATTTTGAATGTCCAACATCTGTTTATCTTTTGCTCTCTTGTCTTTATTATTCAATGTTATTAGTAATCCTCTCATTACTGCCTTGTAGGCATCCCATACTGTCTGAAATTCTATATCTTCTCTGTCATTTACAAGTATGCTTTGATTTCATTTTCTAGAGATGTCACTATTGCTTTATTTTGTAGTAAATCATTTAATCTCCATCTTCTTGACTTTTTCAACAGTTTTGTAATCCACATTATTGGGTTATGATCAGCTTCTATTTTAGGCAATATCTCTATTTTCTTTGTTATAAGTCCCAAATCTTTAGTACCCCACAACATGTCAATTCTAGAGAAAGAGCTATGTCTAGCTGAAAAGAAGGTATAGTCCCGTACTTCAGGATTAAACTTCCTCCATATATCTTCCAAACTCTCCTATTTAACCAATTCAAAGAAAGACTTTGGCAATTTCCCTTCTTTATCATTTTTTTTCTTCCCAGATCTATCTATCGTGTTCTGAATTGTTCTGTTAAAGTCCCCCATCAATAAAATTTGCTCATAGGTCGCTTCATCAAGATGTTGTGTAATATTTTTAAAGAAAATGTCTTTAGCACCATTTGGAGCATAAAGTCCCAACAAAAACTTTTTTTTTGGTATTCAAAGTAATTTCTACCACTATATACTTTCCATCTTTATCTTTAAATACCAATTTTGTGTCTAATTCTTGTTTAATATAAAAGACTACTCCTATCTTCTTCTGTTCAGCCAATGTAAAAAATTCTAGTCCCAATTGTTTATTCCACATAAATTTATAATCCTTTTGTCTAATATGCACTTGTAAACATACTATATTACAATTTTGTTTTTTTATCCAATGAAACATTGCCTTTCTTTTTTGTGGTGAATTTAGTCCATTTACATTCCAAGATATCAATTTGTAATCCATTATGGTGCAAATTCTTTATTTTCTTCGTAGAATCTACGCATTTCCTGTGTATTTGTGATTGTAATCCTTTTCCCTTGAAGTTCAAAGCTCAAACCTTCAGGTATTATCCATCTGTACCTCATTCCATTGTCACGTAATTTTTCATATGCCTTTCTATCAGCTAGCACTTGTCTTGGCAGTTCTTTCATAATTCTTACTCTACTGCCTCCCACTATCAATGACTTTTCAAAGTTTTTATTCATGATCTTTTCCACCATTTCTTTTGTTTTAAATCTTATGACCACATCTCTTGGCAGATTGTTTTTTTTTTGCATAGAGTGAATTTACTCTATACATATAGTCATACATATTTCTATTCGCTTCAGGATCTTCCTCCAAAAATTCTGCAATTATTTTAATTATGTATTCTTTCAGGTCTGATTCTTCATCTTCAGGTATACCTCTCAGATAGATCTGAGTTTCCATCAGTTTGCAGTCATGAATTGTCACTTTTTCTTGTAATTTTAACAAGGTGGAGTCATGTGTTTTCACTCTCTCTTCCACTTCTTGTACTTTCTTTGTTATTACCACAGTGTCATTTCTGAGATTCTCTGTTTCTTTTTTTAATTCTTTTTTTTTTGAGTCCTCAGTATCCTTTCTTATTTCTTATTTCTTTTCTTATTTATTGACGGTGTGCTGCTGAAAGCGGCACATAGGGTCAAGAGCTTGGGGGTTCTTCTGGAGCCTTCACTATCAATGGAGGCACAGATAGCGGCCGCTGCCAAGTCCGCGTTCTTTCATCTCCGACGGGCGAAGCAGTTGGCCCCCTTCCTAGAGCGCCGTGACCTAGCAACGGTGATCCATGCTACGGTCACCTCGAGACTGGATTACTGCAACGCTCTCTACATGGGGCTGCCCCTGTGCCGAACTCGGCGGCTGCAGCTGGTGCAGAACGCGGCGGCTAGGCTGTTGTTGGGACTCCCAAGATGGGAGCACATACAGCCGGGGCTGCGCGAACTGCACTGGCTGCCAGTGGGATACCGAGTTCGTTACAAGGTGCTGGTTATCACCTTTAAAGCCCTATATGGCCGAGGACCTGCCTACCTGAAGGACCGTCTCTCCCCATATGAGCCCCAAAGAGCATTGCGGTCGGCTGGAAAAAACCAGCTGACCGTCCCTGGGCCAAGGGAGGCCAGATTGAAGGCCACCCGAGATAGGGCCTTCTCTATTGCTGCTCCACTGCTGTGGAATCAACTCCCGGTAGAGGTGCGGGCCCTGCGGAGTTTGGAACAGTTCCGCGGGGCCTGTAAGACCCACCTCTATAAACTAGCCTTCAACCAATGATAAACTAGGAAATGCCTCTAAAAAAGTGCTCTTGGTTACTGAATTTTATGGAATTATTGAAGATCGAATGTTTTAGCACCATTGTAATTTGTAAATTTTAACTTGTAATTTGTCTTAACTTGGATTTTATTTGCAATTTATGTAATCTGATGTATAATGTATTTTATGTTGTAAGCCGCCCTGAGCCTGCTTTGGCGGGGAGGGCGGGATAGAAATTAAAAGTTATTATTATTATTATTATTATTATTATTATTATTATTATTATTATTTTTTAGAGACAGTTATCATTTCTTTCACCCCATTCATTATCCTAGCTTCCATTGCATCTAATTGGGCTTTCATTTTCTCTATTGAAGCAGACCTAGTATGAGTTTGTTTTGGGTCTGACATGTAAAAAAAGATCAAAAATTTTGATCTCACCAAATTAAATTTGAACCATCAGGTTTGATGAAGTGAAGCTTGCCCTTTCCAATGCACCCAATTTCACTGTCCTCTGAGCCTCCCAGGATCAGATATTAATGTTTAAAGCTTTTATTTCTCCCAAAATGGTGGTTGCAACTTTTGCGTCACTTTAAAAAAAAAAAAATCTTTTTTCCCTTTTACCAGTTCAAGTCTTCTTATCTACTATCCAACAGTAGTAATTTTTTAATTGCCAAATCTGTTAATTTCACCAATTTTTAATGTCCCAGTCACTTTAAAAACGATGTTAAAACTTAGTCCTCCCAACAACAATGGCCACTGATGTTTCTCTCTGGTATTATAATCCTAGAGTAGGCTGTTTACTTCGTTGACTTCCTTCTTCTTTCTCCAATACTTCCTGCTTTTCTTGCCTTCAAATCTCGTTTCACTGGTAGAGAAATCTCACGATATCTGACGTATTTCCTGTGTTGACTGTGAACGCTGCAGATCTGTAATGATGGAGCTGCCTCCTCAACCACAGATAGACTAAACAATTCCTTTCTTCTTTTAACACTGTCTTTTAAGTTTACAAAGTTCAAATTTAGCCCCTTATCTTCTCCTTTCAGGCTTTCAGTATTTCCAACTCCCACCTTTTACTTTTGTTTTGTTTAACTTTAATTATTCCCGGAATGAAGAGATAGCAATCAGTACCTTTTCCCCGTAGTTTATCCAAATCAACACTAGTCCTTTGTAGATTAGATGTTTAAAATTGTAAAAGAAGGTTTGGATCCTGTCGAGCTTATGCCAAATTGATGACTCTAGAAACTTCTGCAGATGATGAATATGCAACTTCTCTCTGGAGATCCCTCAAAGCCTCAAAGGAGCCCTCCCACCCAGGACTCCCTTTCAGCCAAGGTAAGTCTCCTCAAAGTATCTGTGCATATCTTGGACAATTCTCTAGCTGAGAAATGTAGGCAGAAGGCATTAATTTGCCTTTTACTACCCTGAACAGATGTGCCAAGCTGCCCCTGTTAGGGAAAGCAACTCAGCTCGCCATTTTCCAACCCCGGAAGTCCAGAAGTTGAAAGATCTTGATTCAGATACACTCTGTCACAAAGTTCACTGTAGGTCACTGTGGGCCAATAATTTCACAGGGTTGATGTAAGTATGCAATGGGGAAAGAGGAAACTTGAGATCTTTGGACAAACAGCTGAATAAATATCTGCTAGATAAGTATGGTTATGGGGAAAAAATTCTTTTCAATTTTTGTTAAAGTATTAGTTTAAAAGTTTTGAGAAGTCCGATACCACCAGCTGTATCAACTGATTTGTCGTCCATACAGTTAGAAATGCAAAATCTTGTTTTTTCTTTTTCATTCTTGTGCTAGCAAACAAACCTCCTGGAAAAGCATGTTCCACCATGTCAAGATCAAATTCTTATTTAAATTAGAAGAGTTTTAGCCCCTCTGTTTCTTCTGAAGATCCATCTGTGTAGTATACACATATTCTGGAAAAACAGGAGTGCAAGCAAGAGGCCTTAGAATGCAATCATACCTGGAACTATACATATCTCATTATGTTGACAAGGCTAAATACAAGGCACACTAGAGACATATTCTATAATGATGGATACCAAATTTCTGGTCAAGTTTAGGTGATTGAATATATACCTATTGGGTTCAGTGAAGCCATTCTCCAATACAAGCTTTGCTAAGCCAAAAAGCTATATCATGTGGTATGTGTCACTCAGCTCAAGATCCAAAGGAATTAATGGGGCAGCTTATGTTCACCTTTTTTTTAAGCATCTCATTTGCAAGACAATATATGCCAGTAAGGTAAATGCATCCTTCCATTTATAAAGTTAGAAAAATAGCAAGATGATTTTAAACCAGGGCCCCAAACCAAGTTAAAGTATGCACTTCCATTCTGCTTGTCTCTCTTCTTTTCCTTTTTTATTTATTGTTCCTGCTATTTACATACCATTATTAGCATAAATATGACCCCTGACAGGAGCCTGGCTGCTCAATTTTGTGAAGTCGTCCAAACCAACGTCATGGTAACCAACATTATAGTAATCTCACCCAGATATGATCAGAACATGGACAGATCACACTTTTCAAAGAAGGCCATAGTTAATGTATCAAGCAAATGTTATGGAAAAGAGGGTGCTAAATGCTATGGAAGAGAGCTGCACCTCCAGCTTTAGACTATGACCCAGCAGTACCTTAAAGCTACAGCTTTGGTCCTTCAGGATTAGTGCAGTCTTGGACATTTGGATACACAACTGCATAGGGACAAAGATACCTGAGGGAAATTGTTGGGTGTTTCTGCTATTAGTGGCTAGGTACAAATTCCTTTTCCAAAACATTACCTTTTTCTTAGTTGAATTTCAAAATAGTAAATATGTTGTCTTGGATCCTAAGAATTCTTTCCCTTGCACGAGTGGCCAGGAGTTGAATTTTGTGGAAAACATCAAAACGATGGACAGGCAACTCTATGTTATCACTGTATCTCATTAACCTTGTCAACATAATGAGATACAGTGATAACGTATAGTTCCAGGTATGACCACATTCTAAGGCCTCTTGCTTGCACCTTTGTTCTTCTTCAAGATAAAAAGTCTTACAGCCCTATCTTAAAGATTAAAAGTCCAAATGGCTTATTTTAAAAAGAAGGGCAGATTTGGAATGGGTGTATGTGCAAAAATGTAGCAGAACAAGACGTTTGTAGCCATTTTTTAAATTTGCTGTTTTTCGGCTTCAGATCATGCTTCAAACATTTGGGGAGGATTTAAAATGTATATTTGTGGTTGAAAAGCTGATAGGGGAGGAAAGCTAATGGGGTGTGTATGTTTAGAGCAGGAAAATGATCAGCAGGGAAAGGGCTAAGCCAGGGGTGGCCAAATTGTGGCTTGGGAGCCACATGTGGCTTTTCTCACATATTGTGTGGCTCTTGAAGCCCCCACCACCCCATTGGCCGGCTTGGAGAAGGCATTTGTATACTTAAATCCCTTCACCAAGCCAACCAACAGAGGGGCTTGGAGAATGCAGTTAAAGTTGCTTTCTTTCCACTTCTCCCTCCCTCCCCTTCCCTTCTTTCCCTTGCATTCATGTCTTGTGGCTCTCAAACATCTGACATTTATTCTATGTGGCTCTTACGTTAAGCAAGTCTGGCCACCTCTGACCGGAAACAGCAGCAACAATGTACTGCAAACGAAAGGAATGCTGAGCTTCAGCATTTGTGTGACCATTATCATGCCCCCACAATCCACATAATTATTCTTTTGACTACCATGACATAATTAGGCTTGGCTGCTTGCCCCTGTTCTGGAACAGCCCCCCTATGACAGCCAATGTGACTTAGCAATTGCCAACTCCAGGTTGGAAAATTCCTGGAGATTTGAGGGGTGGAGCCGGAGATGGTGGGTTTGAGGAGGGGTGGGACCTCAAACAGGTACAATGCCATAGACTCCACCCTCCAAATCAGCCATTTCCTCCTGAGGAGCCACTATTACCAATCTCCAGGTGAAGGCTGGAGATCACTCAGAATTACAACTGTTCTCCAGATGGCAGAGATCAGATCCCCTGGAGGTGGTGGGGAGAGTGAATGCCTTCAGTTAGGTGGGTGGGGGAACATTCACCCAGATCCTTTTTCTAGAGCCCGTATTTTTCTTCACAAAGTGTCCTGTTCTTAGTGTGTGTGTGTGTGTGTGTATGAAGTGAAATGCATTTTTTTGTTTTGCAGAATCTTACAAACATTGAAAAGATTGTGTTGTCAAGGCAGGGGTGAAAATCACAGAACTAGATGGTCAGGTTGTTGTTTCATGTGTAAATAGCCCCCTCTGCCATTAGAACCTTAAGAAATGGCTGTTATACACACTTTCAGATACATGTTGCTCCACTTAACACATGAAGGGGCCTTAATTTTGTGATCTGTTATTTCCACACATGTTATTTACTGGCATTGGCTCCTTGCAGAGAGGAAAGAACATTCTCAAACACCTTGAGCTGATGAGTTCTATGGGTCAGTGAAGACTCAGCAGTCAACAGTGAATGACTGTGTGAAAAATGATTTGCCAGTAAATGAAAGGTAGTTTTAGCCCTGACAAATATGATCTATGTGAAATAATGCACATGGCTAAACTCTTTCATCGTTCCATGAATTCAAAACAAATTTATGGCTGTTCCACTATAAGGTTTATTGTAGGCTGGTGGATCTGGTTCTTTTCACACAATATGGAAAACAACATACGTCTTAGAATCTGAGGAATGACCTCATTGGAGTATATTAACATTATTCCATATATCCAGACATTTACAAAAAGAATGGTAGAGGATTCAGTTAAACAAAGAACAACCAAGTAAGGACCCACTAAATTGTTTACTAGAAGGATGCATTTTTCAAATACCAGTCTTATTAACATAGACAATTCAAGGGAAGATAGACTATTAAGCCTATAGTATTTCAAAATTACTATTTCAAAATTACTTTGAGACTAATTCATTTCTAGAACTGAAGAAAAAAAATACAAGTGCATATTTGTAAGTCACTGTCTAGTACTACTATAGGGTTTTGGGGTTTTTTTGCCAGCATACACTAGCCTTCCTCCCATATGTGGTCTAAAATTGATTTAAGCCAGTGATAACTAATGCAGAATTCCCCACAAATGAAGTATTCATGGGTAGAAATATATGGGAAGTGGCCTAGATGTTCCATCCCTTGCTTCCTTTTAAATGTATTGAGGTAATAAAAGCAAGCTATGAATATATTTTCCATTGATCTTAGCCAGTTTAGAAAATCGGCAAAATGAAATGGTGAAGCTTTTTCTGGATAAACCTCTCCCCCAATGCAAAATACAATCTCAAGTATGGAAAGCATTGAGCATGACAAGGTGTTCACACTAAACTTTTCCTGATATGTTGTTTTGTCATGGTAGGGAAACTGAAATGTGCATTCCCCAACTTTTCCATATGATTCTGCAGATTGTGTAAGCTGGGGCCTAATGACCTGAACTAACATTAAGATTGCCTCAAGTGATTGGGTTGGATCCAGTCAGCTTTTTCACTTAGCCCTGCTCAGTTCCCGTCATTATCACAGCCCCTATCTCACATGACTTTTGTCTATGCAGGTACCATGATCTCCAGCAGAGCAATTTTTGGTGGTCAGAAGGTACTCCTCATTCCTTTTCTGGCTGCTGAAAATTTGGTTGGAAGCAACCCATTAGCCCTAGCACTGCCTAGATGTAAATGAATCCATCTGTGACTGCCAGATATGATTAATATAAAATTACTGCCATTTTCTTCTCCATATGGACCTGCTATCCACAAAGGAAGTTTATATTTTATTAGCTGGACAGCTCCCCCATGGAACCTTGGTTTTGAGTTTCACATGAATTGGAAGGAAAATTCTGTTTTCAGTAGCACTGAAGGAATTTTGCTCAGTTGCTTAGACCACATTGTAGTAAGGGAGAGGCACTTATCAGGTCACTAATCTCAAAACAATTAGTGCATTCAAACCACAGTTACACCTTTCCAACTCCATTGAAGTCACTGAAGTGTAATGCTGCTTAGGATTGCACTGAAAGAAAAGGAAAGTATTGGTGGGAGGAGCCAGGTTCCTCAATAAAATTCTCTTAAAATGGGAACTAAAAGCAGCTAGATTTAGGAGGTCTCCAGCTTTACAATTTTGACTCTCTATGGCCTATACCTAGGAAGTGCCTTCATTTCTTCCTCAGTCAAGCTTCATGTCTTTTGAACTATATATCAAATTTGCTAATACAATTCCTTTGAAATATATGTTTTCATTTTTTGCCTGGAACAATTATATTTAGTTTAGTGGTGATAGATAACAATTCATAAAATATAATAAAAGACCATGGTGCAAAAATAATGATATAATATTAAAATAAATAAAATGCCATACTGCCATTATTCTGATACAGAATTCTTACACAGCAATATCATTATATTTACATAACAAGAAGTCAGGTACTTCAATAGACTTTCAAGTTCAATAGACTTTGTTGTTTTTAAAAATGAAAAGTACACTTTGAACATATAGCTAAGATGATCTATTACTTTATGCCAGATAAAACACAAACAATTCTTTCTCTTCTCATTCCTCCGAACAATTATTAGATTCTTTAAAACATCTTTTTAAGTGCTGTGGTGCAAATGTAATTTTTTAAAAAATGTAAAAACACTTCAAAACCTTTAGAACAATGTGTTGTCTAATCTTAAAAATAATATAATTACAAAAACAAAGGATAGATTCCAGATTAGCCATGTTAGTGTGCATTGGACAAAATGGGTGATGGTTCATGATAGTGTATGCCAAGTAGTGCCATTGTAAGCAGAGCTGTACCATTCTAAGTTCACTGAACTTTGTTTAACTTGTACTTGCACTGCTTGCACTGAATTCTGCTTGCACTGTAAATCTGAAAGTTTTTATGGTACCACAGGACACTGGGTTGTAGCCTACCACTCCTCAACTAAATGTGGAGCCTGCCTCTGGAACACCAAAGTAAGGTTTCTTGAGCTGGAGGAAAACTACGCACACTGCCAAACACAGTAGTAAGGCACAACTTTTAATTATTTTGGCAACTACAAAGTGTAACAATTCAGAACAATTATTTTTAGCCTGGTTTTGCTGTAATTAATATTTAATAAAGCTTAAAACAATAACAATTTTGGTTAAATTTATGCAAAATGACTTGGTAATTCTGGGTGACCAGCTTGAGCATTCTTGTCTACCAGCTTTTAACAGAGTAACTAATCATAAGACCAGTATGACTTGTCTTCCCACAAACCAAATGCATTTTACTAGCCATATATTTGAGGGGGGGGGGGCCTGCCATTTACTTGCATGCTTTTGTAGTTGCAGGTAAGCATCCAAAACAAAGAGATTTACTGGACCTCTAATGGGCTGAGTTTGGATTGACAAGTCACATTAGCTGCCTTGGTGGCCCTGACTGAACTGAAGGAAGAGATCTAAGCCTTGTAAAAATTAAATAAATACATTGTGCAAGTCTACTTTAGTATATTTTACCTTGTCCGCTTGAAAATATAAAGAGCTGCCCAATAACCACTCATCTCAAATATCTTGGTTGCTATTTAGTATGGGCCCTTGTATCCACATATGTAGTTAAGAAAACTTAATGGCACTTTAAGAGTTTTTAAGAGTAAGTGATTTTTGCTGATTCCCCATTCCAGCCCAGCCCCTTGAAATTTTTTTCACATAAATCAGTAGACCCCCAGAAGTAACATAGTGGGGGGCTACAGTGGTAGGGGGAATCAGTGAAAAATGTCAGCCTCTCTTTAAAGAAACTAAAATGCTCTTAAGTTTCGTAATGTGGTTGGATACAGGCCAGTATCTCAATAGTGTTAAGATCTGTTAGTTGAGAAATTATGTTACAAATATTCTCTGGCAAATAAGTTATTCACAATAACAATTAAGGACCTCAATACATAAATTAGCACAGAAATATTCACAATGAATTTTGCTACAAAAATACTTCATTTTTGAAATCTGGTAAACATTTGTATTTGCTAGGGGAAATCCAGACACAGGCCAAGTCAGGTAGACATGGACAGGTGTGATGTATTCTCTTCCCCCCAAATGGAACCTGCAAGTAAATATCCAAAGTTAAAGAAATGAAAACTGGAAGAAAGCGAAGTAATAGGTAACATCACTGCTCACCATTACACAAAATTATCCATCTTGGTGTATTAAACTGTCTGATGGGGATGCTTGACATAGCATTTTACCTTCAAAGTGCAGGTATTTTGCTCTATTTTTCTGTACTGATACTTTTTGTTAACTGCATACTGTGAACATTATCATGTCTGGGCAATTAACCATAATAACAAAAGTGTAAAGATTGCTATAATGATAATCAAAAATATAACTTTAGTAGGGGCCTAATCCAAAGCCTTTTAGAGTTGGTAGATTCTTTCGTATCTATGGCTCTTTATTTCCCATAGGGCCTTCCAAGATGATCATCAGTCATATTATAATGTCATTATTTTCAGTGCATTCTTACAAAAATGAAGAGGTATAACAGGATCATCTGAGGACTTGGAGCTGTCTTCTTCATTATTCAAAGTGTTGGAAAGAATCTTATCTACAATCTAACCTGTACTGCTGCACAGGCAGGATTCATTTAATGAAGGTGACATACTCTACATACTTTGTCATGACTTTCAGTACATAAGATTCTAAATGTATAAATCTTTGTTCATGTTTGGAATACTTTGGCCCCATAAAAAAGAAGTAAGCTCATTGTGTTCAAGCAAAAAGTTTAGGACTGTATTATATACACAGCATTATACCATACTTTTCAGCCAAACTCTAATTAGAATCTCCTTTTGCTATGCTGTGACCTGTGTAAACACAGATAGACATTTGATTGGACTTTTGTTTATTTATTGCAGCATAATTCATAATTAGCCCATAATGAGGGAAGCAGAAGGACTGTGGACAGATGCTGGCATGCATCAGTCTTGTCAGTGATAGCCAAACTTTATGGCAGGTGTGCTACAAGTCAAGTCCAATGTATAAGATAAGTGTCACTCTAGAGAATATCACAGCAGGTCTCTTCCCTATGCTGTGGTAAAATTACGCTGTCTTCTAGCCTCCAGATTCTGAGGTAGGAGTGGCAAGAAGCTGTATGCTATACAGTGAGAAAAGAAACAGTCATGCAGGTCTGATCCCATGCTAATCAGACTTCTGGATATTCCTGCTCCTTTTTAAGCATGCCACAACTTTGTACTGCCTATGCCATGCATGTTCTCCTGTTCCTACACAGACGCTTTAGAGACCCCAGTTTCTGCGCCACATTTGCTACAATTTTCTCAATTATTTATATACTTTGTATTAAGTGTGTTTTCAAGGTTTATGTAGACCCTCAAAGTGGACATCCAGTGCAAACATGTCATCTACAAACAAAAGAGCTTTCTATCATGATGCCTGATAGTACCCTAACACAAGTCACACTTCAGAGAGTTGGTCATCCCTAATCATGTATCCAGAATTGACTGATTATAAAAGCATAATCTTCAGTGTGGACAATAGCAATTTTATCTCTCTCTGACTTTGTTCTGAAAGACCAATGTGTTTCTTTCTTGTATGGCTGTTGCAAAGGCATCATGCTGTGAATCTTTTTCTCTTTACAGAAAGAACACAAATAATATTTTATTTCGTTTACTAGAAAGGGGAAAAAAACCTCTAGAGGCGGTAGCTGGGTTAAATGAATAACAACTTGCAGTCTTATCTGAGAGGCTAAAATTTAAACTGTGTTCTGATTTAAGCAATATGCCTTTAGTGATCTCCAATCAGCTTATATCTGCTGGGGGTCCACTTTAAAAGCTTGCCATGTGTGATTTAACAAAGGACGCCCAAGGCTAATCTAGTATGAAGACAAAATTGCCTTTCAATTTAAGTTTGTCCTTGCAGATCAAGTTTAAATTCAGTGGTATGGCAGTGTGGGAAAATAAAAATTGAAGATGTCTCCTTTGTACCTGACCTGCAGACAAATGCTCAAACCTAAATGCTTAACACTTGGAATAATATTTTAACCTTCTATGGATAATATTTAAAGAAAAATAAAATCCTGAATGTAACAGCCATTTTCAATTTAAGGCCATTTAACTGCAAAGACTTGTTCTGGAGGACACTAAATGCTTGTCATTTTGAGCAATTCTAGGAGCTTATGAAAATATTCTGTGATACCTCTTCTTGCTGCTGCTTGACTATCTGGTCAGAGAGGTGCAAACAGGAAGTTATTAGCCCCGCTCTTCATCTCATAGAATGGGTACAAAAGTGCTTAGAGGGAAGCACAGGACCTTCACAAATTTAAAAGCCTGTAGAAAGTCCATAAGAATAAATTGTTCTTATGTAAAGTAGCTATGGGCAGGAGTAGCCTTTCATACTAGCGTACGGTATGCAAACAGGGTATAAAACAATTATCATTTTGGACTTGCTGATGCCTTATTTTATATTGGAGATAACATGGTCATCACTGTTAAGAACACTATTTAAAAGATGAAGAAAGTTCTACTGATAGTTTAGTAGATGGAACTGAGCTGGGTCTTTAGGGGGGGAAAGTTCCTTGTTTATTTTTTAATTTGATTTTTAATCCACTCTCCCCAAAACCAGCTCACAGCAGGTGACAATAATTCATAACTATACAATAAAACCTTCAAAAATACAACATAAGTTAATAACAAAATCAATAAAATAATTTATGTACAATTTAAGATGCATAAAACTCTTACTGAGGGGCAATATAAAACATCTGAAGAAGGGACGAAAGGGGGGAAACGGGAAGAAAAGAGAGGCCAAAACTTGATGTACCTAATGGCTAAGCACCCAATACTGCCCTCAATCTTAGGCCTGGTGGAACTACTCTGTTTTGAAAGCCCTACAGAACTGTACCAGATCCAGCAAGGCCCTGATCTGTCCTGGAGAAGTGTTCAACCAGGCTGCAGCTAAGGCCAAAAAGGCCCTGGTCCTGGTCAAGGGCAGTTGGATGCCCTTTGGACTGGGGATCACCAACAGATTTTGATCACTCAAGCATTATGCTCTGTGGGAGACATATCAGGAAAGATGGTCCTGAAAGGTGGTCCATGACTGTTAAGGTCTTTGAAGGTCAAGACCAAAACCCTGAACTTGATCCAGTCTTCAGTCTGGAGCCAAGGCAGCCGATAGAGCACCAGTTGGATATGTGCTCTAAAGGGTGTCCCAGTGACAATACTCGCAGCTACATTCTGGACCAGTTGCATTTCTGGATCAACATCAAGGGAAGCCCTACATAGAGCAAGTTAAAGTAATATAGTCTGGGTATCATGGAGAAGGCAATTATCTTAATTATATGTTACTTCACACCTATTTTGAGAAGGTGCATGGCCATAGTGAGTCCTCTATGGCTGTGGTTAAAAGAAGAGGTGGGGCGCAGCTGTGAGACCAATTGCATCTACAAGGGATGATTTCAACAAATATTACTGACAAGATATAGGATAGTGGAGAGTTAGATTCTCATTCCACCAGGTAATAAGTATGCTCATAATTTAAAGAATGAAAGTTGCTTCAAAGGCCTAAAATAACAAGTTGGTTAGGGAATTCATGAAATTAAAAAAAAACATCTAAAAAGAAACATGAGGGGAGCTGTTGCAAACTCAGACTGAAGTAAAATCCCTTTGGTTAATATTTTATATCTTCAGGCATTACAAGAGAACCTTTCAGTAATAATTGTGGTTGACAGAAGTGATTGATGGAAAGCATGGATCCAAAGAGAGCACAGTGAATATGAAGGTCATCAGCCTCCAGTGTCTACGCAGAGTGGCGTATCAAACTTCATTTTATGCAGACAATATTTAAGTGAGGGAAAGTATTCTGATTTCTTTTTCAGGGAGGAGCAATGAGCTTTTGATTATCTGAGCAGTTGGCTTATTCAAAAGAACAGCAGCTGTAGAAATCATGACTAGAATTATTACAGGGTATCTCAAGGGACAAGAGGAAATATAGTTTTCGCTGTAAAATGCTTATTGTATTTTATAATACAAGAAAAACAGTCTGTTTTACCTCAAGACCTTCTGCAGAATAGTACTGACAGTAATATATTTATTTGCATAAGTTCCTATGATGCTATTTTCATAAAGAGGCAACTTACTGGTGTCAGCTTGTGTTCAATCGCTTCCTATCGATACTAACCATATTGCCTATACTGTTTATTTGTTTAAGACTAACCTTTTTGCCCTGTAGTAGAATGCAAGGTATGTCAGAGGGAGGGAGGCCTTGGGCGCCAGGGGTAATAAACGGCTGGCAGAACACAGAGAGACACCGCGCCGTTTCCCAGGCCAGGCAAGGCCGCCAAGTGAAAGGGGGAGTGTGGGTAGACTCAGGAAAGACAGATAGCAAGTGTGTGAATCAAGCACCTCTGAGGGAGAAAGCAACTTTTGTTTTAAGAAGTGATTTAAAGAGCCCTGCCTTTGATGTACCCCCAATATATGATAGTACCCATCCAATGTATGTTATCACTTTCAATGGTCTTCTCCAGTAGAAACATTGTGTATCCAATAAAGAAACTTATTTCTGAAGAAAGAGTTCTTTTGTTTTGGAATCTCAATGAACACTACGCTGACAACTGGGTTTTATATATACATACTGGCTTATATATATGTATATAAAATCCTGCACTTTTGCAATGGATAATATTTTCTGCAGTTTGACTTCCAACAAAATATATTCCTGTTTCCTTCCACCCTGTCAGTTACAGTATCACACAAGGCACCAGAATAGACTAACTTTGTGACTCAAAGGATGACAGTCTTCTCCCAAGCTGCCCATTGGTGTACACATTCGAAGACTTCGGATCCAGAGACTAATGGCACAGCACATACCTCCACCACACTGCAGATCTCTGTCACAAGCCTTAAATATAACAAAGAGATACACAGTATTAGATAAACAAAACCATGCTAAAAATACTCCATATAATTCCATTACCTTCTTATGTATTTTAATGGGCTTTGCTTACATAAGATCGCAGGACTGTAGAAAGAAACAAGAATATCAGTTATCTTAAATTATGCTTGGATGTTCGCATGATCATTAGAGCCAGTAGGATTATTTTTTAAAAACATAAAATTGAAGTATTTAGGTTAGACTTGCTACTCAGAGGCCTGACAACTCTGGATTGGGAAATTCTTGGAGACTTGGGGGTGGAGCCAAGGGAAGTCAGGGTTACGGGAGATGAGGGGCCTCAGCAGGGTACAATGCCATCCAGTCTACTGTCACAAGCTGCTGTTTACTCCAAAGGAACTATTCTCTCTAGTCTGGAGATCAGTTGTAATTTCAGGGCATCTCCAGGCTCCATCTGGAGCTTGGCAACCCTACTTGTTAGGCAATCTTTAAACACCTTGTCTTTAGTTAACTGTAAAATATATATCATATACTGTTAATGATCAATTTTTTTCCTTAATGAGGTAAAGCTAACTATAGCAGATTCTAGCATAAGTTCAGCTACAGTTAGTCAGGTCCCACAGAAATCAGTGAGGCTTGTGACTAAGTTCAGCTGGAGCTGAGCCATAATACTTTTTATTGCTATTAAATATGATTCAGATTAATGTGTAATTTATTTGCAGTTCATACAGAGAAATCACCTCAATCTGAGCTTTAACTGGTCATATGAGTTTCTTTCAGAATTGCTCTTATCTCAGGCAAAGAGGCCCTCCTTTCTGTTAGGGTTGCTGCGAAATCAAATTTTTCCCTTCCTCCAGCTTCTCTGCCATTTGCCTTTTCTCTTTTAGATTCTCCTAGCCCCCCCTGGGTCTTCTGTCTTGCTTTGTGATCCAACTCTCCCCCTCCTTGTCTTAGTCTTCTCTTTTTACTTCATTTTCCCCTCTTATTTTCTTCCCTGCCTTTTCCTCCTGGTTCCTCGTTTCTTTATGGTACAGGCTTCAAGTGCTTGCAGGCAGCTAACCTGCATCAAAAGCCACACCCCACCCCCCCCTACGGTAGGGTGACCATTTGAGATGTCCCTCTACTGTCTGTTTGGTTGTATCCTTCCTTACAGATCCAGGCAGAAATCTCAGGAATTGCATCCAGCCCCAAGATCCAGGGAAGTTGGGCAACTCTGGCTGCTTGCACCAGTCCCAAGTGGCAGTGCAACCTCAGCTCCAGTGCTCGAGAAAGTACCAGAACAACCCAGTGTCTTACAATGAAAACAAGAATATCAAGTACAAAACTAAGTACAATTACTTCTAAGCCTTTTTATTGGGCCTTGCTGCATGGACCTCAATTGATTCAGAAACCAAGTAGAAGCATAGTTAGGGCTGCATATTTTTTTTTTAGCACAGGCACCTCTATAGCCAAAGTACTGAAAAGTGCTTAAAATGGCACATCTTAATTCAATCTTGGCTAAATTCAAGTTTGCCTGTGGAAGATTTAATGCTCTGCATGCAAATCAATACCAACACAATAGGTGAGAAGTGAGTTATTGTTCCTGAGATACTGGGTTACTGATATCGGATTCTCTATAACATTATAGGTAATTTTCTAATACCAGCTGTCTGCTGAGTATGCAGAGATCCTCACACAGTTCTTTTTGTAGAGCTAGCTGCTGTATGTAATGATTCGTCAGAATGAAGCACTAAAGTAACATGAGTAGCTGAAGAGGAATAGAACAAGACATCTTAGACTCTCTCCTAAAATTGAGAGAAACTGTGTTAGAATAAGGCAGTTCTTCCAGCATATTGTAGTACTGGGAGCAATCCTGAGAGCTTACTTCAAAAGCCACTCCTCTGCTTCCTTTGCCCACATGATGAGGGTAGGGTACCTGTCAAGCTGTCGTGGGGTTACTCTGGGGAGCCTCTGTCAGAACTCTGGGGAATCTGTCTTTCAGAACCTGCTTTTGGAGACTTTTTTTTGGGGGGGGGCTGTGAGCATAGGGGGGATGCTTGCCTTGCTTCCACTGTCTGGCTGGGGTGGGGGGGTCCTGCCCAGGTGAAGTGTCCCTGTGAGTTGGTGTCACTGGCTTGTTCCTGAGCCATTCCATAGACTCCCATAACTGCACCTGTCCTTTCCAGAGAGAGCACAGTGACCTTTTTGAGGGGTCAATAGCTGGTAACCCAGAAATGTAATCTGCCCCCAACCTGGAGAGACTGTAGAGGAGAGGGCAGCCGGGTGGTTCCCTGTGCATTGCTATGCATAACATGCTTTCTTATACACTTTTGAACCTGTGTTGGACATTTTTCCTAGGGGCATCTTCTGAGTCCAATCTGCACATAACTTGGAGGGCACATAGAGGAGCATCAGGGAGGAAGTCCCCTGTGAGTTTGATGCTTCTTGATTGCACAGGGTCCACTCTATACACTCTTGAACCTGTCATTTCCCCAGAAAGTAGTTTCCTGGGGACACCTTTGGGGGAGGCGCCTGTAATTTGGACCCCTAAATCCAATCCTTACCATACTTGGAGGGCAGGTAAAGGAGAGTCAGCTGGAGACCCCCCGTGAGTTCCACTGTGCCATGAACCTTATAAACAGTTCATTCAGCGCCAAAAAGTTTGTGACAGACTGTGGTTTGCAAACTGAGCACTCCACAAGCTAACTGTAGTGGGTGGAGATGAACTGCCCAGAAAAGGTGAGGTGGAAATGCGTGGCTTAATTTAATTTTCTTTAATTTCCACCCCCACCCCTGGAAAAAAATCCTGGCTACAGGGCTACTCAGGGAAGATAACACATGTGGAAATGGAAAAGTCTGAGCTGAACCAGGAGCAGGCATGTGGAGATGTCTTTGCCTGCCTGCCTCTGCCATTTCATGTCAATTCACACATTAGAGGGTACACAGGTTGAACTTGAGGTTTCCAGCCTCTGTAATGGTGAGAAGTGACATAAGTTTTCCTCATTTCCCCACAGCTGGTGACCAGTTTAGACTGGGAAAATAGTATGAAGGAGGGAACCAATTTACACATATCGAACTCCTGATCTGAATCAGATACCTCACACACTGCATTCACAGAAGAACTCACAACTCAAATCTGACTACAGGCACGACAGGCTCCCTGTCCCTAATGCAATAGTCTTACACCATCATGTCCATTCTACCTCTCCCTTCATCAGTGTGCTGTTTGTGTGGGGCTGTTTTAAATTTGTATTTTGTTTCTGTGGTTTAAATTTGTATGTGTTGGAGTTCAGCATTTCAAAATTCTGTTTTTCAATCTGTTCTCCACTCTGCCCACTCACATATTTACTCACAAGTTCTTTATTTTATGGTTCTAATTTTTAAATTGAAAGGGTTAATTTTTTAAAATAATGTTATACCTTACAAAGAATGTGAGCTGTTCTGGGGTACAAATCTAATACATAAATACAGTCAAAGGATTGTTTTTATGTAAATCCCAGGAAATGGCTCACCAGAGAACCTCGCTGACCACTGGTCAAGAGCTGTACTTTTGTTCACTCTTGGAAAGCAGTTTTAAAATCACAATGTTATAAATTTGACAACAAACAAAAGGCAGAGGGTTTGGGGTTTTGCTTCATTGTACTGTTTGTCTGCATCTATGAATCACTGTCATGTAGTTCTGAATGTAGAGAAATCCAATTTTAAAATCAAATTAGGACAGAGCATGAAGGAAGTACTAGAGCGGTTTCATTTTGAATTATACTGTACTCAATGTATTGTATCATATTCAGTGGTCATTTAAATTCTGCAGATATTTTGAGTCATCTTCAAGTAGAACATGAAAGACAGGAATTTGTCCCCTTTCCTTGTCTACATTACTTTATCTTCTCCTTCCCAGTTCTTCCAGATGACCTCTCTCTTTATAGGATGCTCCAGTTGCACCATACCAGAGAGCCCAGTGGTGCAGAGTAGAAAAGCTGCAGTACTGCAGTCCGAACCCACTCCTCATGACCTGAGTTCAATCCTGGCGAAAGCTGGATTCAGGTAACTGCCTCAAGGCTGACTCAGCCTTCCATCCTTCCGAGGTTGGTAAAATGAATACCCAGCTTGCTGGGAGGAAAGTGTACATGACTGGGGAAGGCAATGGCAAACCACCCCGTAAAAAAAATTCTGCTGTGAAAACGTAGCGATGCGACATCACGCCAGAGTCAGAAACAATTGATGCTTGCATAGGGGACTACCTTTACCTTTTTGAGTTGCACCAAAAAGGTGAGGGTGGTGGGGGGTGGGCTCCCTCTGGGAATCCTACCCCCCCAGGGAAAGTGCATGCGCAATACATAGCCTCTCCTCTCCCGGTGTAGTGAACGCCGCGTGGTCACTGTCTGGCTATGCCTGGCAGATGGTCACTGCAATGGCCTCTCCTGCATTACTGCATCCGTAGCAACACCTTCTCGCTGGTCCCCCCCGTTTTCACAGAGTTTGCTACGTCATGGTGCGACCGAAGTGTCCGGCGGTATAACCGGATGGGCAGGCTGGGCCCACCAACCTCGTCAGCCTAAGAGAAGGAAAACTCTAACATCAAACCTGGGCAGATAGAGCTCGTTAATGTAACACCTACCACCTGGAGGACTCACTGCCGGCGTCCCGGCTTACTGGGCCATGGCAGATGACCCCCAGGTGAAAGGGTGGAGCCAGTACCGCGCACACTGCGCTTCACCTAAAAAATTCCTCTGCGCAGGCCTGAAGGGCATATCCACACACACAACCCACAACGCATCAAGTCCTGCAGCGATAGGCAAGGGGCGAAACGGCAGGTGGAAGGTGCCACTGGAAGCCGCAGTCCCGATCCTGCATGTAGGCGGTTCAGGATATTGGTCGCCTGATGCTAACCTGGAGACGAAAGCATCTTTCGGCAGCACCCTGAACGACCAAGCAGCCTTATCTAGGGACAGCACTGCTTGCTCCACACGGAGAGGGGCCTAGAAAAGGTGGCCTAAACAAAGCTCGTCTCCCCCACCCCAGTTGGCTAGCCGCGGTCAACGGGCATCCTTACTTGCGGTCGAAAAATAACAACAAAGAAAAGGCATGCACCTGCCTCACAAAGTGTGCAAAGACTAAAGCTTGCGTGTTGGAACATCAGAACCATGCTTGACACAGTAGGCAGTGGTCGCCCTGAACGACGCTCTGCTCTAGTTGCCCACGAACTTCTCAGGTTGAATATCGACATAGCAGCTCTCAGCGAGGTCCGTTTCCCTGAGGAAGGTAGTCTTCAAGAACACGGTGCTGGCTATACCCTCTACTGGTTGGGTAAGTCAAAGGCTGAGAGCCGCCTTTCTGGCGTTGGCTTCATGGTCAGGAACTCCATTGCCTCCAAACTCGAAAACCTTCCAACAGGTCACTCAGATCGCATCATGTCCATGCGCCTCCCACTTCAAAACAAGCAGCATGCAACACTCTTCAGTGTGTATGCCCCAACCCTCCAAGCAGATCCTGCAGAAAGGAACAAGTTCTATGCTGATCTACGCAACCTCGTACGGAAGACCCCTACAGAGGACAAGGTGATCATCCTTGGCGACTTCAATGCCAGAGTAGGTAAAGACTCGGAAGCCTGGAAAGGAGTACTTGGCAAACACGGCATTGGCAACTGCAATGACAACGGGCGCCTCCTGCTAGAATTCTGCATGGAGCACCAGCTCACCATCACCAACACTATCTTCCAGCAGAAGAACAGTCTGAAGACAACCTGGATGCACCCACGGTCCAAGCATTGGCACCTTATCGACTACATTCTGGTGCGCCAGAGAGACCTTCGAGATGTCTTACACACCCGAGTAATGCCCAGCGCAGAATGTCATACGGATCATCGTCTTGTACGCTGCAATCTCCGTCTTCACTTTAAACCCACACCCAGGAGAGGAGGTATCCCTCGGAGGAAGTTTCAGGTTGGCAGCCTCCAGTCAGCCGAAGTTAAAGCTGCCTTCCAGGCAAAACTCCAGTCAAGAATTGAGGACCTCAGTTGCCCCACAGACCCTTCTCCAGAAGCACTCTGGGAACACCTAAAAACTACCATCCTGCAGATCTCTGAAGAAGTCCTCGGGTTCTCCACAAGGAAGAACAAGGACTGGTTTGATGAGAACAATCAAGAGATCCAAGAATTACTGGCAAAAAAGAGATCTGCCTACCAAGCACATCTTGCTCAGCCCTCCTGTCCTGGGAAAAAAGCAACCTTTCGCGCTGCATGTAGCAACCTCCAGCGCAAGCTTCGAGACATTCAGAACGAGTGGTGGACCAAGCTTGCAGAGAGAACCCAGCTGTGTGCAGACACTGGTGATTTAAGAGGGTTCTACGAAGCCCTGAAGGCAGTATATGGTCCATCATATCAGGCTCAGAGTCCCTTGCATAGTGCAGACGGCCAAGTGCTCCTCACAGACAAGGCATCCATATTGAACCGGTGGTCGGAGTATTTTCAGGTTCTCTTCAGTGCCAACCGCGTAGTTCAAGATTCAGCAATCCACCTCACCCCACTTGAACCGGTGAAAACAGAGTTGGATGAGATCCCCACCCTAGAAGAGACTGTTAAAGCCATCAAGCAACTGAAAAGTGGCAAGGCAGCAGGAGTTGATGGAATTCCACCAGAGATCTGGAAGCATGGGGGCACAGTACTACATAGCTCACTTCACAAAGTACTTGTCACCTGCTGGGAACAAGGCAAATTACCACAGGACTTTCGTGATGCAATCATCATCACCCTATACAAGAACAAAGGGGAAAAGTCAGACTGCTCCAACTACCGGGGGATAACCCTGCTCTCCATCGCAGGCAAAATCCTTGCCAGAATACTCCTGAACAGACTGGTGCCCACCATTGCAGAAGAACTCCTCCCAGAGAGCCAGTGCGGCTTCAGAGCTAACAGGAGCACCACCGACATGGTATTTGTTCTCAGGCAGCTCCAAGAGAAATGCAGGGAACAGAACAAGGCTCTGTATGTGACTTTTGTCGACCTTACCAAAGCTTTCGATACCGTTAGCAGGAAAGGCCTGTGGCAAATCTTGGAACGTTTAGGATGTCCCCCAAGGTTCCTCAGCATGATCATCCAGCTACACGAAGACCAGCGAGGCCAAGTCAGACACTGCAACGACCTCTCGGAGCCCTTCCCAATAGGCACAGGTGTAAAGCAAGGCTGCGTTCTCGCGCCAACTCTCTTTACGATCTTCTTTAGCATGATGCTTCAAAGAGCCGCAGTAGATCTAGATGAGGACGATGGTGTCTACATCCGCTATCGCACCGATGGCAGCCTGTTCAACCTGAGGCGACTAAAGGCACACTCCAAGACAACGGAAAAACTCATCCGAGAGCTACTGTTTGCTGATGATGCTGCACTCGTCTCCCACTCGGTATCAGCTCTGCAGCATATGACGTCCTGCTTTGCAGAGGCTGCCAAGCTATTCGGCCTAGAAGTTAGTCTGAAGAAGACAGAAGTTCTCCACCAGCCTGCACCCCAGGAAGATTATCACCCTCCCTGCATCACTGTGGGTGAATCAGTTCTGAAGACAGTCCAGCAGTTCAGCTACCTGGGGTGCATCATCTCCTCAGATGCCAAGATCGACAAGGAGATTGACAACAGGCTGGCAAAGGCAAACCATGCATTTGGCCGACTGCACAAAAGAGTGTGGAGCAACAAGCATCTGAAAAAAGGCACAAAGATCAATGTTTACAAAGCGGTTGTGATGACAACCCTCATCTGTGGCTCCGAATCGTGGGTTTTATACCGTCATCACCTGCGACTCCTTGAGCGCTTTCATCAGCGCTGCCTTCGCACCATCCTCAACATCCACTGGAGTGACTTTGTGACCAACACTGAAGTCCTCAAGCGGGCAGAGGTTACCAGCATCGAGGCACTGCTGTTGAAGACGCAGCTGCGCTGGGCAGGGCATATTTCTAGGATGGAAAACCACCGCCTTCCCAAGATTGCCCTGTATGGCGAACTCTCCACCGGCCATCGAAATAGAGGGGCACCAAAGAAGAGGTACAAGGACTCCTTGAAGAAATCCCTTAGCACCTGTCACATCAACCATCACCAGTGGTCTGACCTAGCCTCAGATCGCAAAGCATGGAGGCACACCATCCACCAGGCTGTCTCTTCCTTTGAGAACGCACGCATAGCTGGTCTTGAGGACAAAAGGAGATTGAGGAAGAATCGCACTGCTACAGGACCAACCCTAAATCAGACTTTTCCCTGCAGCCGCTGTGGCCGGACCTGCCTGTCCCACATTGGTCTTGTCAGCCACCAGCGAGCCTGCAGCAAACGTGGACTATTGCACCCTTCTTAAATCTTCGTTCGCGAAGCCAAGCCGAGAGAGAGAGAGAGATATCTTCTTCTCCAGATGACAGTTTTCTCAAAATCATAGATCAGGCAGCTTAAAAATCTATAAAAGATATTTCCAGTGATCCAGTCCTTAAATAGCTGCTCTTAAGACAACTTGATTGGATCAATTACATTCTCAAAATCTCCAACCTAACCAAAGTATACATTTTTGAAATAAGACAGATTTCAGACAAAAATTTCATTACTCCCCACACATACATTTGAACTTAAAATTGGTATCCACTTAACTTTTATATAATGCAATGAAACCACCAATCACATTTCTAATTTTCTGCTGTTTAGATTGTAGGATGGTCTAAAAAGCATTAAGACCATTTTTAAAAATAAACAACAGAAATTGTGGGGACATATTTCAAACTGCATGGCAAAAGGAGCTTAACCACTCTACCATGTGCCGCACTCCAACTGAATCCAACCACATTCCAGCTTGTGTGTGTGTATTGTAAACCTGCAGCTACCTACATAAACACAATATACTCAGAAATATACATAAATGCCCTAATTATTCCTAGTGAATAATTTATATTTAACAGGGTTAATAGTTCTGCATTACAAATGAGCCTAGGAAGCAAAGACAGTATTTTCCCCAAATATAAATAAGACTCTAACAGTACCATCCTAAACAGAGTTTAGAAGGGTGTAACTCTGTACAGAGCTGGTGTAACCCTGTATAACCCTGCACTGTAAAACTGCGATTATTTCTCCTGTTACTTCATTAATGGGGAGTCCTCAGAGCATAAACTAGTTCCTTGCCAATTTATCCTCTCCTGTACACATTGCTCCTTCTCATATGTGTAAAAATTTCTTCTGCTGAGTGAATCTCCTTTCCTATTGGTTTACCACCCTATTTACATCAATATTATTACATGTCCCTCTGTAACATCAGAAAACAGACCATAGCAACAGTACATTAACACTGAGGAGCATTGGGTAGAAGAACTAGGTATGAAATTGGCATTGCAGTCTTATGAGCCCAGCCACAAGTACTAGTAATAACCAAACAGTAGAAGAGGAGGACAATATGCATCTTTGAACAGATATGTATTATGCTGGATGGCAGAAAGGAGTACCTGCAACATGGGTTATACTAATCCCCCTCAACCATTCTCATTATCCCAGTGGCATCATCTTGAATTACTGACAGGACTAAATGTCCTTCAGCTTTCTGACTTCTATCTTCCCCCGCCCCCTCTTCTGGAAGAAAACTTTCACTGGCTTTTGCTAGCTTCAGCTTAAAAATTAAAACCTATGTTAAACAATAGAAGAAAATTGCAAAAAATGTGTAAAAATTGTAAAACATCTCAAGAGTAAGGCACAATGTTGAACAGAAAAGATCTGTAATATATTTGGAGACTCATCACCATAATCCTAAGGAAGGAGACAAGTCTTTTAACAGAAGAAGATGTAGGTGACAGATAAGTGCAGTAGCCTATTATTATTTTTTAAAGGCACAAAGAAATGTATGTGTCCAGTATAGAAAATCTCAGTTTGATTTCTGGTCTCCGTGGAAACTGATAAATACCTGGTGGGAGCTTTTTTTTAAAAAAAATTAACCTCTTACTGTGTTGCTGAAGCTTTTGTTTTCTTTTCCTGGTTTGTATATAATCAATTATGTAAATAGTTTATTGGCAAGGCAACAGGAAAACGTGCAGAAGTCTCTCTTGAAGGGACACTTCCTCAGTGGTAGAATATCTTACAGACCTCATTAAATATTTCTCTGTAATGGAAAGACTGGCTTGTGGACTGAAGGAAAAAAGACTGCTCTCATGTAAGATGTCACCCAAAGCAGCAATTTCCTCAAAAATAAAGGAAGGCATTGACATGAAATCTCCAAACCTAATTCCCTCATCTATTCCCACAATTTCCAGATCAGGCACAATTGGGGTTGGAGAGGTAAAAAGGCTTCAGCAGCAGGTTAGGGCAGCGCAGGCATCCCCCCCACCCCCCAAAGGCTCTGCTGTTGACAGGTTTTAAGAGTGTGGAAGCAACTCCCCTGGGTATGTTTGGAGATCTGGCCCCTGGGAAAACAGCCACACCAGTAAGTAAATTCATAGACACTTACCACCCACCCACCCTTCCTCCAGTGGCACCAGATCTCCTCTGATTAAACTGCCCTGGTAACCAATATCTCTACAGAACCCTCAAGTTTTTGGTTTTAGAGTTGCCAACTCCAGGCAAGGAGATTTGGGGGTGGAATCTGGGAAGGATGGGGTTTGGGAAGCAAAGGGAGCTTAGCAGGGTATAATGCCACTCTACAAAACAGCCATTTTCTCTGGGGGAAGTGATCTTTGTAATTTGGAGATCAGTTGTAATTCCAGGGGATCTCCAGGTCATACCTGGAGGCTGGCAGCCCTCCGGGGATTAGTCCTAAACCATCGCCTCATCCCCACAATCTTGTGCCTCTGCTTTAGGATCAAGTTTTAGAGGGCAGCCTTATTGGTTTGCATCGAAAGAGCTAGATTCGACTCCTGTAGCCCCTCAGAAACCAACAAAGCGGGCGGCTTTGACTCTCGAAAGATCTTCATCATACCCCGAAAATCTTGTTAGTCGCGGAGGTGCTACTGGCCTCTTTAGGATCCAGCCTCTCCTTCGCCCAGTAAACTTCAGCCTCCCTGCGTTCCCACCCGTGGAACACTCAAGAGTCTTCCCAACCCCCTGAGACACTTCCTCGAGGCACACACAAAATCCCATACGGGGAAGAAGCCATCCTGGCAAATTAAGCTTCCCGCCCATCCAAATGACAACCACGCCCTTGTCGTTCTCGTCCTGCTACAAGCAAAAGCGAGACTCGACTGCTTCCAGCACCGACCCTGCGTGTGTGCGCCAAATGAGAAATTGCCTTCTCCCCCAAGGACCAAGGCACAGAAACGCCTCCTATAGAAAAAACGGCGCCACAGGAAGAGAACAGCCCAGAGCAGGTCGCCTCCTCCCTCCCGCGTTATCACCAAGCGCGGCACACAGAAGACCCTCTTTTAATGACATATCGCCCCCTCATAAACTCGGCAAGAAGAGAACCCAGTGACACCGCGGCGCCTTCCTTCTCGTTGACGCACGCGGCTAGCCCGGCCCTGCCTCCCCATGCTGCTGCGGCTAGCGCTTTTCGCCCGGTCCCCAATTTCCCGCCAAAACCGCTTTGCAGGACACAGCACCGCACACGCACACTCGTCCCGCCCGCGAGCAGCGGAGTGCTTTTCCGTGCCTCGTGCAAAGCCCCAATGGGTGGCGCGGAGGAGGCTGCTTCCCTGCTCCGACAGGTGGCCCTTCTCACCCCAGTGATGACCGCAGAGTCCCCCGCTGTGAGCAGCAGAACGAGGAGGGAAGGCCAGCGCAGGCTCCTCATGGCGCTTTCTCTTCTTTGGAAGGCGGCGTCCGTCCGCAGCTGTGGGCGCCTGAAGACTCGGTTCGGGGGTTCCCCCCGGGCAGTAGCTAAACTGGAGACGAGGAGCTGGCGCCCGGGCCGCTCCAGCCGTTATAAAGCTCGGGGCTGCCATTCAAAGGAAAGATGACTCACCCACCCACCTATCCCTGCAACGCTGCTGCTGGGGAGAGGAACACTCACAGGCGCACAAAAGACACACACGGAGACACGCGAGTGGACAGCCAAAGTACATGCAGCCGAAATTCTCGCCACGGAAGAGAACGGCTTCGAATAAGAGTCAGGCTCAAATCTCCCCTTCGCCATGAGAGCCACGAAGGAGTCTTCCAACAAGTCCGTATCTCTCAAGTGTGAGGTTTAACGAGAATTTAAATCATTTTTACCCTGAAAATGTGTACAAAAGTGCCACAAACATAGTGCTGTGAGAAGGGGACCAGACACAGTGGTACAACGCCTGCTTTGCACGCTAGAGGGTCCCATGTTCAATCCCTGGCATCTCCAAGTCGTGGAAAGTATCAGGTTAGAAGTAATGTGGAAGACCTCTAATTGAGATCTTGGAGAGCCAAGACTTCCACAGAAGAAGGGTCTGACTTAATGTATGCCATTTTCATATGTTCAAGTAGTAATTCCAAAACAGTTGCCCAAGGACTTTGATGCAGGGAACTTGCTTATAAGGTGCTATCGCACAGCTAAGGTTGTTGGCACTAGTCTCACCTCCATTGCCTATCTATGGTTTTTCCTTTCTTGAATTATGTAGATTGTAAAATCTCTACTCAAGGAAGTGATTCTTTGTTATTGACGTCATACAGTTCTCTTGTTTCTTGTTCAGCATAGGTCTCTAAAAAGACAGCATCCCTGTTGAAGGACTGAAAAATGGCAAATATAACATCTTCTGTAAATGGCAAATGTAACGCCAGTTTGGTGTAGTGGTTAAGTGTGTGGACTGTTATCTGGGAGAACTGGGTTTGATTCCCCAGTCCTCCACTTGCAGCTGCTGGAATGGCCATAGCTCTCGCAAGGAGCTGTCCTTGAAAGGACTGCTGCTGGGAGAGTCCTCTCAGCCCCACCCACCTCACAGGGTGTCTGTTGTGGGGGAGGAAGATAAAGGAGATTGTGAGCCGCTCTGAGATTCGGAGCAGAAGGCGGGATATAAATCCAGTATCTTAAATCTTCCTCCTCTTCCTAGCTCCAGAGTACTTTCTGGAAATTATAGGGCAGTTAGGATAGAGTTCTGGGTTAACTGATGGAAATGGTTAATGAAGCAAGACTTATTAAACTAATAGAGGAGGAATATTGAGGAATAATCAGGGTGGAATCTGTAAAAGGAAATCCTGCCTCATCAACTTTTTCACATTTTCAAAAGTGTTAATGCACATGAATAAGGTTGATCTGGTAGATGTGTACTTGGATGTTTTTAGTTGGTGGAGCGATTTGTCTCTGGCATGCCAACTAGTTATGGAATAGTTATGTAGTTTTTGACAGAGTCCTTTACCAAGGACTTCTGAATAAACTTAGAATTGTTGGCTTTAGTCGAGGAGAGGTCCTCTCATAGACTACAAATTGTTAAATGACAGGGTACAGAGGGTAGGAATAAATGGACAATGGTCACAGCGTGGGGAGAAGCAATGGGGAGTTCCACAAGGGTCAGTACTGGGACCAGCGCTATTTAATTTGTTCATAAGTCATCTAAAAACAAATGTGCACAATGGCACAGCCAAGTTTACAGATGACACCAACAAATCAGCCCTAAACTTTTAAGGCAGTTGAATGGGCTTAGAAGGCTGTAACTCTGTTTTAAGATTGTGCTGAACTTTATTGAAGATAATAAAAAACAAAGTGGATTGTGAAGAGGTCCAAACTGAGTAAGCAGAAAACATCAACCACTTAGTTTAGTCTAAGTGTGCAGTCTACAATTTCTTCATTTACCAGTGCTATCAACATGTTTAATAATACAATAATATGTAATATTAACGTAATAATAATTATTAATGCAATAATAATATTTAAATATTTATTCACTGCATTTATATTATTTTGGGGGGGTATTTTTTTGTATTTCTGTGCGAAGAAGGAGATGGTGATTTTGGATTTATTCCCCGTCCTTCACAATGAATCTCAGAGCAGTTTACAATCGCCTTTACCTTCCTCCCCCACAGCACACCCTGTGAGGTAGGTGGGGCTGAGAGAGCTCTCCATAAGCTGCCCTGTCGAGGACAGCCCTGTAAGAGTGTGGAATTGTTTTCTGTGGCTCCAGAAGGTAGGACCAGAACCAGTGGACTGAAATTAAATAATAATATTTTTTAATTTATATTAAAATCAAAAGAGTTATCCGCTCAACATTAGGAAGAACTTCCTGACCATTAGAGCAGTTCCTCAGTGGAAAAGGCTTCCTTGGGAGGTGGTGGACTCTCTTTCCTTGGAGGTTTTTAAACAGAGGCTAGATGGCCATCTGACAGCAATGAAGATCCTGTGAATTTAGGGGGAGGTATTTGTGAGTTTCCTGCATTATGTAGGAGGTTGGACTAGATGACCTTGGAGGTCCCTTCTAACTCTATGATTCTAAAAGCTATGGCTAACCCAAGGCCATTCCAGCAGCTGCAGGTGGAGGAGTGGGGAATCAAACCTGGTTCTCCCAGATAAGAGTTGGCGCACTTAACCACTACACCAAACTGGTATTCCAAGGAGATCTCCCATCCAAGTACTTTCCAGAGTAGAACCTGGTTAGATTCTGAAATCTGACAAGATCGGGCATGCCTGCACTATCCAGGTCAGAGGCCCATCCCCCTTTGTTTTCAATGGGGAACCAAAGTGGCTTACATTGTTATCTTCTCCTCTACTTCATCCTCAGGACAACCATGTATGTAGTTTAGGCTGAGAGTATGTGACTGGCCCAAGGTCAGTTGTTAGGGGTCAGTAGTAAGGATAAACTAGACAAAGGAAAACATAAATCCGGTCCTGGACTCCTATGAGAAATGGTGGGATAAAGTTACACTAAATAAATAAGTGTGATTAGTACTAAGTGGCACTTGTACACTCCCTTTTCACGACACAGTGGTTTTCTACATTGGCTGACATTACCATCATGTTTTCTTACTTATCACCATCCCTCTATTTGTTGCAAATATCACATACACACAAAAAATTGTTGTAGAGCAAACACATGACTTTTTTGGCCTGTATTAATTTCTGTTTGCAAAATATTTCACTTACCTATTCTACAGTCTTAATCAAAATTTTAAAGGGTGATTAACACATGGAATTCACTGTCACAGGAGGTGGCAGCGGCTGCAAACATAGACAGCTTCAAGAGGGGACTGGATAAACTTATGGAACAGAGGTCCATCAGTGGCTATTAGCCACAGCATATTGTTGGAACTCTCTGTCTGGGACAGTGATGCTCTGTATTCTTAGTGCTTTGGGGGGAGCAACAGTAGGAGGGCTTCTATTGTCCCCACTGATGGACCTCCTGATGGCACCTGGGTTTTTTTGGCCACTTTGGCACAGAGAGTGTTGGACTGGATGAGCCATTGACCTGATGCAACATGGCTTCTCTTATGTTCTTATGTTGTTATCATATATAATTCCATAAAGACCCATTGTGTTTTCCTTTGTAAGTTCACATTGTAACAGCTGTCCAGGTTCAGGCAGGCTGTCAGCCCTGATCCTGCAGTGACTCTAGCATACAGGCAGAGGTTGACTGGTGCTGGGTTGCCAACCATGCAGTATGATGCTGCTCATGTTCCTTTTTCTGGGCCTGCTTTCTCTGGCATTCCAAGGGCTCTGGTGACCCCAAGAGTAAGCCTGGTGGCTGCAGAGCCTAGGCTTCACAGGGTTGCCAGATCCAACTCAGGAAATACCTATGGACTTTGGGGGTGGAGACAGGAGCAAGGTTGTGACAAGCATGATCAAAGGGCATTCTGGCTATCACATTTAAAGGGACCACATTCCTTTTAAATGCTTTCCCTCCATTTGGAAATAATGGAGGATAGTGACATCTTTTGGGGCTCATAGAATTGGACCCCCTTGTCTAATCTTTTTGAAACTGTGGCGGGGGGGGGGGAGGTTTGAGAAGAGGCACCAGATGCTATGCTGAAAATTTGGTGTCTCTACCTCAAAAAACCAGCCCCTCAGAGCCTCAGATAGCCACGGATCAATTCTACGTTATATCCTATGGGGAATGGTCTCCAGGCCCTTTCTGTATTCTGTTTTACGTCATAGTTTCCCCACATTCGGGCTGTTATGCCTTTGATTCAGATCATTTGCTTTCATTCTGCATCTGTTGAATTTCTTTGGTACTTTGTGTTTGGAACATCACTGTCTGCAGATTATGCTTTTTGTATTTCCACTCCATAGGGGGATCTGCTGCTAATCCAGTTGGAGATGGGAAAGTTCATGCTGCTGTGACTGCAACAAAGAAAGCCAAGACCATAGAAAGAGAAGCCAGAGGAAACTCCCCCCCCCCCCATTTTACAAACCCATTGCTAAAACCGTTAATGAGGGAGGGGAGTAGGCCTGTAGCTATGGGGGCCTCTGAGGCCCCTGTCCCCTGACTTCCTATCGAGGCCCCCCCAACTGAGGGACCCTGACACAGTGGAGCAGGATGGGAAGATGAGAGGTGGCTGCAGCAAGATGTTGTGCGCTTGCAGCCGGCCAGCTACAAAAGCAGAAAGACCTGGTTTGCCACCTTTGCTCCCTCGCCCTTGTCCACCGCCATCCCAGTCCACTTGCCTTCCCTCGGCAGCCAGGTGTTCTTGTACCGCCTCACCAGCCAACCCCTCAGAAGCCATGCCTCTGTGCACCACCTTGCCAGCCTGGTCCCTCATCAGCCACAACTCCATACACTGCCTCACCCTCTGGCCAGTCCCTAGCCAGCCCTGAAGCAGCCCATGCCATTTGCATACTGCCTTACCCACCAGCAGGCCCCTAAGCATGTGTGTCTGTGCACCACCTCGCCTGCTGGCCCTGAAGCAGCCCACACCATCCGTGCACCGCCTTGCCCACCTTGTGGGTCACCTTGTGCACTTCACATCTTTCAGCACCCTCCCTCTGTGATTCTGCAAAAAGAAAGGGAAGGGAGGGGAAAATCCAGGTCCCCACATGCAAGACTGACACATTTGGGAGCAGGGAATCCCCTTGTCTTTTATATATACTGATTCCTTCTCATGGTCTCTCTGGCTTTTTAAAAGTGTGCCTGTCTGGGAGGGCACATCTTTTGTCATTGGAGAAGGAGGGAAAGAAAACAGAATTAGGAGGGGGCATCAACCTAAAGAGACAGAGGACATTACAGGGGAGGGCAATGGGCAGGCCTCGAAGATCCACCAGAGACATTCTGCTTCTAAAAACTGACCCGGATGAAACGCAGAGCTGGTTAAAGGTCTGCCACAAAAGGAGTTTTGGAAACTGTGGGAAGAAAGGATGTTGAAGCCATTGTGAGTCCTTAGTCCACGCAAACAGATGTAGAAATAGAAAGAAGCTCCGGGACAAAATAGAACTCAAAGTGGGAGGTGGTGTGGAAGGTGAATTTGAAAGGTGCTCAGAAACCACAGCAGAATGCTGATGTAGAAAGGGCCCAAAGGGTAAAATGAAGTGTCCAGCAGACATTTCCCCCCCTCCCCACTTTCTGTTAACCCTGAAGTGGATGGAGGGTCTCTGTTGTGTCTTGCAATTCGGTCCCTGAATTTACAACACAGTGTGAGTGCATGTGTGCAGAAGTGACCAGTGGGAAACCGCAGGTTGCCCCTGCAAAAAAGAGAAGCCACTAGGGGGTTCTTTCCAGGGGACCTGGTCTATGCGAAGAAGTTTGCAAGCAGGCTAGAGTGGTTACCAGCCCGGGTGCTGTGGGTCACCAGGTTCCGCTCTTACGAGGTCTCGTCAGAAGGGGGCCAGCTCCTCCGGAGACACATTGATCAGCTGCGCCATCACACCTTGCCGGAAGAACCGGCATAGCCGGAGGGAGCAGGAAGCAGGGTGATAGCGGTAACGCCACCAGAAGCCACCCAGCCGGTGCCGGCATTGTCACAGGTCGCTGGACATAAGGACGAAAATGCACTCCGCCTATGAAGATCTGTGGCGGAAAGTTTAACTGGCCAGGATTGGACCTGGCCAGGTAAGGGGGCTGTTCTGGGTGATGTATATAATCGAAGACCTGGCCCCACCATGTTGCCTTTGTGATGTACACGTCAATAAAGCATGTTGCCTTCTAAACGTCTCAGAACTCAGTACATTACAGTCTCCATACCAGGAGATCCCCTTCCCCCAACTGGAGATTAGCAACACTACCTTCAGCTTTCGATCCCATGCTGCAGGACTGAGAGTGTGGCATGCTGACTTTAGGCTGAGACTCCCCGTCAGGAGAGTCTCTGCCTTGGCTCATGGGTCTTTCTGCAGTGTCTGAGGGTTGGGCTCAGCTTCTTCTATCTCTTCCTCACTCGAGGAGGTGTTGGCAGGCAGATCCACAACATCAGCCCAAACTCTTCAAGAGGAATATTAGAACCTAGATGGTAATAAAGTGCAGCTTACATGCCTTCACATATCACCTTTAATATCTTGCCATTTTCTTTACATTGTTCTACCAGTCTTTTGAACTTTCACTCATGGTTGGTGATGCATCAATAGTTTCAGCTCTGTGTTCCCAGAATGTTCTGAGAGCAGCCACAGCTTCATGAGAACAGCAGAATACTCTGGCATTGTTGATTCATGTATTCAGTTGCCTATGCCATCCATGTTGCCTCAACTACCTATCAATATTCCTGGTTTCTAGGGATACTTCACTGTCATCTTCAGTTTGACTAATGACAATTGTGCTCTCATCATTTTTTTTGCCAGGCCTTTTTTTGTAGAAAAAGCCCAGCAGGAACTTGTTTGCATATTAGGCTACATCCCCTGACATCAAGCCAGCCAGAACTGGTTTCCTGGGCGTTCCTGCTCAAAAAAAGCCTTGATCATAACCATCGTCAACAACACCCCTTATGTCTCTACCCTCTCAACCCCCAAGCTATGCTTGGCAACCCAGGGAAAAAACCCACTTCCCAACAGCATGTGCTACAAAGGACCATCAGATGGTTATGTGTGTGTGTGTCCTAGAATTCTTTTCCAACATGTTTACCAAAGTTGAACAAAGTACAAGTTCACATCTTGTATCAAGCCAATCCCTACAAAATTAACTTGCTCTCAAATAAAAGAGGATGACAGAATGCATTACCCATGGTTCTAGAGATTCCTACAAGCAATAAATTGTGGCCAAAGAAATGCAGCTTTATTCAGCTTTAACAAATGAAAATATCCCTCACCCACCCAGAGAGCTTTATAAGGAGAAAGAAAAGTCTACTTCACAAGGCTAGCAGACTGTCCAGGAAACCAGGCTGCTGTGCAGGGTTTTTCTACAGCTTGCACACAGCTTAGAAGTTTGTCCTCTCCCTTGAGAGGCCTCTTCACTCCTGAGCTGTCTTCTGTGCTTGAAGCTGTTTTCCCTTTGCCGTCCAAAGCCACCATCTTCCAAAGCTGCCACTGAATCCGTCACCGAAGCTGCCACCGCCCTCTCCATAGTTGCCTGCTTCTTATCTACACAGCTCTCCCATCCCAGGTGTTCTTCATTTACAATGCTGTGTAGGATTTAACCCCTTGCTGTCCTGGGACTGCCATTCACATGGAGAAGGGCTGTATGGCTCACCACTTATCTAATTTCCACTACACAGAATAAGTGAAGAGATGCCATATAGCTGACAAAGCAGGAAACCAAACTGCTCAAATGTATTTTACCTTAGAAGGTCCTATTGGACAGCCCAAATCTGCTTTCTGTCACACTACCCCCATCTAAATCTTTTATCTCATTTTCTTTTATTCTTCTATTAATTTACTCCATTCTTCACAGGCACATCCATTCTTAGTTTAGTTTATTCGATTTATATCCCACCCTCCCCGCCAAAGCAGGCTTCTTATTCTATTATTGCCTTTTCATATTCCTGACTTCAGATTATGTTCCATATTAACATTCCTTATTCCTGCAGTAATAAGGCACAAAGATCAATGTTTACAAAGCGGTTGTGATGACAACCCTCATCTATGGCTCCGAATCGTGGGTTTTATACCGTCATCACCTGCGACTCCTTGAGCGCTTTCATCAGCGCTGCCTTCGCACCATCCTCAACATCCACTGGAGTGACTTTGTGACCAACACTGAAGTCCTCAAGCGGGCAGAGGTTACCAGCATCGAGGCACTGCTGTTGAAGACGCAGCTGCGCTGGGCAGGGCATATTTCTAGGATGGAAAACCACCGCCTTCCCAAGATTGCCCTGTATGGCGAACTCTCCACCGGCCATCGAAATAGAGGGGCACCAAAGAAGAGGTACAAGGACTCCTTGAAGAAATCCCTTAGCACCTGTCACATCAACCATCACCAGTGGTCTGACCTAGCCTCAGATCGCAAAGCATGGAGGCACACCATCCACCAGGCTGTCTCTTCCTTTGAGAACACACGCATAGCTGGTCTTGAGGACAAAAGGAGATTGAGGAAGAATCGCACTGCTACAGCACCAACCCCAAATCAGACTTTTCCCTGCAGCCGCTGTGGCCGGACCTGCCTGTCCCACATTGGTCTTGTCAGCCACCAGCGAGCCTGCAGCAAACGTGGACTATTGCACCCTTCTTAAATCTTCGTTCGCGAAGCCAAGCCGAGAGAGAGAATAGGCATCAAGCTGACTCCTCTTTTATATAAGTTTCAGAGCCCAGTTTTCCTGTGGCTCGTCTACATCAGGAAAGTTAGCTTCCTTCTATGATGCCTGTTCTGAATTATCCCTACACCTATCCTTGCTGTTCCCGGCTGTGACATCTGACAAACGATTGATCATCAGGTTTGATTTGGTTTATCTGGCTGGCTTGCCTCCCTCATTGCTCCATGCGTGTCCCTCATGAAGCTGCATGTTTGGTGGAAGAGGACGGCCATCCCAGATAGGAGTGTACCATTCTTCAGGCAAGGGTATGTGATAGCTGCGTGATTTGGTTGTGAATTGACCACTGAATAGGCTATGTTGTTACTAGATTTATATTCACTAGATATATTCACAAACACCTCTTATGCCAAATGTGCAGTCTGAATTAGCAAGCCCACAGTTCTGTATTGTGGCCTAACATTTGTTTGACACCTTTTGCTTTCTCGGGTTGCCAGCCTCCAGATCGGGCCTGGAGATCTTCCACTTTTACAACTGATCTCCAGCTCCCTTGGAGAAAATGGCTGCTTTGAAGGGTGGACTCTATGGCATTGTAAAATGCTGAGGACCCCTCTCCAAAACCCCACCCTCTCCTGGATTCATCCCCCAAATCTCCAGATATTTTCCAACACAGACCTGGCAACCTTATTTTGCACTGTCTGCTAGATAGGGGGAAAGTAAATTTATTGAAGTCCTCCTGATAAGCTGCCATATATGGCTTGTGAGTGGCACTTGAGCATAGCAAGTCACATGTCAGGCACAATATTTAACACATCTAAATTTTAAATAGAATACCACAATGTTTTTGTATATTTTCCTTTCCCCTTTTTGAAAATCACTGCAGCATCTTAGTGCTCAAGGGACATATTGCACTTCAGTGCACTTTATATCAGCATTGCTTCCTTTGAAACAGGAGGCAGAGGTCACATTGGTGACATAAAATGGTGTCTTCTGTAGCACACCACAATTTCCATTCCATCTTCACAGCAGATATATTTTCATTTTTGTCTCTTTAAAATTGGGTTCAAAGGCTGAGATGGTAGCAGAAGATGAAACTGTGCCCTGAATATGCATACAAAATTTTATTTTGATGTTTTTCACCATTTTAAAATATCATTTTACATCCAGACCAACTAACAGTACAAACTTGAACAACCAACACTAGGCAAGCTAAGCTAAATGCTTCCCTTTGGTTAGCCAATATACTGTATTATATATAGATATTTGGGTTAGAAAATTATTCTTTCAATTAACTGCAGCTGAGTGCATACGCACCTTGTGCAGATAAAACCTTTTTTTCTGCTGGAATGTAAACTCCTACCCAGCAAATTAAGTCAGTGATTAATAAACAAGGTTTCTGAACAAAAAGTTGATTTTTTAAAAACATTTAAATGTATCCAGTGATTTCCTTTATAGCAAAATGATCCTTTTAGAGAGTTGATTTACTCATGTAGCTATTTTCAATAATCTATACAATTTGTTGCGCATTATCATCTGAATAGGTCAATTAATTTTTAAGTGCCTACTCACACACAATCAACTTTCAGTAAAATTGAATCTTAGAATTATTTTTAATAAAGAACATGGACTGAAAAATAGGAAGCACTTTTTGGATATAAAAGAAGTCAGGCTTTCAGAACTGTCAGTATTCTATTTTGTTATATATAAAAGTACATGTAATGTTCATTTTCATATTCAATGCTGTGCTCATTTAAAATCCATTCCCCCATTTAAAAAAAAATCCTTATTTTCAGTTCTCCTTTCCCTTAATCAGATAAGAAACTCTGAGCTATCAATGATATCCCTGTTCACCAAGAATAGATTAGGCAGTTATCTTCCTTTAGATTTAGTTATTTTTAATGGATGGAAGTATATGCCAGAAGTGAGAGCTGACAGCTATCCATTTAGGAAAGGAATATTATCTCCCTGCACATTTCAACGGATTGTATCACCCCTTTGTATACTTAAAAAAAAATTCCTGATATAATTAATCTCCTAACTAGGGGACATGAGCCTTCCTCAGTTTATTCTTCAGTTCTGAAGAAGGAACGATGTCTCCTGCATCTGTGGCCAAGATAGGTAGGTACAGATTGGAGATCACTGCAAGACTGAGCCCACTCTCCTGTAACAGAAAAGAATGGCCACATACCGGCATTAAAAGCAGGAACATTTAAATTAAATTTTATTTTCAAACTATTTTTTCCCATGAACCCAAAAAGATTTCATCTGTGACTGTTCTTTTCCAAAGAAAATAAAAATGTATTGAAATCTGCACACTTGGGCAAGCTCTACTATAGGGTATTTGCTTTGGATAACCAAACCCATGGCACCAGCTCAAATCTGTCACAAGCTGGTAGGTACTGAATGCTAGAAACATTTGACTACATCTCATGAATTTAATTTTGTTCCAGTGTTCCCTAAGGACACATGCCCTCATTTCAAAGATGGCATAGTTGCTGCTTGAAGTTATTCTTTGCTTGAAGGCCAAGTACTGGATTAGCATAAACTGCCCTACTACTTCTAGGTCTCCGCTGATCAGGGCTTTTTCTACAAAAAAAAAGCCTTGTATGAAACAATGGTGATGTTAAGAGGTGTGGCCTAATATGAAAATGAGCTCCTGCTGGGCTTTTTCTACCCCCCCCCCCCAAAAAAAGCCCTGCTTGCTTCTGTAGATAATATTCTGCATTTGGGTGAGGGAATCTTGAGTAAGTTATATTTAAAAGTTGGAATTGCTTGAGACTTGATTAGCATTATGTAGGACTGTTTCTTCATTTTTTTTCTTTGAATATTTTCATTTATATTGAATTGTCAAAAGATCACAAAGAAAACTTTCAGATGCACTTTTTTAAATCCTGAGAAATGACTAATTAATTATTTAAAACTTGCTGGACACAGGCCTATCAAAGTTATGCATTTTTAGGTTCTACTGATTTTACAGGGAGAGTGTATGTAAGTTATATGCTTTATAGAGAGAAACTGTACTCACAAACTGTAGTGCTTAGGAGCATGCTTGCACAACTGATTCTTAGAAAAGTATGTCATTGCCCAAAAATTAGGTGACCCAACTGAAGATAGTGAATACAGTGAAGAGTGATCTTCCTCGTGACATAACAAGGATTCACTTGGTGTTCTGTATGTGAAGATATATATATATATATATATATATATATATATATATATATATATATATATATATATATATATATATATATATATATATATATATATATATATATATATATGCTGCTTCCCACATGGCAGCCATTTTCCCTGGCTTGTTCCATTCCTACTGGGGAGGGATTTTTTGTTCTTTTTTAAAAATGGCAAATCAATATCATTATACTGATATAACATTATAACAATCTCTGTATCTTTTTCTGTGAATTTCTAGATTTCATTATAGAAAATATGTCTGAAGCCCTTTTTGCTGTGGAAATATGCCTATCCACTTATATCCTTGTGACAAAGGGGCTAGAGACATAGTTTTAAAACATAAAAGCCAGGAATTCACAGAAAAATGATACACAGATTTAAAACATGATGAAATGATAAACAGTACAAACATTTAAAATTTAGAAGATATTAAAATCCAGTCAGAGCATTAAAACATTTAGTAGCCTACAACAAATCTGCAGACGAGAGCACAGAGAGCAGGATTTGTGAGGAGAATTTCAGTCCGCTGGGTGGACAACACAGGAAGAGGCTGTCCTTTGGGATTTCTTATTTAAATTGATGGGCATGCCATTTGACACAAAAGGACCGAAGCCTTGCTGAATGGAGATGTCTGGCTGGATTATTACCTGGATGTTAAACCAAATCTTTGAAATATGGAAAGGTACCTCCTTTGACATTCAAACCTTCATAACCAAGTTGAAGAACAAAGGCAATAGGTGCCAGACCACAGCACAGATCTTATTCTTTGTATTTAAAGCAGTGATTCTCGTGTGGAAAGAACCCTTAAGGGCACAGAATATTTGGGGTCTAATTTGTAGCAGGCATAATAAAGGCATTTTCCTCTTACGAGCAAAGCTTACAATCACTAAAGTAACTAACCATGGAAGTGGCAGAGAAACATAAAGGGTCTTTTGGCTTCAGAAATATTTTTCTTGCCTTTTTTACCGGTTGGGTGATTTTAGGAAAACCTTCTAAGTTTGGCAGTATTGATCACATCCTGTGGCAGTGAATTCCATGAAAAATATACTCTGAAAAAATATGTCCTCTGTCTGTTTTAAATCTCCCATTCTCCAGGTTCAGAGGATGACCCCAGGTTCTAGTAGTATTGAAGAGGATGTTCATTCTCTTGATGCTGTGCATAATTTTTCAGCCATTGTAATGTCTACCCTTAGTTGCCTTTTTAAAAGGCTAAAGAGCCCTAAGCGTTTTAACTGACTCTCTTAAGGGCAGCCACTCTAGCCCCCTGACCATTTTAGCTGTGCTTTTCTGCACCTTTTCAAGCTCTACAGCAGGGGTGTCGAACTCATTTGTTATGAGGGCCAGATCTGACATAAATGAGACCTTGTTGGGCCGAGTCATGTTGGGCCAGGCCATGTGTGTACCTATTTAAGATTAGGTTGCAGAGACATACATTTTATAAAGAACACAAACAAATACATATTTTTAAAAAATTAAAACATGCTTAAAACATTAGCACTCATTGGTCTTAAAGGTGCTTTCTTGGTATTTCTCCCATGGGATCCAGGGAACTGGGCAAAGGAAGCTCTGACTCTTTCTGTCCTTCCCCAAGGACTGGAGGGGGAGGGGAGAGCCTCAGTCAATAGAAGGAAGAGAGGTTTGGCTCAGTAGCGCTACTATGTGATTGAGAGAGCCTGGCAAAGCATGCTATTCCTTCCCCTTCCTCCCCAAGGAAGGAGCCTCAGGCAATTGAGAAAATAGAGGTTTTGCTTTGAAGCTCCTGTGCAACTGAGCAAGCCTTGCAAAGCAAGCTGTTATGCAGAAGGAAGCAAGAGAGAGGGAGAAGGAAGCAGATGACAGCCAGTTGCTTGGGGGCCTGATAGGAGCCCTCCAGTGGCCTGATTCGGCCCCCGAACTGCATGTTTGACTCCCCTGCTCTACAGTATTCTTTTTTCAGTTGTGTGGTGACCAGAACTGTGGCTTTACATGAATTCAAGTGTGACTTCATATGAATTTGTGTAGGGGTATAAATAATAAAACTACCACTATCCTACTGCCATTATGCATATTGGAATTATTGAAGCTGGAATTATTTGCACCAATATGCATCACTTTACACTAGCTCACATTGAATCTTATTTTAATGCCCATTCCCCCAGTTTTTGGAGCTCCTCACAATCTTTTTTTGGCTTAACTATCCTAAATAATTTAGTGTAATCTGTAAAATTGGCCACTATTCACTCCTGCTCAAAAAAAGTCATGTCCCTAAATCCAGATCATTCATGAACAAGTTGAAAAGCATCAGTCCCAATATCGATAGATCCCTGAGAGACTCAACTGCCCACAGCCCTGTGTTGTAAGAACCTACTGTTTATTTTTACTCTTTTCTTCCTGTTTTTAGCTAGTTTCCAGATCTCTTATCCCATGACTCTGAGGTTTGCTCAAGGAGTCTTTGTTGAAAGACTTTGGCAAAAGCCTTCTGGAAATTCAAATAAACAGGCCATTCCTGTCCACATGTTTAGAGACACTTTGAAGAACTCTGAAACATTAGTAAAACAGGACTTAACTTTGCAGAAGCTATGTTCGACAGGGTTTGTTCTTATATCAGCTTGATTTTTACCTTTAAAAATGCTTCTCAGCATTTATCCTCCATTTAATTTAATTCCATTGTCATTATATGGTCCAACTGCTTCCCTATCTGGTTTCCAATTCCAAGTGCCGTGCCAGTTCCCCAGTCCACACTCCCTCACACACACAAAGATGCTGTGCATTCAACTGCTGAAGAAATGGAAGACAGTAGATTAGGGGAATAGGGACACAGTAATGTTACAGAACGGCACAGGTGGCAAAAGTTTGAGAAACCATGGCTTATATATCAATATTTATTCCCCTTCTCCAAATCCAGCTACTTCAGGTGGCTTTTCAAGGACAAGCCCTATCATATTAAATAAGCTTATAATAATAATAATTTTTATTTATATCCCGCCCTCCCCGCCGAAGCAGACAAAGCCCCTTGTCATCAAAGGGAGGAAATGTAACCAATTTTTGCACATTTCTGTCAAGTGGGTTAAGTTGATTTCTTATAATTTTGCTTTGCATTTGTGAATGACCATGAACTTCTCACATCCACCTATGTTGTTTTTAAAATCAAAGAGTCACACGAATGTAATTTCCCCACTTTCATTGAAATCAACTTGACCATATCTTGACCTTTTTTTAGTATGTTCCAATTGATTAAGGCTAGATAAAGAAAAAGAAGCATTCAAATGCACGTGACTCTAATGCTATGTGGGAAGATGCTCAGTTGAAACTGATCCTGATCTTAACCATTTGACTCTCCAATTTCCCACACTGCTGAAAAAGCTTGGCCTACCACTGGTGTAATAGCAAGAATGTAACAGAAAGAATACTTAAGGTTCACTTAAGAAGTAATGTGCTATTCTGGCAAATATTGTGTAAGGAGGAATGTTTATATTTGCTCACAATGTGGGTTCTTTTCCTCTTTGTTGTTCTGTATAGTATTGTGCTTGAGTCCATCTGAAGGACATTTATATATGACAGAATGCATTTAATTGTACATAAAAGAGACAGGAGACAAAAGTATACTTTCGTTTACGCTGATGGTAGGGTTGCCAAGTCCCATTCGAGAAATATCTGGGGACTTTGGGGGTGGAGCCAGGAGACATTAGGGCTGGAGCCAAGATCAAGGCTGTGACAAGCATAATTGAACTCCAAAGGGAGTTCTGGCCGTCACATTTAAAGGGACTGCACACCTTTTCAATTCCTTCCTTCCATAGGAAATAAGGATAGGGGCACCTTCTTTTGGGGCTCATAGAATTGGACCCCCTGGTCCAATCTTTTTGAAACTTGGGGGGTATTTTGGGGAGAGGCACTAGATGCTATACTGAAAATTTGGTGCATCTACACCAAAAAACAGCCCCCCCCCAGAGCCCCAGATACCCACGGATCAATTCTCCATGATTTTCTATGGGAATAAATCTCCATAGGGAATAATAGAGTTCCCAGCAGACATATCCTTCCCCTCCCCCCCGCTTTCTGAAGACCCTGAAGCGGGGGGAGGGCTTCCAAACCGGGGGATCCCCTGCCCCCACCTGAGGATTGGCAACCCTAGCTGATGGATATCATTTTTTAAATTTAGTCAATTGTGTTTGCATTTACTAGAGGGCCTTCTAGAAACGTTTTTTTGTGAGATTCAAAATATATTTATTTATTACATTTATATGCTCCCTCTTGCTGCCAGGCAGCATCAAGGTGACTAACAACAGTTAAAACATTGACAAAACATTAACAACAGTTTAAACCAGGGGTGTCAAGCTCATTTGTTATGAAGGCCCGATCTGACATAAATCAGACCTTGTTGGGCCGAGCCATGTCGGGCTGGGCCATATGTGTATCTACCTATTTAGATTTAGGTAGCAGAGATATAAACCTTAAAATAAAACATGCTTAAAACATTAGCACTTATTGATCTTAAAGGTGCTTTCTTTGTATCTCTCCCAAGGGATCCAGGGAACTGGGCAAAGAAAGCTCTGGCTCTTTTCTTCCTTCCCCAGGGAACCAGGAGGGGGAGAAGCCTCAGCCAATAGAAAGAAGAGAGGCTTGGCTCAGTAACTCTGCTGTGCAATTGAGAGACCCTGGCAAAGCAAGCTCTGCCTCCTTTCCTTCCTCCCCAAGCCAATGGAGAAACAGAGACTTTGCTCTATAGCTCCTGCAGTTGAGCAAGCCTTGCAAAGCAAGCTGTGATGCAGAAGGAAACAAGAGAGAGGGAGAAGGAGAAGGTACAATTTAGGTGCAGTATGAATTAACTTAGCACCCAAGACATACCTTCTTACGCCTGTTGGTTGATATGTTGTACTCAGGGCTTTTCTTTAAACAGGAACACACAGGAACACAGTTCTGGCTGGTTTGTCATCAGGGGTGTGTGGCCTAATATGCAAATGAGTTCCTGCTGGGCTTTGTTTACAGAAAAGCCCTGTGAGAAACAATGGTGATGTCAGGGATGTGGCCTACTATGCAAATGAGTTCCTGCTGGGCTTTTGCTACCAAAAAAGCCCTGGATGTACTGCCCCCAGATTTTTATGCTGTATGCTTTTATGATGTTTTATTTTTTAATCTGTAAGTATGTTAAACTTCTGCTGTAAGCCGCCCTGAACCTGCTTGCGGGAAAGGGCGGGATTTAAATCTAAAAATTAAATTAAATTAAGTATGTAAAATGTTTCTCTTGTGCTATCCAGTGATAGTAAACTTTTCAGTCATTTTCAGTTTTATCTACTGGCTGGCAAAATTTGAAACAATGTGTTTGGCATTTTGCTAAACTAATGTCAAGTGGTTATTACCTCTGATAGCCAATGATGCTTAGCATGTCCATCTAATCAGCATTCTGACAAAGAGCTTGTCTATATAATTAGGATAATTACCCAGCTGTGGCTATAGGGATGACGCTTGCTGTCTGAACTGCATGCCAGGGGTTGTCCATCTCCAAGCATTTTACAGACATTAATTGATGTGATTAGCTGAAACTTCCCCTTAATTCTTCTTTTGCTGATTAAGGGTCAGAATGTTATATATCAGACCAACATATAATTGTATATATCTGTAACACAATAGCCTATATTTGGATTTTGTAATTCTGTGTTGCACAGGTAGTTTATTCACTGACAAATAGTATTTACATAATATGAACTAATGAATCTGAATTGGGATTTAGATTCTGTACTAGTATTTTAAGTTTAACTATATCAGGAGATTGCAAAGGGATTAAAAGTACAAGCCTGAGGGCTGGGGGGCCAAATTGGAATAGGGAGCTGACTAACAGAGTCGTGCTGGAGTGAGGACAGTTTACAGTGGTGCAGGGCAGTAGCAGCATTGTATGCTCCAGTAACCGATGTAAATTTGCAGTATGATCTCTAGTGCCTCTTCCTTTTCTGAATCCACCTTGGAAGTCTTGCATTTCTCATTCCATGGCTGGTAACAGTCTTTGTTGTAACATTTTGATCTCAGCTTTGCCTGTGTGAGAAATTAATGCAATGGTCCAATAGTTGCTGCAGTTTTTGACATCTCCTTTTTCAGAATTGGAATGTAAATTGACCATTTCCAGTCTTCTTGTGTTATACTATTCATAATTTATGATGCATCTATAACATACTATGAGTTTTTTTCTATGTGCAAAAAATTTAAATGAAGAGCAGAATAAGTCATGCTTATTGGCCCAGTACCTTGGGGTGACTAAAACAGCTGCGAGAGTGGTCTGTAGAAAAAGGCGAGTGCCAAGAGATCCACTGGGAGAGAATGTAAACAGTTGCTTTATCAGGGGAATCCTGAGAGAAAAGCAACACTATTTGAGGGAGGATAAGGGGAGATGACAGTCTCGGCAGCCTTGTAAGTTTATATATTTATTAAACTGTTTTTTACCACTCTATATTTTTGTTATAACAATATGAAAATATAATATGACCACAACATTATTTATTTTTATATTTATACATACTTTTGTCCTCATTGAAGATCCAGATGGCTTACAACATCATTCTGCCAATTTCCATTTTCTCGTCACAACAACCCTGTGATGCAGGTCTAGGGTGACCATAATGTCTGAAGGCCAGCCAGGGACACCTTTTTTGGGGGGGAAGGTAGGGGTGCGCGTGCCACACACGGGACACATATCAAATGAAAGAGGGGGCGCAGGGCTATCAGAAACAGCCGGCGGAGGGAGTCGGGAGACCACCCCACTGGGGGATCCACACCCCGAAAGTGATGAAGGTGGCGCAGATAGAGCCAACAGAGCAAACAGGACAAAATAAATAGGCTGCATTATGCAGCACAGTTGAGAAAGTGCCTTATCCCATATACTGATGAAGTATATACAGGATTTGAGAACAAAATTGTTTCCAGCAGTGATATTTGGGGGATTTTTGGGGACGTCACAGGAAGTGCTGTGTAGTCACTTCCTGTTTCCGGCAGTGGCATTTGGGGGAAATGATGTCATTTGGGGGAAGTGATGTCACAGGAAGTGATGTCACTTCCCGTTTCCGGCAGGTGACGCGGGGAAATGATGTCACAGGAAGTGGTGTCACTTCCTGTTTTCGGCGGTGCACGCCGAAGCAGCCTGTCACTAATAACACAGGTCGAGATGCAGGACAGGAACCCGGAAGTGACCGACAGGCTGCTTCAGCGTGCCGCTGCGCCGGCCCCCTGGGCCCCACAATGATGGGACCGATGCCACAGGGACGGGCTCGAAACACTCTATGACCCCTCAAAAGAACAGCAGTCTAGCTCGCTTCCCCCGAGCCCTGCCGCCATAAGCCTCAAGGGGGCTCATTTTGCGGCATCTCCCGGTGGGAGGGTGGCATCCGCACGGGACACATATCAAATGAAAGAGGGGGCGCAGGGCTATCAGAAACAGCCGGCGGAGGGAGTCGCGAGACCACCCCACTGGGGGATCCACACCCCAAAAGTGATGAAGGTGGTGCAGATAGAGCCAACAGAGCAAACAGGACAAAATAAATAGGCTGCATTATGCAGCACAGTTGAGAAAGTGCCTTATCCCATATACTGATGAAGTAAATACAGGATCTGAGAACAAAATTGCACCAGAAGACACAAACACAAAGCTCCCTTACACTGAATCAGTGCTTGGGTCCACCAAAGTCAGTATTGTCTACTCCAGTCACAAACACAAAGCTCCCTTACACTGAATCAGTGCTTGGGTCCACCAAAGTCAGTATTGTCCACTCCAGTCACAAACACAAAGCTCCCTTACACTGAATCAGTGCTTGGGTCCACCAAAGTCAGTATTGTCCACTCCAGTCACAAACACAAAGCTCCCTTACACTGAATCAGTGCTTGGGTCCACCAAAGTCAGTATTGTCACATAAGAACATAAGAGAAGCCCTGTTGGATCAGGCCAGTGGCCCATCCAGTCCAACACTCTGCGTCACATAAGAACATAAGAGAAGCCCTGTTGGATCAGGCCAGTGGCCCATCCAGTCCAACACTCTGTGTCACATAAGAACATAAGAGAAGCCCTGTTGGATCAGGCCAGTGGCCCATCCAGTCCAACACACTGTGTCACATAACAACATAAGAGAAGCCCTGTTGGATCAGGCCAGTGGCCCATTCAGTCAGGAAGGGAGGAGGGAGGGAGGGAAGGAAGGGAGGGAAGGAAGGAAGGAAGGAAGAAAGGAAGGAAAGGAGGAGGGAGGGAAGGGAGGGAGGGAGGGAAGGAAGGAAGGGAGGAGGGAGGGAAGGGAGGGAGGGAAGAAAGGAAGGAAGGAAGGGAGGAGGGAGGGAAGGAAGGAAGGAGGGAGGGAAGGAAGGAAGGAGGGAAGGAAGGAAGGGAGGAGGGAGGGAAGGAAGGGAGGGAAGGAAGGAAGGAAGAAAGGAAGGAAGGGAGGAGGGAGGGAAGGGAGGGAAGGAAGAAAGGAAGGAAGGGAGGGAAGGGAGGGAGGGAGGGAAGGAAGGGAGGAGGGAGGGAAGGGAGGGAGGGAAGGAAGAAAGGAAGGAAGGAAGGAAGGAGGGAAGGAAGGAGGGAGGGAAGGAAGGAGGGAAGGAAGGGAGGAGGGAGGGAAGGAGGGAAGGAAGAAAGGAAGGAAGGGAGGAGGGAGGGAGGGAAGGAAGGGAGGGAAGGAAGAAAGGAAGGAAGGAGGGAGGGAGGAAGGAGGGAAGGAGGGAGGGAAGGAAAGAAGGAAGGCCAGCCGCCCCCCCTCCGCCAGCCGCCCCCCCCGCCAGCCCCCCCGCTTTTGGCTTACCTTGATCCAGGGCGGTGGCGGCCTCTCCTCCGGGCTGCTGGCGGGGCTGGCGGCGGCTGTGGAGGCCGGGAAGGCAGCGGAGAGGCCGGCGCTGGTCTCTGGAGGGCCTCCAGGGACCAGCGCTGGCCTCTCCGCGGCCTCCGCAGGCCCTCCAGGGACCAGCGGCGGCCTCTCCGCTTCCGGCGCTGGCCTCTGGAGGCCTCCAGGGACCAGCGCCGGCCTCTCCGCGGCCTCCGCGGGCCTCTGGAGGACCTCCATGGACCCGCGGGGGCCTCTCCACTGCCGGCGCTGGCCTCTGGAGGCCTCCAGGGACCAGCGCCGGCCTCTCCGCAGCCTCCGCAGGCCTCTGGAGGCCCTCCAGGGACCCACGGGGGCCTCTCCACTGCCGGCGCTGGCCTCTGGAGGCCTCCAGGGACCAGCGCCGGCCTCTCCGCGGCCTCCGCGGGCCTCTGGAGGGCCTCCAGGGACCCGCGGGGGCCTCTCCACTGCCGGTGCTGGCCTCTGGAGGCCTCCAGGGACCAGCGCCGGCTGCTCCGTGGCCTCTCCGCGGCCTCCGCTGGTCGCTGGAGGCCCTCCAGAGTCTCTGGAGGGCCTCCAGCGACCAGTGGAGGCCGCGGAGAGGCCTTCGCTGGTCGGCGCTGGTTGCTGGAGGCCCTCCAGAGTCTCTGGAAGGCCTCCCGGGACCAGCGCCGGCTGCTCTGCGGCCTCTCCGCGGCCTCCGCTGGTCGCTGGAGGCTTTCCAGAGTCTCTGGAGGGCTTCCAGCGACCAGCGGAGGCCGCGGAGAGGCCTCCGCCACCGCTGCCGGGCCCCGCGCGCGGGCGGGGATGGCGGCGAGTGAGGGAGGGAGCAACCCTGCGCGTGCGCAGGCGCCCTGCGCACGCGCAGGGACGCTCCCTCCCTCACTCGCCGCCTTCCCCGCCGGCGCCCGCGGCCCACCGCCTCCGGGGCTGGCTAAACCGGGACCTCTAAATGGTCCCGGTATAGCCAGCCCGGGAGGCGGGAATAGGGGGCCAGAACCGGGACATTCCCGGGCGCCCGGGACGGTCTGGCCACCCTAGGTTAGGCTGAGAGGTGTGACTGGCCCAAGGACACTCTGCAAGGTTCCATTGGAAAGTGGAAAGCCTAAATCTCTTAGATCCTAGTCCAACACTCCAACCACTATACCATGCTGGATCTATTAAAAGTGCAACAAAATTGGAAGTCTTCAAGAGCATAGTTTAACCTTTTAGCATAGAAATAAAACAGGAAAGTTTTAATTTATTCCATAAACCAACTGAAACAGAATAGCTTTGACCTTTTTCTAAAGGCAATCTGGCATATCTATAAGTTTACATTTCTCACAAGGATGTCCCCAGGTTTGGGGATGAGTTGTGTTGTGATGTTCCGTTTGTATCTAGACCAGCAAAAGAAAAATATGTGACAGATTGGTATTGTTCAGCAATATCGTAAGGGTTCTCAGCTGAAATGTTTTGCCAATATGAGAAGGAAAATCTGTCGCACCCCCCCTAAAAAAAATTGTTGTCAGCTTATGTGCTACCCTGATAACTTTTAAAAATATTTAACTTAGTTCACGAAGAAATTTTGAATTTGCTTGCATTTATACATGTCAGCCTGATAAATGTGTTAGACAAGTGAATGACTGTAGCTGTTTCATGCCTCAGACTTCAGGAGGTCACCATAGATTCAGTCAGATAGACAGGTCAGGACACACAGAGCATCCTTTCCTTCCTCTTATCTGATCCTATCCCTTCGAAGTAGAATGCTATTCTCAGGGATGAGATTCCTTTCTTCCCACTTGACATTTCTATCTCACACTCTCTCTTGTGCGCACAAAGAAGGAGCATGCTGAACAATGGATACAGGGCACACTCCCCTGCATTCACACCCATCCTAAATCAGCTAGATTAGATTCTGTCTCTGTCTCTCATCTGTACTGTCTAGAATGGAGTTCCATAAAATAAAGAACTCTTATTAGTTTTGAATCTGACTACTGGCTCTGTATAACTTTGTAAGTACTTTGTTAGTAACTTTGTATAACTTTGTGAGAGCCAGTTTGGTGTAGTGGTTAAGTGTGCGGACTCTTATCTGGGAGAACCAGGTTTGATTCCCCACTCCTCTGCTTGCACCTGCTGGAATTGCCTCGGGTCAGCCATAGCTCTGGCAGAGGTTGTCCTTGAAAGGGCAGCTGCTGTGAGAGTCCTCTCAGCCTCACCCACCTCACAACGTGTCTGTTGCGGGGAAGGAAGATATAGGAGATTGTGAGCCGCTCTGAGACTCTTCGGAGTGGAGGGCGGGATATAAATCCAATATCTTCTTCATCTTCTAAGTCTGCTAGTACACTCAGTACCAGAGCTTTGTTGTGTGCAAATGCCTTCTGCAGTCTGCTACATTGATAGTGATTCCTGTCTGTACTAAAACTAGAGAACTAGGGGACTGTTGAGTAAGGCACATAAGGGAAGTGTATTGCAATTCATAAAAGCCTCAGTTTTAATCTTGGGCTCTCTTGAGCTTCACCTGGATGAGCAATACTGTTCACAAAGTCTACTAAATTGAATTTTTTTTTAAACTATAGCATTCCTTAGCTGGTGGTTTGTTTTAGGGGTTTGCTGGGGTTAGCTGGAATCTGTGTTGTATATCCTCTGACAGATAGAAGCAATCAAACAGATGAAATAATTGAAGGTATTTGCATTTTATGACCTTTGTGTACCAACACCCAAACAGGCAAATTCAGTTCAGCTCATGGACTGTATAATGCAAATGCTCTAAAGTCATTACTCAACTGGAGTTCTTTTTATCCTGATAATATTTGTCTGCTTTTGCTAAAAATAAACATCAGATTGAAAAATGTGCATGAAACATTATATAAGCTTTGTTAATGTAGCAGAAAGATTCACAACCTTCATCACCTTTCAAATTAAGTTGGTCAAGCTGAAACAAATCCATTTCTCTTCCTTCACCCTCCTCCAGCTTGTCAGAAAAAAAATGATATATTTACTGTGAGGTGAAACTGAATTTCCCTCTCTTATCTAACACACTTAGAGGCAAACCCAGAAGTCTTTCCTAGCTCAAGCATTTTGCTAATGATTCAAATGTCCTTCTTTCTTGTCCTTGGTGGGTGCAAATGAGCAATAAGGTCTCTGTCAAAGAGATGCCAGCTATTTACAGGTGTTTATGTTAGTTATTTCATGTGTTTGGCTACCTTAGCTCTTTGGCTTAGGGTAGGTATTGCAAGAAATTATGGTTTTGTTAAACCAACTAAGGTTAATGTGATAGTATGAATGCAAGCCACTCAACCAACCTTGATTAGTTAGGGCCCATGAAGCCAGAATCTGAAGTTGGTTTATTCTTAACTATGGATCTTCTTCGTGGTCTCTGTGCAGTCCCACACATGGGTTTTCCCACTGGGACGAACCCGACCTCGGAGAATTCAAAGCTAGCCTAGGCGTTATTTTTGGCGCGCATTCCCTCCCGCTCTGGGGAGCAGGCATCTACTGCGCATGCCTGGAGCGAGGGGAAGGTGCTCCACCCACCCAGTTTCTTTCTAACCGCCACCTGGGATAGTTCTTCCTCGCTGCGTCTCCTTCGTCAACCTAGCCTATTCTCCTCATCTTACCTTGCCCGCGACCGATCTTCATTCCATTCTCCGATCATCGCTTCTATTTTCTTCTACTGGTATCGTATAAAAAACCCCAAAAACAAATATATATCTTTACCCACTTTCTTATCACTTCGCTTCCCTTCCTTACCCCTCCCTTCCCTCCCGGGCGTATGGAAGGAAAAGATTTTAAAGTCACTTTTAAAAAGTGTACTCACTGCGGGGCGAAAATCCCATCATCTGATGGCCATTCGCTGTGTTTGTTTTGTTTGGGGGAAGCCCACAGAACGGACACTTGCATTCACTGTACCCAGTTCGGAAAGCAGGCCAGAAAAAAATGCGCCTCGAGACTGAAGAGCCACCTCTTGGAATCTTCTCTGCAACCCACTATGTCGCATTCTTCTGGGCCCCAAAGATCACAGCCTTCCCTAACCCCTCAAAGGGATGCGGCAAAACCGGCAGCTTCAGTGGCCTTGGCTCCCAGCAAGCCTAAGTCCGGAAAGCATACAAAAAAATCCAACAAATCCAAGAAAAAACACTTGGAATCGTCATCGAAGGGGCACCAGGAACCGAGAGGTACATCGAAGTCGACCCCACCGGATCCCAGAACCTTTGACGTCACGGCTCCGACGGCGGCACCCGCACCGAAGTCGCCCCCGATTCCGACTGCATCGACACAATTATCGGCACTGATGACCAGGATCGAAGAAGAAGTTATTCCAATCCAGTCACGTTCGCCGTCGCCATCCATCCACGAGTCCATACCGGAACACCTCCTAGCTGAGAAACCAACAGAATTGTCAACCCAGATGCAAGAATACCAACTCGACCTACACTCCTTCCGGGACGTGACTGCACCAAGGAGGTTCAAGGATGCTGCCGTATCTCCTCTGCAAATAGAATCTCCTCGACACCCGGAGCTACTGGTACCGAGATAGATCACCTAGCTGAGAGGGAGATAGAAATTCACACTCCCGTCGGTACCATGATCGATCCCCAAGTCGGGACAGAGGCCGTTACTGCTACTATAGCAGATCTCGATCTCCGTCCAGATCTCTGCATCGACATCATTACACAATGTCGAGATCTCCTTCGGTTGACTACCATAGCCATCAATAACCTCGGTACCACACTGATCGATACCAAGAGCCACGATCCCGGTTCCATGACGAATCCCCTCAACCTTGGGACAGAGGAATGGCTCAACAGCACACGCATCCGACATCACCGATTCCTTCGACTTCTAAACAACTACCAAGCCAACCCAAGGCGAAACCTCTGCCTTCGGTACCGACACCTGATGTTTCAGAAGAGGAATTTGAGGCTGAAACCTCTGAATCTTCACACTCAGTATCCTCCCCAGCATCGCCAGCATCTGACATTGCAAAGCCAGCTGAACTGTCTCCTTCAGAAGGGGCGAAACCTTACTTGGATTTAATTTCAAATATGGCCGCCACACTGAACATCAAACTGACAACGGACCTTCCAAAAATATTCGATGTGGTCCACGACTTGGTTCACGCCGATCTGCCTGCTGGATCTTCCCTACCAATCCTACCAGTCCATCTTGAAGCACTGAAAGAAGCCTGGGATAAACCAGCCTCTATCCCTCCTACATCTAAACGTGTAGAATCACTATACAAGATTCAAGCACCAGAATCCAAGTTCCTGTTCAACCATCCTGCTCCAGATTCGATGATCGTGCATTCCTCATCCAAGTCGAAACAAATACGTCATCCTGTACCACCAGAAAAAAAAGGAAGAAAACTTGATACATTAGGTAGAAAACTTTACTCCATCTCTACAGCCACAGCTAAAATAAACAGCTACCTGGCTTATTTCACTGCTTACTCCTATAACATCTCTTCTCAACTGAGCAACTTAGTAACATCCTTACCAGAAGCCTCCCAGAAACAAGCTTCTAAACTTTTACACGAGCTTAATCGTCTAAGCAAACAGCAAATCAACGCTGTAAGACACTCCGTAGGATGCTCCTCCAGGTCAATGGCTGCTGCTGTGGCACTACGTAGGCATGCTTGGCTATGCTCATCGTCTCTCCAACCAGACATAAAGTTCAAAATTGAAGATCTCCCTTTCGACGGACAAGGCCTCTTCAACGCAACCACTGATGACATTCTTACCACAGTGGACTACAGCAGGAAGAGAGCTAAAAGACTAGGGGTTAACCAGCAACAACCCCAAACCAATAGATAGAGACCATGGAAGACACCGTTCTATAAGCACTCTCGCTCTCCCAGACAGACCGACTACTGGAAGCGCAAGGCACCTCCAGCTAAGCAGCCTTTCCACCAACGCCAACGACCCCAACCAACCAAGAAGACTGCCACAGTCACAAAGCAGTCTCTTTGACTTGCTCCTCCTGCCACCACCACCAATACACCACCCTACTGCACCCAGACTCCTCCCTTATTACCCTATGTGGAAGTCAATAACAACAGACTCATGTTGTTCTAAGAATCATCCACAAGGGTTATTCCATAGAGTTCGCTTCGCCCCCGAAAAGCCATCACTTCATACCTACCTCTCCCTCCCTACCTCTCCAAGAAGAAATCACTGCTTTGCTGGCCAAAGCGGCCATAGAACCAGTTGCACCTCAATACCATCGCACGGGTTTTTACTCCCGACACTTTCTAGTCCCAAAAAGGGATGGAGGACAACGTCCAATACTGGACCTTCGCAAACTCAACGAACACATCCAATACAAAAAATTCCGCATGATTACCCTGCAGTCCATCCTGCCCCTCATCCCCAAGAATGCCTGGATGGCGCTTATCGACCTTCAGGATGCATACTTCCATCTTACAATCAGCCATTGCCACAGAAGATTCCTCAGGTTTGCTGTTGGCAACAACCACTACCAGTTCCGAGCACTCCCATTTGGCCTCTCCACAGCGCCAAGAATCTTTACAAAATGCATGGCAGTGGTAGCAGCATTTCTTCACCAGCAAAAAAATTGCTGTTTACCTGTATATAGACGACTGGCTGGTAGTCAGTCATTCAGAGGAACAGCTACAACGGGACATTCTGATAACTCTGGAGTGCTTATCAACCCTAGGGTTACAAGTCAATCACCAGAAGTCCCATCTCACTCCAACGCAGAACATCCAATTTATAGGAGCAAGGCTATCGACTGTAGACCACAAGGCATATCTGCCAGCAGACAGGATAGCCAACATCCAGTCTCTGGCCAGCACTATAATATCTCAACCAACCCAGACAGCCCTTATTTTCCAACGCATGCTGGGCTTGATGGCGGCCACAACCTTGGTTCTTTCTCATGCGAGGCTTCACATGAGACCTCTACAACTTTGGTTCGTTCGATCATTCCACCCTCAACGTCAAACTCAACGAACCTTGCTAACAGTCCCAAATCACATTTTGCCACCATTGGAGTGGTGGACAGTACAGACCCATCTCCTCACCGGGATGCCATTCCTAAGACAATCTCCATCAGCCATTGTCACAACAGATGCCTCGAGATGGGGTTGGGGAGCCCATTTCGACACACTTACAGTACAAGGTCAGTGGACAGCATACGAAAAATCCCTTCACATCAACTGCCTAGAACTCCTAGCTGTTCATGGGGCACTCAAGTCCTTCCTACCATCACTTCAGGGTCGTCACATACAAGTAACATCAGACAATGTGGCGACTGTGTTCTATATCAACCGACAGGGAGGAACCGCATCTACCCATCTATGCAAAAGAGCTCTAGCCTTTTGGTATTGGAACATCGCACACGACATACATCTCACAGCGGTACACTTACCAGGGGTCCAGAACACCCAAGAGGATACGCTAAGTCGGAAACTCGTCAACGATCACGAGTGGACACTCAAGAGGTCATATCTCCAACCAATCTTCAAAGAGTTTGGAGTCCCCCTCATAGATGTATTTGCCTCTCCGGACAACACTCAATGTGCCCAATTCTATATGAGGGGACCCCCTTCGATCCAATCTGCAGGGGATGCTTTCCTCCAACACTGGGTCGGACCGCTTCATTTTCTGTTCCCGCCCATTCCACTAATAACAAGGACACTTCAAAAAATCCAGCTGGACCAGACCAATTGCATACTGGTCACCCCATGGTGACCTCGCCAACCTTGGTTCACGACACTCCTCCTCCTCTCCAACAGCGTATTCCACTGCTTCCCTCAAGCCCGGGACCTGCTGTCACAACAGAATGGCAAGGTCCTACATCACGACCCAGGTTGTCTTCGCCTGATCGCATGGAGGATCAGTTTTTAGACTTCCCTGAGGAAGTTAGACACGTCCTCTTGAATGCTAGAAAGCCATCGACTAGGAAGTCCTACGCTTTGAAATGGAAACGTTTCACTAATTACGCCACTCATCATAACTTTCATCCTACATCATCTTCGATGTCACAAATTTTATCATATACCTTTTCACTCTCTGAATCCGGTCTCACCTATTCATCACTGAAGGTACACCTAGCAGCCATCTCAGCCTTTCATCCTCACATAGAAGGCCGTACAGTATTCTCACATCCTGCTGCAAAAGCATTTCTAAAGGGAATTCTACATCTCCGGCCACCAATCCGTCAATTCTACCCCACGTGGAGTTTATCCGTAGTCCTAAGCCAACTAATGAAACCACCCTTTGAACCAATGGCATCTATTCCACTACACCTTTTATCGTGGAAAACGGCACTACTAGTGGCACTTACTTCCGGCAAAAGAGCCAGTGACATATGCGCTTTTTGAGCTGATGCCCCCCTACACTGTCTTTCATCATAACAGGATAGTACTACAGCCTGACCCCAGTTTTCTTCCAAAGATTGTGTTACCTTTCCATTTGCAGAAAACCACTATGTTACCATCTTTCTTCCAAAACCCTGTTGACGGGGGCCAGAGAGCTCTACACAACCTGGATGCACGTCGAGCCCTTGCTTACTACATAGACAGGACAGGTCCCTTTCGCAAGGACTCGAGACTTTTTGTAGCTTACGGGTCCCGTAAAAAAGGACAAAAAATCTCCACCCAGAGACTGTCTAAATGGCTGGTGGCTGTTATTGCACTATGCTATCAACTAGCTAAGCAACCTGCCCCAGAACACCTACGAGCTCACTTCACAAGAGCTCTTTCTACATCCTCTGCCTTCTCCAGAGGAGTACCTACGGAAGACATCTGTGCTGCTGCAGTCTGGTCTTCTATGTCTACATTCGCCACGCACTACGCATTAGATGTCCGTGCTCGGCAAGACTCGTCCTTTTGACAGGCTGTACTCTGCTCCATCTTTGATTGAAGCACACAGTCTCTCCTTGGGTAAGTGCAGCTCCACTGTTACTTGACTTCTCTTGACTGATGTGCATGTTTAACCTCTGAAGTTTTCTTTCAGGACCAGCACCCACCTCCGTGCAGTTCAGCTTATCAGTCACCCATGTGTGGGACTGCACAGAGACCACGAAGAAGATAAACAGGTTGCTTACCTGTAACTTATGATCTTCGAGTGGTCATCTGTGCAGTCACACACGCCCAGCCATCCCCGGTGCTGGTTCCTTAAGTTAATTTACACTCATGATGTTACTACACAGCGGCTTGAAAGAAACTGGGTGGGTGGAGCGCCTTCCCCTCGCTCCAGGCATGTGCAGTAGATGCCTGCTCCCCAGAGCGGGAGGGAATGCGCGCCAAAAATAATGCCTAGGCTAGCTTTGAATTCTCCGAGGTCGAGTTCGTCCCAGTGGGAAAACCCATGTGTGGGACTGCACAGATGACCACTCGAAGATCATAAATTACAGGTAAGCAACCTGTTTTTTCACCTAATTTATTAATGCATCCTGGCTTTAATATTGGCGTGTTTCACAGTGATGTCCTCCTAGGCTACAGAGAGGGCAATGAAATCTGTTGGAAAACTATGTGATAATCTACTGCTGTGCCAATCCCAAGTAGGCAAGATGGTTCTAACCTAATGGGAGGGAAAAGAGAATATGGGTAGTGTTCCATTCAAGCCAAAACACAGCTTCACGCAAAGGACTTCCCATGTTGAAAAGCCATCACATAGGGGACCAGACAGTAAAAACTACAATGGCTGCCAGATGAGGAAAATATATGCTCTTCCAAGGGTAAAAATGGCAGTAATAAATTAATTATTTCAACCAAAGGACACTTCAGAAATAATGATTTAAAGCTCAAATGAATGTTTTCAGATAAGGTTGTCGGGTACAACTCAAGAAATACCTGTGGACTTTGGGAGTGGAGCCAGGAGCAAGGGTGTGATAAGGATGATTGAACTCTGAAGGGAGTTCTAGCAATCACATTTAAAGGGACCACATGCCTTTTAAATACTTCCGCTCCATTTGCAAATAATGAAAGATAGAGATAATGTATTTGGGGCTCATAGAATTGGACCCCTTGGTCCAATCTTTTTGAAAATTGAGAGGTGTTTTGAGAAGAGAAACTGGATGCTATGCTGAAAATTTGGTGTCTCTACCTCAAAGAACAGCCACCCAGAGCCGCAGATACCCTTGGATCAATTATCCATTATTCCCTATAGGAATCGGTCTCCATACCGATATAATGTAGTGCCTAGCAGACATTTCCTTCCCCGGTTCCCACCCCTCACTTGCTGATAACCCTGAAGTGTGGGGAAGGCCTCCAAACCAGGGAATCCCCTGCCCCCACCTGGAGATTATAGCAACCAGACAGAGTAACGTGAAAATGTAGAGCAGGAGGAGAGAGCCCCACGTTAAATCAACTTCAAATCCTTAGAAATTCAATTATTTATATAACAAATCATTCATAGCAAATACAGTGTATTACAAAGTGCAAAGATAAACTATTCCCGAAACAACCAGTCCTGTATTGATGTCCGACAGTTTGTTCCTTGAGAATGGAGTCGGGAACTAGTGTGCAGTGCCATGAAAACAGAGTCCAATGCTCCAATTCTTCTCTGTTAGCCAATATCTGGATGGAATGCAGCAAGACAGTAAGACGCAACAGGGATGCGCTAAATGCCCTGTTTCATGCGAGGCTTCAACGAGCTGCATAGATAGAAGTTAAAAATCACTAATACATAAACTCTACAATTTCTGAAAATACAATACATAATACTTGTAAATACCTTCGGCAATGACTAAAGCTATTCATATTGGAGACCAATGCTCCTACATTCAATAGACAATTGACGGCAATAGGAAATTGACCATAATGCACTTATAAACAACAGATGTTGAGAATTTCTTAAAGACAAAGACACAGAGCTTACAGTGGCATACTTAATACATAGTGAATTACAATACTTATGCAAGACACATAGTAAACAACAATTTGATTACAAAAAACATAACAAGTCCCAGTCACTGTTGACCATTAGGCATCAGAGAATCCAGTTTAAAAATCCACCACATTTCCTGCCTAAGCAACCATTTGTTCATATCAACTTTTCCCTTAAGCCAAACAGGAAACTTTTCCAAGATGACAACTGGGAGCAAGCCTCCCCTCCTAAAAACATTATTTGTGTCATCTTAAGCAGGCCTAAAAACATTATTTGTGTCATCTTAAGCAGGCCTACTCAGAATCCCACTGAGTATCATTGGGGATTACTCTCAGGAAAGTGTTTTTAAGATTACATTGTAAGGAACACAAATATTTGGGTCCACTGTTGTGGAAATGTAAAAAAAATGAATCTTTGAAATAGAATTTGGGAACTTCTAACTATGCTTTTGGAATTTGGATCTGTGACCTTAACTTTGAAAGTTCAGACAAACTCTTAACTGGTTGCAGACACAATCTAGCGTTAAATTACCTGCATGTAACTTTATTCAGGATTACAGTTTGCATATCTTGTAATACTTATATCTGATCCCACAATCATAATTCCTTAATTAAATATTGTAGTATGAATTTCTAAACAAGCAACTCCACCATGGAGTACATCATTAGAAGATTTTAACTTGTACACTAATCTTTGATGCAAATTGAAATCAATGCAAATAATGCTTATTACTAAACCAGTGGGCTTGGATTAGAGCAACTCACATAGGATTGCATTGCTTATAATATTTCATTCATTCATTCTCCGCATTTATATCCCGCCCTCCCCGCTGAAGCAGGCTCAGGGCGGCTAATATAATATAAACCATTTAAATATTTTTTTTCCTCTGGAATAATATTGTTACAGCTGCTGTCTGAGCATTCATTTGTGAGATGGGATGGTATTCTGGAATGGTCACTTGCCGTTTTATCAACTGGAACAAATTTAGTTCTCTTAAGAGTTTTTCACAAGACACCTGTGAAAGCCTGGAGAAAGCAAAGAGACAGAGTGAAGCAGGGCTTTCAGATAGTTAGTGGATAAGGCTGCAGCCTGAGGAGTAAGCCTGAAGAAATTGCTCTTCATTTTAAGGTGTGATTGTTTGATTCTGCTCTGCTTATATATTTTTAAGTAATATAAACATTGCAAAGGTAGCATAAGTTTCCATTCTGACCTGGATGACCCAGACTAGCCCGAGCTCATTAGATCTTGGAAACTGGATAGTACTGGGAGGTGGGAGACCACTAAGGAAGTCCAAGGTTATTATGCAGAGGCAAGCAATGGCCAACCACCTCTGTTACTCTCTTGCCTTGAAAACCCTATGTGGTAGTCATGAGTCAGCTGCGACTGGATGGCACTTTACATACACACCATAAGTTTTCAGTGATCCAGGATGAACTAACCCCAGTAGCTCTGCTCCTCTTTTAATCACTTGGAAGTGAGGAATTCATGACAGTACCTTAAAGGCATTTTCAGGAATTTCTGTTCACGCTTTATACATTTTCATGATTACATTTAATTGAAAAAAAAGAAAGAATGGGAAAGCATAAAATACATGTACCCTATCTGACTTCCCTGTCAAGTCTGTTCAATTTATTATGAGAAAACATAATTTTTTTTTTTTAGTCTGTAGTTTATAATGAATCTATTTCAGGAGAATCTCATACACATGCCATCCTTGTAGTTTGTAGCGTATAATTTAGTACCAATTGCTCCTCAGTATAAATTTCTTTTTCTGTATCTAGTCAGTGATGGTAAGTCTGAGGGACAACACAGGAAATTGTTAACAGGGATAACACAGGATTTTGTTAGCCTCATCTTATGTTTGTCTTGCATTGTTAGAGATCCAAAACTACTGTAAGCTGCAACAAAACAAAGCTCATTTGGGTGAAATTCAACTATCTCAGAGATGTAGAACTTATTTGTTATGAGGGTCAGATTTGACATAAATGACACTTTGTTGGGCCGGGCCATGTGTGCCATAAAATGTAGCATGAGGTACCGGAGATATAAACTTTATGCAGTGATTTCAGATGCTGAATGGCAATAGCAAGTGAATGACAATAGCAGGCTTGATCAGATTAGGTGAGATATAAAGAGGGGTAGTAGGTGTGGAGATACCAGCACTGGTAATGAGACAGGAAATCTAGGGTCGTTTTCGCACTCATCTTAATCAGCAGCGACGACCCTCTTCACCGCACAGGACCTGCGCGGATTTCGCACTAATTGCCGCGGAGCACCCAGAAGAGCCGGAAAGTCCCGGCGCTTTTGCGGCGCAAACGGAAACCGCCAAAACCCAGTTTCCGTTTGCGCCGCAAAAGCGCCGGGACTTTCCGGCTCTTCTGGGTGCTCCGTGGCAATTAGTGCGAAATCCGCGCAAATCCTGCGTGGTGAAGAGGGTCGTCGCTGCTGATTAAGGTGAGTGCGAAAACGACCTAGGTCTCAATTCCATCCAGGAGGATTCAGTTCAGGAGGATGCAAAGAATACATGGATATAAGTCTGACATTAGAAAGCACAACATTCAGTTGCTGACCTAAGAGTAGCAGTGCTCTTATAAAGGAATTTCAAAGGGAGATTAGAAAGAGAAACTGCTGAATTGCAATTTATAATGAAGCTCAAGAAGACAATGCATCCTTCTAGACCAGGAGTGGCCAAACTTGCTTAACGTAAGAGCCACATAGAATAAATGCCAGATGTTTGAAAGCTGCAAGACTTGAACATCAGATGTTTGAGAGCTGCAAAACAGAAGGAAGGAAGGAAGGAAGGAAGGAAGGAAGGAAGGAAGGAAGGAAGGAAGGAAGGAAGGAAGGAAGGAAGGAAGGAAGGAAGGAAGGAAGGAAGGAAGGAAAACCAATGGGGGAGGTGGAGGGAGGAAGAGAGATGAAAAGAAAGCAATTTTAACTTTAAATGTGTTCTCCAAGCTGCTGGTTTAAAGAGAGAAATTCGTTCTCCAAGCTGGCCAACAGGGTGGTAGGGGCTTCAGGAGCCACACAATATGTGTGAAAAAGTCGCATGTGGCTCCCGAGCCACATGTAGCTCCCAAGCCGCAGTTTGGCCACCCCTGGTCAATACCTTAAACTGAACCATGTAATTGATGGATAGCTCATGGAATAACTGCAGAATGGGAGTGATGTGCATGTTCTGCCTAGTTCCCGATAATAACCTACATGCAGCATTTAGAACTAACTGAATAATGCAGACTTCAAAGCTTCAAAGTGAAGATATAATAAATACTTCACAATTCCGGATGAAATACTTATAAATAGTACCTTATATTGAGTTGCCAGGTCCCAGGGAATGGGGGGGGGGGATAGGGTCACTAGATCCAGGAAGGGAAATTCCTAGAGATTTGGGGATGGAGTCCGGGGAGGGCAGGGACCTCAGTGGAGTACAATGTCAGAAAGTCCCCCCTCCAAAGCATCCATTTTCTCCAGGGGAACTGATCTCTGTAGTCTAGAGATGAGCTGGAATTTTGGGGGATCCCCAGGTTCCACCTGGAGGCTGGCATCCTTATAGCTGTTAATATATTCTTAAAGGCACGGCCCTCCACAAATAAGCTCTTGGTATGTAGTTATGCACAAGGGCTACTATACATTTTACTTTAGCAAAATGAGAGTTCCATTCCCATGCTCTCCCATGTTGCTCTGATAATCTGTGTAATTTTCAGCTGTGTTACCAGTCACATATCTGATGGTTATTGGTACTTCTTATTATTCATTAGACTTTCTGCTTGTCTCACATTTGGATCGCAACAAAACAAGGCATTGACTTTGTCTATATGTTCTGTGATAACAGAAGCTACTGAGAATCAAGAAGAGAGGCCACAATGCCGTTAAGCAGAAATATGAACTGTCCTTCAGAGCTTCTCTTTCTCCAGGAAGCAGATTCATATTTTTCCTTAGGGTCACAGAAGCTATTCCAAGTATTTATGTGTCTCAAAAAACATGTCTTCCATAGAGCCAGTATGGTGTAGTGGTTAAGTGTGCGGACTCTTATCTGGGAGAACCAGGTTTGATTCCCCACTCCTCACTTGCACCTGCTGGCATGGCCTTGGGTCAGCCATATCTCTGGCAGAGGTTGTCCTTGAAAGGGCAGCTGCTGTGAGGGCCTTCTCAGCTCCACCCACCTCACAGGGTGTCTATTGTGGGGGAGGAAGATAGAAATTGTGAGCCGCTCTGAGACTCTGATATTCGGAGTGGGGGGTTGGGATATAAATCCAATGTCGTCGTCTTCTTCCTCTGCTCACGTTGGGGAAAAGGCACGGGCAAAAAGAATAACCTCTGCCTGGATCAATACTGTACTCCTGATCCAAACTGGATTCTACTCCACCCCTTCAGTTTGTACAAGTTGACATCAAGGGTGAAATATGATAATAGATTTCTATTCTCTCCTATAGTTTGGCTTTGAATGTCCCTTCAGCTCTTTGTATCTCTTCAGCTAGAAGCTAGGCAGGGCTTTTTTTTGCGGCAAATAAGGGAAAGAACACAGTGAGGTTGCAACCCAAGAGATAACCATGCTGAAAACATAGTGCTTAATAAACAAAGTTTAACACACAGTACTGATTCTTTGGTGCCATGTATATCAGTTTCAAATTGAACAAATCAACATTATAGCATCGCTAATAACATTCACACCCCTGATAACAAATATGGAACTACGATAGTAATAATATTGAGTAGAGATTTTCCAGCAATACTCATATAAGTCCATAAGGTCCACAAAAGATAAGAATTCCTTAGTACATAAGTAATCAGTTTCAGGAAGGTGCTGACGATGCTGATGTTGTTTCCAATAATACGAAGGTGTTGCCTTCAAGAATTATGTGACATGCTTTCAGTAATTATGCGTGTTTCGGAGTGACCTTCATCTGACAGTTTATTCCATTAATATTTGGAACAGATTCTAAATATAATACAAACGCAATGGCAATGTTGATTCTCAGGAGAATTCTTATCTTTTGTGGACCTTATGGACTTATATGAGTATTGCTGGAAAATCTCTACTCAATATTATTGCTGTTATTGTAGTTCCATATTATTATCAGTAGTGTGAATGTTGTTAGCGGTGTTACAATGTTGATTTGTTCAATTTGAAACTAATATACATAGCACCAAAGAATCAGTACTGTATGTTAAACTTTATTTACAGCTTTTTTTGTAGCTGGAATTCCTTTTCATATTAAACCTCACACCCCTGGTGTAGCCAGTCCTCCAAGAGCTTACATTAGGCCCTGTAAGAAGAGCCTTGTAAGCTCTTGGAGGAATGGCTACATCAGGGGTGTGTGGCTTAATATGTAAAGGAGTTCCTGCTGCAAAAAAAGCCCTGGAGCCAGACATATCTGTTTTGGATCTCGGCACAAACATTATTCATTATTGCTATCATAATGCATTAGACTCTTGCTGTAAGGAGCTCAGGGCAGTGTAAATTAATTATAATATTCATAATGTCACTGTTCTTCCAAAAAGCCTGTATGACAGGGATTCCCAACCTTTTTGACCCTGTGGGCACCTTTGGCATTTCAACACAGAGTGGTGGGTGCACAACCACAAAATGGTTATCATGGGAAGCAGAGCTCTCCTCTCCCAGAAAGTCCAAATGCAGAAGACATGAGGAATAATTTAAAACAATACACTGGGAGGGAGGAGTGTGTGAGAGAATACTACCAGCTCCTTGGTGTCAGTTACTGCCATAACAAAGTTTATTTCATCTGTACAGGCAATTAGATCTCCAATCAGAAGTCCTGCTGGATAGGAGTTCCATTTGGCTCTACCAGTTTTCTACAAACACCAGAAAAGGTGTTGGCAGGCACCATGGTACCCACTGGCAGCATGTTAGGACTCCTGCTGTATGAGTTATCCCCCCTACACCATAATTTTGATCTTACAAAACTGGGACTATGCGGAAGTGGCTGGTGATCGGTGGGTTTAAAGCAACAGTTGGCAGGTGACTACCACCGGGTGGTCTAACCACTGATCCAGAAAGGGTGAATCAACTGCATTAACAACAGCAGTGAGTTTATTTGCAATGCAGGTAAGTGCATTTACTTTGGTTTTCCCCCATATTATTTTCTGTTTTTTTAATTTTTCACCAATGTGTCACTTCTTTTGAAAATTATAAAAATAGTCATAACCTTTGCGAAACTATTGTGTGGTAGGAATTATGGGAAGATATGATTTGGAAGGAATTTGTCATAGATAATGCAATCACAGATACATGATTCTGAGAACAGTTTAATGCATGATATTGGCAAGAGCTGTATAGTGTCTTTATATGTACAGTGCCTTTTATAAAGCTGTATGATAAAAAACCCCCCAATAATAGAAACTAGGGGGAGAAAGGCAGTGTTTCGTTAGCATTAAAATGACATCAATCTAATAATAAAGAATGGGCTTTTATCTTTCTCAGATACAAAAGCCCATCTCCACAATCATTAGCTCTAATCGCAAGTGAATTTTGCAGCACTGCTAGATACTTTGCACCTTTGTAATGAACTCTAATAAATTCATTGGACAACATGTTAAATAAAGAGATAGAAGGGTCTAATTTGCTGGTTCATTAAGCCAGCTGATTCCTAGAGTGCTGAGCATATTGCTTTGAATTTCATATCTCTGAAATGCGAAGAAAGCTGAAGCATCTGGCTCTAATGTAGTGTGGCGCACAATTAAGGGCTCAAAAGCCTTGAATCTGTTTTCATCACAGATACACAAGGTGATTATTATTTCATTACCCAGAGCTGTCATATCTCCAATAGTTACCGTGACACCTGATTGAATAGTTAAGCATATGTTGCCCGTCACAAATCCAATAATTTGAAAACATCTTAATTAGTCCTGAGAGTGCTCTGCTCGTCTTTTTGGTGACATTTGCCCAATGATAATACATTTCCCTTGAGATAGTTGCCATTTGTTCTAATGCTATGCTAAGGGCAGGTTGTTAATTCACTTAATTCTAATAGTCTAGCCAATACTTAGAGGTAACCAAGCACCAACCTGGAGAGAAACACAGCAATAGTATGTAGCAAACAAAGGCCATCATAAACAATATGTTTGTTCCATTCTTGAGCAGATACAGGTATCTTTCCCAAGGTTGTGTTGATGCCATGAGGAAATCACATTTTCTGAACTCTCAGGCAACAACATTTGATTTTGTGAAAATGTGTTTTTATCCCAATCTGTGGGTAATTTGAGCCAATGAGAGCCTGCAAGGTGCTTGCAAAGGTAATACCTAACTGATGGTGCCTTTGACCTTATGTTATAATAAGCAATATAATACAGAGGTGGGAGGCCTAATTAAATGTTCTTTACTATACACAAAGAGTTGGATTCAATCAACGTTTCCACTAGTGGAAGTTCATTTTGATCAACAAAAAGGCTATGCTGGGATCATGGGACCTTCATGGACATGAGGAACAGGGCCTATAGAGGGGAATTTGGCAAGATTGTGTGGAAAAGTTATTGCAGTCCAACACATCAAGTTAAGATACAAAGTCTTACAAAATATATTTATCAGTATCACAAACATTAAATAATTTATTATACACCACAAAAGTCCTCTCCCATGTAGTGCTGCAAATTATTGCATGTGGTTACTAGATCTGCAAACTTGATTACACACAAGTCCTTAAGCATTCAGTTGTGAATTCAAATTAATATAGATCAATAACTCTTGAACTGTGGTTGGAACCCAAATCTGGGTCTCAACTGTGTACATTAATTTTGTTTTAATGGACCAACAGATCTTCACAGTTTTAGTTTAATTCAGTATTTATATTAACATGATATTATTTCTGTGATTATGAGGTAGAGCATGCTGAAGATAGTGCAAAATTATGCATTGTATTTCCTTGATAAAGCCTCTAGATCAAACAGTTTATCCCCCCCTGCCCCTCCCCATTACAAATGTTGACATTCTAGCCATGGGGATCATATCACCGGGACCTGTTTTTTTGATAGTCCTACACAACACCTCTGCTGAGAATGAATGTGTATAGAATAGAAGCAGTTCATATAGAAGCAGTTCATATGTGGTACTGGAAATGAATTTACTGTTTAAATCAAGGGTCCCCAGAGCAGTAACTGTGGGTGCCACAGCACCTGCCTACCAAATATTTTTAGATAGTGGGTGGGGCCTCTGCCCAGCAAAGCTTCTAACTGGCTTTGATTGGCTATACAGATTTTTTAAAAGGTTCCTTTGGCAGCAACTACTGGGAACCAAAGAGCCTGCACAGTCTATAATCTCACACTAGCCCGAATCCTAAACAGTTTTCCTTGGATAAAAGTTTTATTGGAAATAAATGTGTCTTCCAAGTAAACATGAAGTACTAAGAGTTTTTGGCTTTTACACTGGTCTTTTCAAGTTTTTCATGACTCTGTGATAACATGTTGGCTTGTGCTTTTTTGTTAGATTCAGGCTCTTTAGAAACTCTATTTTCTTGGCTCTGTCTCTAATAGCTGAAATATACTAGCCATTGGGAATGCTGTATGTCTTTTCTCAGTCTTGGATGGAAATTTGTATAACTCAACAAATCTGAAAATGACAAGAATGCCCATGGTGTTAGGGGTCTCTATTCTTATAAACTGACAAAAAATGAATCAAGTGCTATGAAAATGGATTTAAGATACAGATGTTTGGTCATATTGAATTGTGATGACCTGGTTCAGTAGCTCTGGTGCTCAGGTAAGCATGAAAGCAGGAACTAGTCCATTGTTCTTCAGCGTTAGAAAATGCTTCTTTTGTGCATATAAAATATTATTTCACCTCTGAAAGAATGGAGAATTTTTTTTGATTGGGGAGACCCAGAAATAGCACAGGGTGACAGTGAGCAGAACTGTATCTATCCGAGCTAATTCACGGGAGTGTTTGGGTTTCAGACATTATTTTGATACAGAATGAGAAGTTCCCATCTAAATACGTCCAATTGTTAAGAGTTTCATTGAAGACCCTGCTTTGAGTACCCTCACCATTGGAGGTAAGGTGGGTTGGTACCAGGGAGAAAGCCTTCTCTATGGGGGCACTCTATTTACGGAACTTCCTCCCCAGGTTTATTCACTAAACATTTAACTTTGAACAATTCTCTTGCCTGTTTACTGCAACTAGTTTGTGTTATTCTGGTACTTTTGGGCCCAGAATCAGCCTGATTACAGCCTCCATCTTTGAACAAAAGGAATTTCAGACCCTTACTCTGTGTAGTTTGCCATCAGAAACTGTGGCTTTTGCTGAGAATGCAGTGATATAGCACAGAGTGATTGCTGTGCATTCCATGAGGAATGTCTAACAGCAAATAGCTGTAAACACCGGGAAAGGACCTCTTAGTACTGAACCAAAGCTTTAGTTAAGGGAGAGGACAACTTCCTTAAAACTTGTCTAAAGCTTGTCCAAGTGGATTTTTTATAACAGAAGACCCTTACCACAAGAGGACTTAATGATGCATTGCCCTAAATGATTTTACAGGGTGAGAAGCATGGATTGCTGAATTTTTGATCTTATTTGATCTGTGAAGGTCCTCCTGCTTGGGATGTCTGGAAGTCTTGGGGCCTCCAAAGACCTATTCTTACTCTCCCCGCCCCTCCTCCTGCTTCCTAGACATTTGAGGGGTTGAGAGGCCCAGAAGCCTATGAGAATCCTGTCTCTTCATCCTTCCTGGATTCTTGGATAGGTAGCTATGAAACTACACCAGCTCTCTTGCTAAGAAACTGAGTTAAAAATTAGGAGGTCAGAAGGATGGCAGCTCTCATGTTTGCAACTTTTTGGTTCACATGCCTAGTGGTTTGTCCAGTTTTACATATGTATTCCTGTATCATGCATCTGATTCGGTTTGCAATTTGTTTTGTAGTGTATTGTGCAATAATCCCTTCCATTAAGCCTTTTAATGAATATCAGTAGTAATCTGGAATCTGTGTCTTCCTATTGACCATTATGTACCCATTGGGGTGATAAGAGGACCTACAGGAATTCAGTCCTCCTGCTTAAGGGGACTGAATTAACAGCTTGGCTGGCTTGTAGGATTGCCAACTCTGGGTTGGGGAAACAACTGGAGACTTTAGGGGTGGAGCCTGGGGAAGGCAGTATGGGAAGGGAAAGTACCTCAGTGGGGTCACCCTTTGATTCCTCCTTCAGCTTCCTTTTAAATGAAACTCATTTCAAGAAGTGTCCCATTTTTGAAATTAAATATGACCATGCTAGACTTTTGGTGCAAATTTTCACTAACTATACATTGCATCTGATACCACATTGGCCACTGCCCCCAGTTAGTTTGATGACATGTAGATCTCTCACCAGATGGTAAACACTGCTAGGTATTTAGTCCAGGGCTGTCTCCCTTCTAATTGGTAATGGAAATGTATACATTAATCATAACAATGAAAAATACCTTTTTCAAATAAGCCATAATGGTATTTCAAGGACAGTTTAGGGCTCTTCATATCCCTTCTTCTCATTATTATTCTAGACAACCAGAAAAAAACCCTAAACTCCACATCCTTCTGTTAATCTCTGTCCACAATATTCAGTTTCCTTACAATGATTTGGCTGATTTATCTGCTCTCTTCTATATTTTAATGGCAGGAGCTGCAAAGTAACCCCATAAATTTGTTTCACTTCCTCAAGTTGTAATCCTCAAGGTCATTAATGCTCCTAAAATATTCTCTGCTTACAGCACAACTAGAAAATGTGCTCTGTCCTGCCCATTGGCTTGTTTCATAATTACCAGAGGCACAGTATCATCTTGTGTTTTTTCCAGATTTATAATGAAGGGATAAAAAGGAAATGAAAATGGAAGAAAATACTTTATAAAAATATCATAGCTGCAGCTGCAGTCTTGCATACAGTAATGAAACAGCATAAGTTGAAGTTACACATGAGCAACTATTTACAGAATACTCAGGACTGTGCACAGGATTACATCAAAAAACACAAGGACACATTGGGAGTGACGCCAAAGGAATAGTGGATGCGGATGGCATTGCAAAAGACAATCAGCTTGTAGCATGAAGGCCAGATAAAGGGCTTCAGCAAAGAAGGATGGTGTTATTTGGGACAGACTGTACAAGCCAGCCTCCTTTCCCCAGAACAAGTTATGGGACTCTGTCAGTTTGCAGATAAAGATGGAAATGATGCTAAATAATGAACTTTTACTTATCCATTAGGGTAAAAACACTAGGAAGAACTTCCTGACAGGGCTGGATCTAGGAGGGGGGGCAGAGAGGGGTGCTTGCCCCAGGCGCCGACGGAGGGGGGGAGCGCTGAATTGGGTATGGAGTCCATTGTATTTTATGAAACCATGATAGAATGTCCCATAATGGGGTGTCATTTTGTAATTTTGCCCCCTCAAAAACATGTAGATCCGATCCTGCTTCCTGACAGAGTGATTCCTCAGTGGAACAGGCTTCTTTGGGAGGCTAGATGGCCATCTGACATCAATGCTTGACTCTGTGAATGAGGCAGATCATGAGTAGGAGGGCAAGAATGGTTGCATCAGTGCTTCATTCATGTGGTTCTTTCTTATAGGAAATACTGATTGCCACTTTGGGGGCTCAAGCAACAAAAGAAACAACTACTGTGATATGCTGACTAACAATGTTTAATAAAACCATTTAAAACCTTCATGTCTTTTTATACTTCATATTGTAACAGAGGTCCAATTCTCACATTCCCATATTACAAAAAAAGTCCTATGAGCACCCAGATGTAGGCTCATTTTGTCAATGGACTTCCTCAGGAGTAATCCTTCCTATGTTTCTTCCAGGGTTATCAGCCTCTAGTACCAACCCAATGTTAAAGTACTTCTGCAACATCTTCTCTTTCATGCGCTCAGTGACACTTAAGTGCATATATTTGTTTTAGGAGCTTGAGCCAGTCAAACTTATTTGAGCCAGTCTAACAAGCCTTCTGGAGTTTGCTGGCCTATAGCTCTCTACAATATATTACTAAAGGCAAGCTGTTCTTTAGATGGCCAGTTGCTCTTATACTCTTTATAATTAATTGTTCATTTTTAATTTTAATTTCAAGCAAGCCATTCTTTTGACAGCAATGTAGCTCAGAGCCACTTAAGTGTACAATTAAGTGTATGGTTTTAAGTAGGCTAGTCCTATGCCTCTCCTGAATGCAAAAACCTCTTAGAATTTTTTTAAAAAACCAGTAATGTTTAAAATTTATTTTTCTGAACAAATACTTTATTTCTTTTTAGGGTTCTGAAGTATTTTCTAATGGCAAAACTGTATGCTTCTAATAAGCTATAAGTATATATTATTCCATTCACTGCTCAGGGTTGTGCCATTGTACTGATGCACAAGTTCCATTGACCTCAGTGGGCTGTGCCACTCCATCCAGTGAAGGTGGTCCAGTTGAGTTAGCTGTTACGTAATTGCACACAGGACCACAGCCTGAACTTCTTCCCAATGAATAATGCAAATGCAATTTAATTTTTTTTTTTTGAAAAATCACCTTGCCTCCTGGGCTCAGGATGAGTAACAAAGATGAATAATGTCTAGAGATTTGAAACGTTAGATAAATAACATGATGTGGAAATATACATACGTCTCTTAGACGCCTTCTGGTAACAATGCAAGAAACTGGAAGCCAAGCTAAGCTGAACTGTAAAAAATCATCACCAAGCAACACATTTCTACTTTTAGATACCCCTGGAGGGTTGTGGGAGAAGAGCCATCTCTAAGCTGTATTTTATTTATTTAGTTAAGATTTGTATCCTGCCTTTCCCATATAAACCCAAGAGGCTCACATATGCTAAAAAGCACATGCAAAACAAAACAACCCCCCCCCCCACAAACAACAGTAAAATTTCTCAGCAGACTTTTAAAAAAGATACATAACAGCAATGAACTAAACCCAGCTGTATACCCAAACAACTGTGCTTTTTATGTTCTTTTGGCTCTGACAGGGCACTGCAAGACAAATTATGACCAGCTCTTTTCCTCCTATTGTCCTACTTCTCTCCTGATTATGAGTGCTCTCAGTGTGAGTTTAGACATTACAAACATGTTATCTGAAAGAGGGACTCACATATCTTCACATGTATCTAAAGTCTGTATATCTGCTTTTGGAGAGCTGCTGAGAATTGTCCCTCTTTGAAGGCTACATCAAGTGCTAAAAGCACAGATGATTTGCACACTTACTTTTTTTCCCATTGGTGATTGACTGACAGGGGCACCCATGGATAATGCAGCTCACAAAACCTCCCCCTAAATTCATAGGATCCTCATTGCTGTCAGATGGTCATCTAGCCTCTCTTTAAAAACCTCCAAAGAAGGAGAGACCACTACCTCCTGAGGAGGTGAGATCTGATGAGACTGGGGTTAGCCTGGGCTATCCAGTGCAGGGCACATTATGCTTCAGCCTGGATTAATCCCTGTTATCTCCAGATACCTGTGAATCTTGAATAAATTTCTGAAATGCCTGTAGGAAATAGGGGCTTTGCTACAGTCCTATTGTTCATTTTGGTCCTGCATATCTTCACACGAATGTGTATGCTTTTGCTTTTGAAAACACACAGATTCTGCACTTAGATGCCCTGGTGATTTGCTGTGGATGTACTTTAAGTTGTTTACGAGTAGCCCTGTAGATGACAAACACACTCCACAGATGCATCCCTTGCTGTTCCACTACCACTACCGCTTTTACAACGCTGCCTTTGCCCCATAATCCTCCTTTCCTAAGAATGAAACTGCTTCAGTCTGCAATGGCACACAAATAAGGACAAGATTAAACCTTCCTGGCTGCTGAGAGGCAAACTGCAGCTCTGTGATGTTCACAAAGCCAGAATAATGTGATGCTTATAGAGGCAGACAGCGCAGGCAAAGAATGCCTAGAGCGTGGAATGATTGTCAGGATGGGCAAAAATGTAGAAAATCATGTGAGTGTGTAAGACGCCAAGGCCAATTAATTCAGAGAACATTTTGCAACCATTAGTGTATATCTGCCATGCAGGCAGCATAATTGCTACAGGCCTATGTGTATGAGATGGCAGACCCTTCAATGATATTGAGTTTTCATTTGACCTATAATTTATGTTCATTGTGATTTTCTGTATCTGAACCATGTTAGTATTGGACATCTGAAACACTGATTGGTTTCTTAGCCATCATTCAAACCTGCTAGGAGGGAAGTCTAGGAATTGCTTTCCAACTACAAGAACGCTCTGTGCTAAATTTGGGGTGATTATACAGATGGTTACAGAGGGGATTCCCCCCCCCCACATCTCATTGGCTGCTGAACCTTCCCTCTGGAGTAACTGGGCTCATTTGAACCTCTCTTGGTGCACCTTCCCTTCCCCACTTAATTTTTTGCATCACGTTGTGGCATGCATTAGAGCTTCAATCCTAAGGATACTTACCTGGGAGTAAATGCCACTGAACAATATGAGATTTACTTCTGAGTAGATCTGTTTAGGGACTGGTGACTTACCGTGCCTGCCTGTAAACCGCTTTGGAATGTATGTATGCCCCACCCTGGAGATACCCTGGTGGGGCAGCCCTCCAACATGCCACCAGCGCAAACCTGATACTGATGCAGCTGCACTGGCATGGTGGTGGTGAAAAGTGTTGCCAAGTCACAGCTGACTTTTGGTGACCTCACAGGATTTTCAAAGCAAGAGACAATCAGAGGTTTGCCATTGCATGCCTCCACATCATGACCCTGGTATCCCTTATAATAATAATAATAATTTTTTATTTCTATCCCGCCCTCCCCGCCGGAGCAGGCTCAGGGCGGCTCACAACATAAAATACACAGTACATCAGTTATACTTATAAAAACATGGTTAAAACAAATTATAGATTATTAAAATTAACATTAACAATATGGCGTTATAAACATTAGATCTTCAATGGAATTCAGAAAATAAAAAGCATTTTCAGCAGTATTCCTAGCTTTATCACTAGTTGAAGGCCATCTTGAAGAGGTGAGTCTTACAGGCCCTACGGAATTGATCTAAGCATCGTAGGGCCCTCACCTCCTCAGGGAGTTGATTCCACAGTAGTGGAGCTGCGACAGAGAAGGCCCGATCCCGGGTGGCCTTCAATCTGGCCTCCCTTGGCCCAGGGACATTCAGCTGGTTTTTCCCAGATGACCTCAGTGCTCTGGGGCTCATATGGGGAGAGACGGTCCTTCAGGTAGGTAGGTCCTTGGCCATATAGGGCTTTAAAGGTAATAACCAGCACTTTGTAGCGAACTTGGTATGCCACTGGCAGCCAGTGCAGTCCGCGCAGCCCCGGCTGTATGTGCTCCCACCTTGGGAGCCCCAGCAACAGCCTGGCCACTGCATTCTGCACCAGCTGCAGCCGCCGAGTTCGGCACAAGGGCAGCCCCATGTAGAGGGCGTCTTCTTTCCTTGGTGGTCTTCTTTCCAAAAACTTGCCAGGGCAAGACCTGCTTAGCTACCCAGATCTGATGAGATCAGGCTAGCTTGGGGCTATCCAGGTCAGGGACCAGAAATAAATGGTGCCCTGGAATGAGTCTATACCAGAGGTGGCCAAACTTGCTTAATGTAAAAGCCATATAGAATAAATGCCAGATGTTTGAGAGCTGCAAGACAGGAAGGAAGGAAGGAAGGAAGGAAGGAAGGAAGGAAGGAAGGAAGGAAGGAAAATAGATGGTGAGGGAAAAGTGGAAAGGAAGCAACTTTAACTTTAAATGCACTCTCGCTTGGAGAAGTGATTTAAAAAGGCAAATGCCTTCTTCAAGCCAGCCAACAGAGTGGGGGGGGGGTCTCCAAGAGCCACACAATATGTGTGAAAGAGCCACATGTGGCTCCCGAGCCACAGTTTGGCCACCTCTGGTCTATACACTGAACTTGGTGGGATTAAAAAACATAGTCCCTTTCCTGCTTCCCATCACACATACAAAGCTACCAAGTCTGCAACTAGTCATGGCACACCTAAGCCTCCTCACTGGCTGACCAAATCTCAGCTGATAAGTAGGGCACACAGCAGGAGGTTATTATGACTGAGCTGGTGTATATCCTCTTGTTGCTGTTTTAGAATGGCTGTGAGTGACCCCCAGTTTGCCCCTTGTATTGTAACCTCTGGTATGCAATACCTTTAATGGCATCTCTCTGTTATGCTTTGAAATGGACCTGTATTGTGCTGCCTCCTTGACTTTAGCATTCTCTAATGGTTTTTGCTGCCACCAAAGAGTCTCAGCTCAGACCTCTTAGTTTCATCCATAGAACAGTATGGCTTAGTTATATTTGGTAGAATGACAGAATGGTCACCACATGGGAGTAGCAATGAGGTAAAAGAGGATCTTTTAAAATGGCTGTTTTTACTTAAACAAAAATATAGTTTATTAAGAAGTATAAAAACTTAATGGTTTCAGCATAGCTAAAATCAAAATGGTATCCTTTATACTACTAGTTTTGTGGTTGCCAGATAAATGCAGAACTTCTTCACCCTCCCTTTTCTTCCCTCCTCCCATCCCATTTATTTTCCTCACTTGCTGTTTAGGCTAATAACTTCTGCAAGTAGAAAAACAAAGACTTCCCTTCATTGCCCAGAATCTGTCTCTTTCTCCCTCCTCCACAATCCTGCACAAACCTACAGCACACTCCACATCCTAGGGTTCGGATCCCATCCAGTTATAACATTCTTCACACATAGGGTTGTCAATCCCCAGGTGAGGGCAGGGGATCCCCTGGTTTGGAGGCCCTCCCCCTACTTCAGGGTCATCAGAAAGCAGGGGAGGGGAGGGAAATGTCTGCTGGGCACTCCATTATTCCCTATGAAAATCGATTCCCATAGGGTATAATGGAGAATTGATCCACGGATATCTGGGGCTCTGGGGAGGCTGTTTTTTGAGGTAGAGGTACCAAATTTTAGCATAGCATCCAGTGCCTCTCCTCAAAATACCCTCCAAGTTTAAAAAAAGATTGGATCAGGGGATCCAATCTATGAGCCCCCAAAGAAGGTGCTCCTATCCATTATTTCCAATGGAGGGAAGGCATTTAAAAGGTGTGTGGTCCCTTTAAATGTGATAGCCAGAACTCCCTTTGGAGTTCAGTGATGCTTGTCACAACCTTGCTTCTGGCTCTATTCCCAGTGTCTCCTGGCTTCACCCCCAAAGTCTCCTGGATCCACCTCCAAAGTCCCCAGATATTTCTTCAATTGGATTTGGCAACCCTATTCACATTCTTCACTTCACATTCTTCACTTCACCCTTCTCTGTCTTAAGTTAGAGGCCTGCATTTTAAACCATAGCAAACATACCTTCATACCTCCAGATTAATTTGCAGGGGGGAGGGGGAATATACACCATATTTACATAGCAAAACGTTACACCTAGTATTTGCAAAAACAGCTGCATGGGGTGTTATTCCCACTCCCACGACCTAAAGCTGTGCTTTGGAAAGGATTTTCAGTGGGGTTTTATCTGCCAAGGGAGCGACCATGGTGAGTGAATGGTATGGCAGTCCTTTGTTCCTTCCCTTGTTGTGCTCTGTGTGAGAGAGCCTGCAGCCAGGATGATGCCAGGCAGATGTGTCAGTGTGAGCAAACATCTGTAGGCTGCTTCCCTATACAGTTAGCATGGCAGTCTCATTGGCATGCTACCCAGGTTACCTTCATGCACATATGTCCTGATTCAAGTTGCAGGATATTGGAAGTTTACTGTATACCCTGGTATATTTGAGACTGGAGGGGAGGAGGGGGAGAGAATTGAAGGGAGAATTGAGGAGAAAGAAGTGGAGGCAATTCTAATTCAATAGAATGATTTTATTGACTACAGAGGATAGATTAAAAGGTAGGAAGGGAATGGTATTAAAACTGGATTCAGACAATAAAGGCATTTGTGCTATGAGCGGGAAAATTAGTAAAAGTACCCACTTAAGACCAGACCAAATGAATACTTTGCAGTTATATGGGAAAATCTATTAAGCCAAACCACTATATGTGGTTGCATGAATGGACTGGCCTTAAGGGGGAAAGAGAGAAAACTGGAGAAGTAATGCTGGGATTTTTGCTGAGAAAGATTTTAGAACAGAAGGAGTGGATGATTCTCACAGCCAAGGCTGAGAGCAAAAAATGTTAAGGTGGGGGGAGAGAAGAGATCCCTTGAAAGAAGACAAATACTGAAAATAGAGGCTCAATTAGAAGATGGAGGAAAGAGAGAAAAGGCTTGGCCTGCATCTGGGATTCAGTTCTGAAAGAGGATTTCTGCTGGTCAGGCTTAACAGGGGAGGAGCAGAGCTTGCAGGGTTGTTGGAACTTGAAAGTCAGTACTAAAGGAGTAATTTCTGCTGTGCAGTGTCCTTGAAAATTATTATATATTAGTATTACAAGAGCAAAAAATTGGGATCTATGAATATAAAGGCTGTATCGGGATGGAAAGCTGCAGGCTCCATTGATCAAACATTTGTCCACCTTCCAGCACACTTAGAATGATTTCGAATTTTGTGTCATTGAGATAGTTTGAGCATCTGGGAGCTAACTTCATCAAAAACTGGGGGGGGGGGGGGGAAAGCTTTTGGGACTTTCACTTTGAATACTTTAAAACCTATGGGTTTAAATGAGGATTCCAGTTGGATGACTGCAATCTGAGGTACTGGCTCTGGGCTCAATATGTAATCTATGTATGTCATTATAGAGTACTCTGGGGATGTTTGAGTGGTTGAATTTTAATATGCAGTTGTGTTTTTATGTCTTCTGCGGAAACTATCTAAGCGTTGGTCTCACTGGGCCTTCAGATATGACAAATGAACCTAATTTTGACCAAAGATACTTTAACTTTTTGGTTCCCTATATAGGAATGAAGATTTTTTTTCTTTATCATTTTACATGGTAGTGACCATGTCTTGTTTGGTTTAGTCCATGCTACACTCACACCCATATGGTATAGCTTTATTCCTGAATAATTTTTAAGAATCTTGAAGGGTTGGGGTTTTTTTGTGGCAGAACATGCCTGCTCTGGCATTCCACCCTGCCCTCCAAGGCTTTTGCAACACCTGGAGAGTCTTTTCTCTCTCTTCCGGTAACTCGCCATTCCCACCTGAGCTTGGCAAGATTTGTTTTCTGGGAGGGTCAGGAGTCCCAGCTTCCCTTCCAGGTTCTGAGGCCTTGCCTCTGAGTCTCCTGCTGCTCAGCACCTTGTCACCACAGGGACAGTTTACTGCCTTGTGAGCCCTGGAGGAATAGCCGCTTGCCAACTGCCTGTCTTTCCCCTAGCACCTTTTAAAGTAGTGTGTCTGAGATGGTGGAGGTCAATGTGGTACAGAGAACCCAGCGTCCAAAGTTATAAAGTATTTATTAAAAAGAAAATATCCACAAGCATACTTTTAGCACAGCCCCAAGTTGAGCAATGGATTCAAAAGAAATATGTAAAACAAATCCTCTGTCCCTCTCTCTAGACATGCTCTATCAGATGTTAAAACATAGGACAGGCTCTTTAGTTTTGGGATTTGCAGTCTCTACAGAGGTGTCATTACTTTGAAGCTCTCTCCAGCTCTCCAGTTAGATGAACACATGGTCAATGGTTGACTCAGTTAAGAGTCCTGTGTGCTCTGAGGGACACAGCACTCAAAGAAAGGAGTTTTTTAAAAGCTGCAAGGAGTTTTTTAAAATCATATTTGTTTCTCCACCCACTGACCTAGTCAGTCCAGGTAGGGCTGCCAAGTCCCTGGGGGGGGGGGTCCCCTGCCTTGGAGGGTTCCAACCTGCCAGCAAGGAGCAGGCTGCTGGGGGATACCCACCCCCGGAAGTGACGTCATTGAGCTGGGGACGTTGCACTGGGAATGCTCTAGGACTTTCACTAAAAGCTCTATGGTACCAACAAACAGCAAACAAACAGCTTTATGTAGCAAAGAGTGTGAACTCCCCCCTTGCCTTTCCACCAAAGATCTGAACACTGCCTGCCAGAAAAGCTTGCATTCTGGATTTGGTTTGTTGGATGAGGTCTTTAAATAGGAAAAACCATAAGACCTTAATCACAGCAATACTTGCATAGTAGTGTTGACTTTTCCGCCTTGGTCTGCTGTGGGGCTGTGTTGTGATCCATGTTCTCAGCTTTAATAAAAATTGAAAAACCATAGTGATGTTCCTTAACAGTATATGGATTATTAAGAGAAATCTGTTTGGGTGCCTGTATATGACTTTTGTTTGTTATTTGTTTATTATTTCAATTTCTATCCCACCCTTTCCACCGAGGCAGGCTCAGGGTGGGTTACAGTATAAAAATTTGTATAAATATATAAATATAATAAACGGTACCTAAGAATCTAAAATTACATCAATTAAAACCGGTAACCAACATTAAGATGGCATCATGATTACCCTGGATCTGCTCAGATATTTCATAAATATGGTCTGGTTAGTTGGTTCCTGAGTTATCAAGACCACAACCCAATAGTTTCATGACTGTTTAAGCTAGCAGTTTGAACAGGCAGTTTGAGCAAAAGGGGCTGATCATATTGGACATCTACTGCCTCAGCTAAAAGCCTGGCAGAATAGCTCCATTTTACTGGCCCTGCAGAACTGTACCAAGTCCCACGGGGCCCTGATCTCTATGGGGAGCTTATTCTACTAGTTGAGGCTAGATGGACATATTTTGGGCCAGGGATTGCCACTAGGTGTTTATCAGCTGATCTTAAGGCCCTTCAGGGTACGTATGGGGAGAGGTGGTCCTGTAGGTATGTTGCTGTTTTTTTTATTTTCTGAAGTCTGAAGGAGATGTGCAAGAAAAGCTTTAGTGCATTCTTTTCTCAGTGCTTTCATCATGTGTCCTGTACAAAGCAGAACAGAGGACTGGAATTCACTTTACAGAACTGCTTCTAAATCCCGAGTGGCTAGACGTTCTGTGAGTGGTGCACTGCAAAGGAAGGTAGTGTTTCCCTACCTGTTAAATAAGAGTCTAAAGTTTGTGATATATTTTACCAACCTATCCCAAAATCATTTAGGAAAGGCAATCTGATTTATTCCATTTTGTGAGGATTTCTAGAAAATTCTGTGAAGTTACAAACTGGTAATAGAGGAGGCTTTAAGCTAGAAAAGTACTGTTTCTTGTGAAAGATGGTGTGATGCAGTGGTGAGTGTGCTTGACTTTGACTGTAGCATATGAGTTCAATATCCCACTCAGCTAAGACACTCACTGGCTGGTCACTCTGTCTCAGGCTAACCTACCTCACAGGGCTGTGATTAGGATAAAATAGAAGGGAGGGAGAGAGAAAGGTATGTGTGCTGTCCTGCATTCCTTTGGAGTAAGGGTGGAATAAAAATGTGACAAGACTCTGGTTTTATTTACAATAGTTCCCTTCTTGATTGCTGGTGTGCTACGCCAACTGGATCACTCTTGAAAACTGCCATGCATTCTGTCACTGTGCTTTCTCATACTGCAGAGTTGAAGAACACTCTGGAGCCATATGGCGCCATCAATATTGAAGCATTCGATGAAATCTACAGGAAGTTCTGTTGGAAAATGGATGTCCTTGCATGGCCTCAGTTTCTTACTAACACTGACAAGTTTAGCAGCGTATAAATATACACCAAAAAGCTTTCACTGATTGTCTGACTCAAAGCACCCCATCTGCTTCCTTTCTCCACTTAATCACAACTCTGTTTCAGAAACTTCTGCCCTGCAGAGCGAAGACCATCACACATGGTGATGCTCCTTGGGATGCAGCTAGCCTTGAATGTTTTGAGTAGCTATATAATGTTCTGTTGTCCATATGGATTGATTTTTGGCAGTGGTTGGTTTTGCGAGTAAAGGGGACACATGCAGGGTGCGGGTTCTCTTCTCCTTAAAATATAGGTGTTTTAAAGGCAATTTATTTTACTTGGTTTTCTCACTCTAAGGAAAATAGATCTCCATTGGGGGCAGTTGTCATCAGGACATAACTTTCAGGACACAAGTAAATATTTTGGGATTCTTGTTTTACTTGTTTCAGATAAAACTTCATTGGTCTTAAACAGTGGAGGCCAAACTTCCTTAACATAAGAGCCACATAGAATAAACATCAGATGTTGAGAATTGCAAGACATGAACATCAGATGTTTTAGAGCCACAAGATGGATGGATGGAAGGAAGGAAGGAGGCAGGGAGGGAGAGAAAGAAAGAAAGCCACTTTAACTTTAAATGCATTCTCCAAGCTGCTGGCAGGCTTGGCTTGGCTTGGAGAAGTGATTTAAAGAGGCAAATGCCTTCTCCAAGCTGGCCAACAGGGCAGTGAGGGCTTCATGTGCCAAACACTATGTGTGAAAGAGCCACATGTGGCTCCTGAGCCACAGTTCGGTCACTCCTGGTCTTAAAGGTGCCACTGAACTCAAACTTGGCGTTGCCACTGTAAAACTTCTGCCACTATCTGAAGTTGGTTTTGCGATTGATGCTTAAAGACCTTTCTTTAACAGTTTGGATGATCCAAACCAGAGCTATTTTTGTAGAAAAAGCCCAGTAGGAACTCATTTGCATATTAGGCCACACTCCTGACACCAAGCCAGCTGGAACTGTGTTCCTGCTCAAGAAAAGCCCTGATCCAAACATATCTTTATAGCCAAAGCATCACTGTTCACATCAGCCCATCCTTATTATGACTGCTTGGGTCATACAATGGCTCTGTGTGCTTAGCTAAATGAAAGTGCAGGAGACAAATGAAAACTGGGAGAAATTCATGTGATAACCCAGCAGGGGGCAGAAGGAAAAGGAGCAGTTTAAATGAACCTATTCGGTGTCCTTTGTATATTAAACACCAAAAGTTGCTTTATAGCAGGGGTGCCCAACGGTAGCTCTCCAGATGTTTTTTGCCTACAACTCCCATCAGCCCCAGCCAGCATGGCCAACTCCCATGGGGCTGATGGGGGTTATAGGCAAAAAACATCTGGAGAGGTGCCGCTGGCCACCCCTGTTTTACAGGGAAGGAATGGTATGTCAAGCTGCTATTTGGTGTTTTGTAGAGTTAGCTGGAGACATGTGCATGAATTTGCATTTTTCAGAAGTGTGTGGTGTTCTTACTTGTTGGGTTGCTGCCTCTCTGATTTTGCTAGACTGTCTTGCTTCTTACACTGCTTTTACTGCTGGCCTCCATATTTTATGTTTTAGTTGTGGGTTGCTAGTCCCTGGGTTGTCTCTAATTGTATATTATTTTATTGTAAATTCTATTGTTTTAAGATTGGAAATTTCCTCCTGAGTATTTACACTGCAAAGCAGGGTAGAATCAAGTCATATTAAGTAACACATACAGTCAACATTTAAAAGAAAATCCTAAGTAGAGTTGCACCCTTCTATGTCTACTGAAGTCCATGGACTTAGAACAGCATATCTCTGTTTAGGATTGCAATGCTAGTCCAGTCTTGTCATTTCTCTGTTGTGCTGGGATTTAGGCTTTGCATTTTGAAATTGACCTGCTGTGTCTTTCTGACTGCCTAATCATTAGCTTAAACCATTATTGCTCTGATCCTAACAATCATTGGTTGCAACTGGATAAGCTGCTCTCATCTTAATTGTTTCTGACTGTGCCATTCACTTCTTCAGCAATCTAATGTGAAATCTCTTAGGATTGGATCCTACGCAGCGTAATGGAATCAAGCTAGAGGAAGTCAGCTTCACTGTTTCGCCTTTGCTTCCCCAAATTGTTTCTACATGCCAGAGAATCCAGAGGAATAGTCTAGGGGAGCAGATTGGTACTTTGTGTGTGTGTGTGTGTGGGGGGGGGGAGTAGTAAAAAACTAACTCCCTCCCTTCACAGAAGGAAAAGCTGTTCTGTTGAAGACACATGAACTTATTTATTTTATTTTTATTTTAGCTGATTTATATTCCACCCTTCCTGCAAGCGGGCTCAGCGTGGATTGCAACATATAAATAACATAATTAGGTAAAACATAAGTATATTAAACAGTTAAAATAAAATTTAAAACAGTCGGCTGGGAAACCTAAAGTCAGAGACTGGTGCCACTGAGCACAAACTTCTCAGCATTGACCCATGCAGAAAAGGCTGTGGTAGGGAGGCCAGGTTACATGGACGCCTGTTGCCTCAACCGATCTGCCTTATGCTGAGCCATCCCAATGGACTATCAAGTAGTTTACTTTGGTGAGGGACAGCTCTTCTCCAGGACTTCTGGTGTAAGTTGTTCCCATTATCCAGCTCCTTTTAACTGGAGATGCCAGGAAATGAATCTGGGACATTATTATGTGTGCAAAACAGATGCTCTACCATTGAGCCACAGGAGCAGGAGCAGCTGCACTGATCATAGCCTTAATCTTTGGGCCAAACCAGACTTGATGCAAAATATGTATTAGGATTTCCATGGTGTGTGTGTGGGTTTTTTTTTAAGTTGCTCATTTATATCCCCAGGCTGTTGCTTTGAAGACCATGAAAAGGTTGCTCCCCTGCCTTTTTTGTGAGTTAAAATGTCTTCAAACTGCAGTTGGCTTATTTATTTCAGGGGGGGGGGGGCAGGGTGCCTGCATCCATGCATTTCCCAAGAAGTTCTAATTTCAGTTTTGAAAAGCTTTTTTAAATAATGGAAAAAGGCATGGGAGTGAGGGTTAAACATCCCCCCAGTGACCATGCCATGATTTCAAAGTGTCCACCTGGTATTACAAATTAGTATTTTGAAACAATGGAAGCCCTTTGAGTTGGAGTGGATCTATGGCTCAGTGGTAGAGCATCTGCTCCGCATGCAGAAAGTCTTAGTTTCAATCCCTTACATCTCTAGAAAGAATCAAATAACAGATGATGGGAAAGACCTCTGCCTGAGACCTAAGAGAGCTGCTGCCAGTCAGAGTAGACAGTATGGAACTTGGCTGTACTGATTCAGTACAAGGAAGCTTCAGTGTGTTTGGGTTTGCCCCGTAATAGCCTTCTGTGCTGTTGTTTTCAGTACAATTTGGGTGCTGTTGCAACATCTGATATGAGGAATAGTGTTGCCTTTGTGATTTTGGAGGAGTAGAAAATGTTATCACCTATGTCTTCTTAGTAGAAAGCCTAGAGGGAATGAAAGATATAAAAAGCGAGAGGGTGCTGAGTAGGGATGGGCATGAACCGGAGGAAATAGTGATTCATTTCATGACTGGGAGTCTTCAGCAGGCTCTCCTCCACTCGTCCTCCAAGTTTGATGTAGATTGGATTTTGAATGTCTGAGTTATAGTTCCCCAAAGCAGGTGCCCCCAGGAAAGCTCTTTCTGCTGCACAATGGGAGCTGTGTGTGTAAGCCCTGGACCCTCGTTGCCACCATTTATGGACTGTGTTTACTCTGACCATTGTCAGAAATACAGGACTCTCATTGTTGTAGATTTACATTATGGATTCATATTGTGTAAGCCCAAGGAAAACTGCTTCAACGGACTTTTAATTGATAACATAAAGTATTTGGAACTGAGAACTCACCTAATACGGACATTTTACCAGGTGTGATCCCAAGCAGCAAGCTTTCCAGCCAGGCTACAAGGACTCCGTGCCTGGATTTAACCAGTTGTACTTCCCTTGGCCAAAAGGACTCCAGATTGTGCTTCTCTCAAGAGCTGCCCAGCTCTGCAGATCCTAACTGCGTTCCTTTCCATGAAAGACAGTGCCAATAAACAGTCTCTCTCTAGGAGCCATGTTCCTGTGATGTCCTAAAACCACAACTTAAAGTTCTGCTTAGCACCATGAGAACAAGGTGGGAGCCCCACGATCTTCTTTGTGGTCCCTCTGCAGTCTACACACATTGGGTTCGTGCCCTTTGCTCGAATCCGACCTCGGAGAACTCCAATACTAGCGTAGCTTGTTTTTGGCGGGCTCCTCTCCCGCTCTGGGGAGCAGGCACGCAGTTCGCATGCCTAAAATGGGGGAGGAGTTCGCCTCCCACTCAGTTTCTTTTTTGCTGCCACCCTTACCGGACCTTGTTGCACCTAGCTCCTCTCCTCAGTGTTTCTCCACAGCGTTTTCCATTGCCATTTTTCTTCTCTTCGTCGTCATTCTTCTTCTTCTTTCGTCATCTCTTCATCTACAACCCCCCTTCCCCACAAAAAAGGACCCTTCGTGAGTGACTTTCTTCCTTCCTTTCCCTTCCCCCCCCCTCATCCTGGCAGACCAAAGGGGGACCACCACCTTTCTTACAAGGTGCCTAAAGTGCCTCTTGTGCTTGGGAGAGGGACATAAAGTCAAGACTTGTGACCATTGTAAAGGATTTGGCAAACAAACATGAAAAAAAGAGTCACGTGTCTTCAAAGCCACTTACTTGAAATCTCCCTGATGCCTCATTCATCTGCTTCAACCTCTTCGCCGCCTCCCTCCCAAAGGAGCAGGGAGTTTCAGCTTCATCAGCTGCTTCTCATAAAAAGAAGCATAAGACCGATAAAAAGGATAGGCATTGGCCTATGGCACTGAAGGGTCCACCCAAGACACTAAAAATTGCCTCTGCACAACAAACATAGACAGCTTTGATTTCTACGATTTCGATTCTGTTGATTTCTACGACTTCGATTTATTCGACTCCGAACTCTACAGCCTCGATTGCGACAACCTCAACTTCTACGACAACTGATGCACCACTACCGATTTCGTCAGGACTCTCGCCTTCGATGGCTCCTCTAGACTCATCCGCTGTCATTGTAATTCCGGATGCCAAGACCCTCGATACGGACACACTACTTTCAGCAGCAGCTATGATAAATAAGGCTCTCGATTCTGCCGCATCGGTTCTTCAATACCGATCTGACACTCAACTCTCCTTGACAATGGAAAGAGAAAGATCTGCCTGGTTTTGAGAGGTACCGGATATGTCTCTCTTGCGCCATTCTTCTCGCGTCTTCTTCTTAGACCTGCCCAGTTTACTTCGCATAGCGCTACTTCTCACAGCGCCCCGCTTCAGAGGTCTTGTTTGCGCTCTAGGCATACCCAATCCTGTTTAGGTCGTTGCAGCTGCTCGAGTTCAAGACATCGCCGCTTGATTTCGAGGTCGTCTTGTCAAAGCCGACACTGCTCACACTCCACTTCCAGGTATAGATGCTCGAATTCAAGAGATTCACGACGAAACTGTCATCATTCAAGGTCTGCATCGAGATGTCGATGGACTTTGAGAAATTGCAGATTGACTTCTAGAGCTTCCCATAGAGACAGGAACCTCCGTTGATCCCGTTCAACATCGAGATATTGATCTACACACCGTAGATGCTATTCACCGACCCCTACATCTTCGAGAATACCGTCTTCAGATACCTATTCTTGATGGTACCATTGTCATTACCCAAATGGTAAAGGTTCATTCCGTGTCGGCCATCCCGCAGGTGCCAGATCTACAGATGTTGCTATGGTGCCTTCTATTTCTCAGCCACCAACACGCACCCCTTACACAGCCCCTAAAGCATCTGCCGCTGCTGGAGATCCTTCGCAATTTCCTGCCCCTGTCCTGAAGCCCATTTACATGCCAGATGATCTGCTTCACAAGGATCCTGTTGTTCCAGCCCCTAAGGACATGGAGGACCCATGCTCTGACACATGGTCATCAGCATCATCCTCTTCATAGCCTGCTGACCTGCTGCTCCCTGATCAGCCTGACGACATCACTCCTCCTAGTCCGTTATCACCATCTGAAGGGGCGAAACCATACTTAGAAATGATCACCAGGATGGCTGAAGCATTGCACATTCCTGTCAACACAGACAAGCCAGAAGTCACAGATCTGGTTTATAAACTCGTTCAGAACCAACTGCCACCGGCAACTTTACTGTCAATGCTGCCTGTCCATCTCTTAACCCTTAAAGAGGCTTGGGAGACACCTGCCTCTATTCCACCTACTCCGAAACGTCTTGATGCTCTGTACAGAGTACAGTCTTCTGACGCCAAATTTCTTTTTTCACACCCAGCTCTGAATTCGATGATAATTCATTTGGCTTCAGAATCGAAACCAACTCGACATCCTGCTCCTCCTGAGCGAGAGGGTCATAAGCTGGATGCGTTAGGATGAAAGCTATACTCCACTACCACCACTTTGAGTAAGCTCCACACTTATTTGGCCTACTTTTTGGCCTATAATTTTAATTTGGCTAACCGCCTGACACCTCTGCTGACCAACCTCCCTGATGCCACACTTCCTCAAGTGACAGCTATCATCCAGGAGTTGTCTGCAGTTTCTCGCCAGCAAATAAATTCATTGAAGCATGCGGCATCATGTTCTTCCAGAGTACTAGCCACTTTGATAGCGATACGCCACCATGCTTGGCTTCATTCTACCACGCTCCAGCCTGACCTCAAGACAAAGGTGGAAGATCTCTCCTTTGATGGGGGGGGGGGGTTCTTTCATACCACCACTGATGATGGGGAGGGCCTCTTTCATACCACCACTGATGATGAGGTTCTCTCCAATGTCTCTACCCCTTCTTCTTTATCCAAGTCCTATCTACCCAGGCAATGGTCTTCCCAATGGAGATACTTTCCTCCAAAGTCCTCTGATACCTGGAGGCGAAAACAATTCTCATCGTCTTCCAAACCATCCTACTCAAACAAGCAGAAACCGAATCAGTCAAAACCCCCACCACCAAATAACAAGCAGTTGGTTTGACGGCCTTCCTCATCCGGAACTTCCACTAAGCACAGAACTTCTACCAAACACCACTCCTCTCCACCCAGGAACCAGACTTTCTCTCTTTCAACATCTTTGGGAATCCATAACTACAGATGTCTGGGTCCTCACAATCATCAGAGTGAGGTACGCCATCGAATTTTCTGCGTTGCCCGTATTTTCACATTTGGTGCCAACTTCCCTGTCACCAGCCCTCCTCGATGAAGTATTGTCAAAAGGGGCAATAGGACTTGTGCCTTCTTCAGATCTCAGGTCGGGATTCTATTCACGTTACTTCATCGTCCCCAAGAAAGATGGAGGCAAGCGTTCTATCATGGACCTGAGAGACCTCAACCGCTTCATACATCTTCAGAAGTTCCGGATGATCACCCTACAAATGATTCTTCAATTGTTACTGAAGGATGCCTGGCTGGCCTCCTTGGACTTGCAGGATGTGTATTTTCACGTCACTATCCGTCCACATCATCACTGTTACCTCAGGTTTACTATAGGACACATTACCAGTACAAGGCTCTGCCATTCGACCTCGCCACCACCCCTTGTGTGTTCACACAAAGTGCATGGCAGTGGTGGTGGGAACCCTCCGTCAGCAGGGAATTCAAGTGTTTTCTTACATTGACGACTGGCTGATAGTGCCATCATCAGCCAGTCAGCTTCCGAAGGATATAACATTGACCTTAGGGTTCCTCAAAACCTGGGCCTTTCTGCGAACTTTGCAAAGTCGTATTTACAACCCATGCAAATTCTCCCTTTCATAGGAGCTGTCATTGACACTACAGCGTTCAAGGCTTTTCTGCCCTTAGACAGAGCCCATGCTCTGAAAGCCCTAATCCAATCCTTCCTTCTCATTCCGACACAGACAGCAGAATCCATCCAACACTTGTTAGGTCTCATGGCTGCCACAACGGCAATAATTCCATTTGTCTGTTTCAGGATGCGACCCCTCCAGTTGTGGTTTCTCCATCATTTCAAGCCAGAGACTCATTCTCAACACTTTCTCCTGACAGTACCACAGGATGTTCTGCACTCTGAATTGGTGGTTCATGGACAACAACCTCCTGATGGGCAAGGACTTTCAGCTTCCTCTGCCCACAAGAATGTTGACCACAGATGCTTCGCTCAGTGGCTGGGGAGCTCGCTGCGAGGATTTCACAGCACAAGGAACCTGGTCCACAGCTACCAGTCTGAGGCACATCAATGCACTAGAGCTCATGGCTGTTCAGCTTTCTCTGAAATCTTTCCTTCTGCACTTGAAAAATCATCACGTCCAGATGACTTCGGACAATGTAACTACTGTCTACTATGTCAACAAGCAAGGGGGCACAAGATTGCCCTCTCTCTGCAAACAAGCTCAACATCTGTGGGATTGGTGCATTCCAACAACATCTTTCTCTCTGCAGTGTACCTTCCAGGGTCACTGAACACTCATGCAGATGCGCTCAGCAGATCATTGCACAGCAACCTGGAATGGACACTCAGCAATTGCTATCTTCGCCCAATCTTTTGAGCATGGGGTTCCCCTCAGGTGGACACCTTTGCATCCCCTTCCAATGCGAATTGTCCAATCTTCTTCAGCAGGGGCCCCCCAACCAATCATTTGCTCGGGGATGCCTTCCTACACCAGTGGTCAGGGAGACTGTTTTACATGTTCCCTCCAATCCCATTGATTGTCAGGACTATACAGAAAATATGGACGGACCACACGGACTGTATCCTGATAACTTCATGGTAGCCACGTCAAGCCTGGTTTTCTCCTCTACTACTGCTCTCGCAAGGGGTCTTTCGTCGCGCCTCTGGTCCCAGACATTTTGACTCAGCACAATGGGAATGTTTACCATCACAACCCGAAATTCTTCCGACTGACCGCCTGGAGAGTCAGATCCTGACCTTCTCACCAGAAGTCAGGGAGGTATTCCAGAATGCAAGGAAACCCTCAACACAAAAGTCATATTGACTGAAATGGAAATGTTTTTCTATTCATGCGGGAAAGCATGCTATGGACCCGTATATGGTGCCTTTGCAGATCCTTTTTTCCTACTTGCTCTCCCTCTCTGAGGCCTCAGATATTCTTCTTTGAAGGTGCATCTTTCAGCCATTTCAGATTTCCACGTCCTGGTGGATAACTTTTCACTTTTCTTGCATCCACTATCTAAGGCATTCCTGAAGGGATGCTCCCATCTAAAACCTCCCATTAAGCCTCTTATGTCCCCATAGAGTCTCTCTCTCGTACTCACGCAACTCATGGGAAATCCTTTTGAGCCCTTGGCCACAACTTCCCTGCAACTCCTTTCTTGGAAGATGGCCTTTTTAGTGGCTGTAACGTCCGCTAAAAGAGCAAGCAACATATCAGCTTTTAGGTCTGATCCTCTGTATACTGTTTTTCACAAAGATAAAGTGGTTCTCCCCAAAATCGTCTCCTCTTTTCACCTTTCACAGTCCACAGTATTACCAGCTTTTTGCCCCAATCCTACTGACATCCAGAAAGCTCTACACACTCTGGACATGCGCAGGGCACTTGCCTTTTACCTGCAAAGGACTGCTGCCTTCAGAAAGGACCACAGACTATTCGTGGCCTATGGTGTACCTCAACAAGGTGCTAAGGTATCATCTCAATGCCTTTCTAAGTGGGTGTCTTCCGCTATAAGGCTTTGTTATGAGACTGCAAAACAGCCCTTACCTGAAGTCATCCGCAGCCATTCTACCAGAGTGGTCTTGACTTCCTCTGCCTTTCTCCATGGAATTCCTCTGGAGGACATTTGTGCGGCAGCCACTTGGTCTTCCTCGACCACCTTCGTGATGCATTATTCCCTTGACGACTGTTCTAGGCGAGATGCATCCTTTGGATGATCCATGTTATCTTCTATTTTCCAGTGACAGCATCACCACTGATCTCAGGCGAGCCTGTAAGACAGCATGGTTTTATGTTAGTAGCCTGTGCTTGGTTTCAGGTTGCTCCAGTTTTTCTACCAGCACCCACTGTCCAAGTACTACAGCTTGCTAATCACCCATGTGTGTAGACTGCACAGGGACCACGAAGAAGATAAACAGGTTGCTTACTTGTAACTGATGATCTTCGAGTGGTCATTTGTGCTGTCACACATGACCCATCCAGGCTTCCTCACTGCTGGCACTTCCTTCTACTTACCTGCGTTGGACTTGCTAGCGGCGACTGGAAGAAACTGAGCGGAAGGCGGACTTCTCCCCCGTTCTAGGCATGTGCACTGCATGCCTGTTCCCCAGAGCAGGAGAGGAGCCCGCCAAAAACACGCTATGCTGCTATTGGAGTTCTCCAAGGTTGAATTCGAGCAAAGGGCACGAACCCCATGTGTGTAGACTGCACAGGTTACCACTCGAAGGTCCTCAATTACAGGTAAGCAACCTGTTCTTCTCCAGACATGCCATGGAGATGCAAATGGCGAAGCCAACTGCTTACACAATACAACTCCAGCCAGAAGGATTGTTTTTCAAAGACCAGTTCCAGCCACAGAGATTGTCCCCACTGTGTTTAGCTTCGGTGTCACAAGGTAGCGATTTGGCCCCATATTACCCCATCATGTTCCTTTGTTTAAGTAGTGTTTACAGTAGGTAAATCCATCAATGCCCATAATCTTTTTTCCAAACCCTTCTGGGAGCCTCCCCTTCTGTGATGTCACAGGTCATCTGACAGCTATGTCATGAGTCACCTGATATCATTGCCTGGGGATATGAATTTGGCCATATAAAGTTGTGTTGTGGCCATTCAGGTGTGTCTCTTGCAATATACCTACACCTGATCAGTTTTGGGCCCATTACAGTAAGATACGCTGGTTGTTTCTTGCTCCCCCTTTCCTATTTCATCATAGCTATTGGAGTTGTCCTTCTGAAGACTACAATAGGTACAGTATCACCATTGTCTGTGTTTTCCCTTTTCATTTCTCTATCAAACCTTCATCTCTATTTTCTTAGGAACTGTTGGACTGATGAGTGATTTTATTTTATTGTATGTTTGAATAATTTTTCCAATAAAAACCAACTGTAGTTCACAAAAATTCTCCTCATTATTAAAATGGGGACTCTTGGGAGACTGCCTCCTGTATACACAGGTTTAGTTAGCCTGTATACACAGGTTAAGTTAGCCATCTTTTGCCCTCCTAATTCCCCTGTCTCATTTGAGGGCAATTTGGCCAAGATGTGATTGGCTCCTGGAGCTGCCAATCAAGCTCCTTCCCTCCTAAAACACTGCCCTCCCCAAGCTCTTCCCACCAAATCTCTAAGAATTCCGCAACCCAGAGATGGCAACTCTGTGTCCATGGAATCACTGGATGTAGAATCTATGTCATGGTGGTCCAAAGGCACCTATGACCATAGCATGGAACATTATTGATATAAAACACTATAAATGAGAGCTAGATCTATTAACAAGAAATTAACAACAATGGAACTCTGAATGTTACTCCTGTGACTTTTTTTTTTAAATGTATAGCAGTGGCTCTTGTAGAGGAGAGATTCTCTGAGATAAACTACACCAGGGATATTTAGGACTTTAAAAGGTAACAACCAGGTCTGGTGTGGTATGAAGAGAAGAGAAAAAGGTGACTGAATGGGAAGAAAGGAGAAATGGCCTGAAACTCCTCAGGTAAGGAAAGCTGAGGTTGTACTGGACCAACAGACACATTTTTTGTTCCAATTTTTCAGAATATATTTAAGATTGTATAGTAAAATTCTCTTCTTTTTTGCTTTTTGTTAAACTGTAAAGGGCTAGCTAAAACAACGTGTTGGGCAAAGCTAGATGTTATATATCAGCTTAATATTTCTGGTATTTATAAATTCAATATTGAAGTGTCACTAATATGAGAATGCATGATTTGAAGGTAGCTTTTTGTCAAGACACAGTCCAAATCAAAAGGAATATGGGGCAAACTTAGGCATGCTTATATATATATATATATATATACACACACACACACACACATATATATATATATATATATATATATATATATATATATATATATATATATATATATATATATATATATATATATATATATACTTAGCTCAAAGGAACCTGAAATGGTCCTGGACCACCCACTAAAATGTGTGTTACTTCCCAATGGTAATCCAGGGGGTCCCCAACATGGTGCCCACTGACAGCTTTCTTGGCACCCAACTAATGTTTTTAGATGGTGGGGCTCTTGTCAAGCAGGGTTTCTGATTTGCCATTGAAGAGCTAGTTGGCTGTGCAAATTGAAATAACATTATTTCACTGTGGTATCACCACAGTGTTTGCTTTATTGTTTCTCACCCCTCTTTCCCAGTGAATTTTTAATTGCCCCTCTTCTTCCCTACACTTGGGTTTCCTCTGTGTGTGTGGCTCCACTTTGTGATGCAGTTATTTTGTGATTGGCTCAACCTCCTGTGACAGCAATTTTGTGATTGTGCCCACCACCGTGTCAGAATTCCAAAGGCACCCACAGTCTCAAAAAGGCTGGGAATGCCTTTGGTCGTCTCTTGAAAATCTTGTATGTCCTAGCTCGTTGCTCATGGTTATCTTGTCAGATTTTGTGTTCATTCAATGTGGGATTAAAAATTTTGCATGCTGTTTCATACATAATATTAAGAGTGATATATCATATAAGTTTATCTGTAGTGTTCTGGTGGCTGAGATTGTCCCTGGCCTGCATTTTTGTTCATTGTTTTTTCCTTGAATGAAATATGTAGTACAATCATATTTTCCTAGGGCCAAGTATCCTCAAGTGGAATATGATTCCCAGAATCCATCTTCTTTTAGAAAAGAAGAAACTTAGCACTTCTCAACTGCATCTGAATTGCTGTTGCAACAAGTGTCTGTCATGTTACTGTCCACTCTATACAGCCTTCCATCAAAATGAATTTGACAAACTAGCAATAGCTAAAAGGAAGGCACTCTGTACATTTATACCAAGTGATCTCAGAAGCCAAGGGTGATGTGTACACTTAGTAACAGTGCCTGAGAATGGCTCTGTAGGGAAGGAAAGATAAATATATCTGAAGCCTGTCAGACTGTAGGCCGAGTCAACACATTTTGCAATCTCTGTTAGGTGAATACAGGGTCAACCAGCTGGTAGGCAGTCTGGCTTTTCTAGACCAGGCTAATCTTTATCATACTCCTATGGTACAAGGGTCTGAATATCCAACAGGATCCATTCAGGATGAAATAGCTACTCAAATAAAGGTGAAACTTGGAGACCATTACATGTCTGCCATCTGCAGTTAAAGAATGAGATGTGATGAATATGTGATGTTGCCACAGTTCCTTTAGTCAGTAGATCATGGAGTTCAGTCATTTTCAGAACCCCTCCTTTTAATTCTTTTTAATTAGAATATTTACATGCCACCTCTCCACAAAAATATTTTCCAGCATATTTGGCAATAGAGTTGGGCTTTCTTTGGAATTTATTATTTTTGTCTGGAGGGTGTTCATCACTGACTAGCTATACTAGAGACACACCGATGTCGGCAATGGTCCAGTGTTGTAGGTATCGCTACCAAGGCCCTGGCTGGAGCAGAGATCCCCCCTCCGAGCTCCTGTTGTCCACTGCTAATCCAAGCAGCAGCCAGGGAAATTTTTTTTAAAAAATCATCATTGACATTGTGAATGTGATTATGTCACTTCCAGGAAAAACCTGAAAGCAATGACAGTAGCTCTAGAAACCATTGGAAACTCTATGGTTTTACCATGTTGCCTCCTTCAACCCTCCCACCAGGTGACAGCCCCTGCATATCCTATGATGGAACAACTTTACAGCTACACAGTGTGCAGTGCTTATGTGCAGGGCACCTAGGCAATGGGTACCTATTGTGTATCTATGTTTAAAAACACAGATATAGACAAATGGCAACCCATAACATGGACCCTGAGAGGACATTTTAAAAACTGACCTCCATGACATGTGTTACAACCCTCTCCCCTTTCATAAGTATGAAAGGCTATCTGAGTCCCAGCACCTTTGGAGTGTGAAAGCTCCCTAAATATATTGCCCTGTGACTCCGTTCTGTCTCTGGCTCTCATCTCTGCAGTGTAAACAACTTTGGCTGTCCTCCTCTGGTAAACAGGTCTTATGATTCTTCCAGGGTTGTCAAGGAAAAATTATAGTACTTAATAATCAATCAGATCAGTATTGATTGTCTTACACCTGAGAGACAACTTGGTAGAATACTTCCCTCACATTCTGGCAAACCTTAGGAATCGATCAAAGTTGGGGAACTTCCCCCTCTTTGTTCAGGAATTCACACTTACACTACCTAAAACAGTATAAAAAGCCATCGCTGCCCAACCTGTGTGTGTCTTGTTTTGGGCGTCTAGAAAGAGAAAGCAACACCCTTGATCGGGATCAGGTTTTTCTACCTGGAAGTGCTGGTTGGGTTTTATAATATAGTGGGTTCAAAGCAATGAAGAAGCGAGATGGTTGTGATCATAGGTCTTTATTAGGTACAGCATAGTATAGGGCTGCATTCTAAGACTGAAGAACTGAGCCCAAAGGGCCAATTATATGCACTACAAGGTTCCCACGCTAGCACGCCAGTGGATCATTCAAACCAGCAGGGGGCCTGTGATTGGAGCAGTATTTGGATCCTGCTGCCCATTGGATCCTGAGTCCCCAAGCTCAGTCCTAATGGCTCCAATAATAGTCTTCACTTTAGTCCGCATACATAACAGGTTCACGTACCTTCCTCTCCCCAGTGTCCAGCCTTACCTGCTCTCTGAGATGAGTAATGTATCACCCAAATTTTCTTCCTCTTGTCATACCCATTACTACCTTTTTATTCTAATATCTTGTATGTGTGCTTAAATCTGAGTGTATATTTTAAATTACATTATTTTTCTACAGCAAAGCTTATTTTCTTTCATACCTGGCCTGGTTCTTGGATCCTGTCATGATCAGTGTTGCCAATCATCAGGTGGGGGTAGGGGATCCCCCAGTTTGGAGGCCACCCCCTGCTTCAGAGTCATCAGAAAGTGGCAGGGGGGCGGGGAGGGACTGCATTATTCCCTATGGAGACTGATTTCCATAAGATATAATGGATAATTGATATGTGGGTATCTGGGGCTCTGGGGGGATTGGTTTTTGAGGTAGAGGCATCAAATTTGCAGCATAGCATCTGGTTCCTCTCCTCAAAACACCCTCCAAGTTTCAAAATGATTGGACCAGGGGGTCCAATTCTATGAGCCCCCCAAAAGGTGTCCCAATCCTTAAGAACATAAGTGAAGCCATGTTGGATCAGGCCAATGGCCCATCCAGTCCAACACTCTGTCACACAGTGGCCAAAAAAACCAGGCACCATCAGGAGGTCCATCAGTGGTGTCAGGACACACCATTATTTCCAATGGAGAGAAGGCATTTAAAAGGTGTGCGGTCCCTTTAAATGTGATAGCCAGAACTCCCTTTGGAGTTCAATGATGCTTGTCACAATCTTGCTCCTTGCTCCACCCCCAAAGTCCCCAGATATTTCTTGAATTGGACCTGGCAACCCTAGTAATGATCCTATGCCTAGTATGGCCTACAGGCTCCAGAGAGGCCTGTGTTAGAGTAGTAACCGAGCCTACATTTCCCAGAAACCCTTCTGTCTCTCTGATTGGATGGGCAGCAGTTTGGAGGGGTGGGACCAGGGAGGAAAGAATAAAAGGCCTAGCTTCAGACAGGGAAGTGTTCTTTGCCTGGGCTGGAGAGAAGTTGCAGCTGGAAGAGATCCTTCACCCAAAGGGGGTGGTGAGTCATTGGCATTTGAGGAAGGTGACGTTTAGTTAGTCATGTCAGGGCTGTTATTTTCTTCGCACCACCTTTTACCATTTTTTCACTTTTGTTGTTGCATTAATAATTAAAACCACTTGTTTGTTTTGAGCACTTACAATAAACTCATTATTCTTATACCTGGGTCCTTATGTCTCTTTTGTCATGAATAAAAGGTGTTTGTTAAGAAGGAAGACTGAGACCGATTCCCCACTAGCCTTATGCCGCTCTCACGCTCCTCTTTTCCGCAGAGCTTTCGTCAGATTTCACACTACCTGCCCTGGGGCTGCAACTCACATCGCCTTTTTCGCACGGCACACAGAAACCTGTTTTTAGAGGATCTTGTTTGCTGTGTGAAAGAGGCAGAGTGAGTTGCAGCCCTGGGGCAGATAGTGTGAAATCTGACTGAAGCCCCATGGAGAAGAGGAGAGTGAGAGCGGCATAACACTAGTGGGGAATCGGTCAGGGGTCAGATGAGTTCTCTGAGCCATCCCAGACAGACCTTACTGGAGTAGTGGCAGCCAGCAGAAGGCCCTTCCTGGTCCCCTGCTTGTGACAGCTCCAATAAGATTTTACCAGAAAAAAATCTCCATAAACATGATAGCTTGATCCCACCCCCTACCCCTACCTCTTGCAGTCTCTGCCTTTTTTGCTAATTTCCCCAGCTAGATCAAAGACATGAATATTTGATAAAGCAGTCTGGGGGTAAAAACCCTAGTTTTTACCCACCACTCAAATTCTCCTTTGTGGGGAAGAAATAAACGCTGATTAGTCCAAATGGCCACATTCAGATGTCATGACTAATTGGAGTTAAATCAAAAGTATTACAGAAGATTTCTAAAACCTGGAAATCTAGTTGAATCCAGTCAGCTTTTCCACTGGTGAAAAGGATAATAAGGGGTTGCCTTTAGCCATCAAAAAGGCTTTATTGAAGATTATGGAATCTACATGACAAAAAACATGTGGATGGGAGCTGTGGTAATGAGAGGAATTAGGTGACGGTGAAAAAGCTGGTTGAGTCCAACCCTCTGTGTGTGCCATGCAAAGAGAGTACAGAAAGGGGAACAAAATATTTGTGCCAGTCATGAAGATCTGCATACAGCTTAGAAAAGTCTTATGCTTCAAGTTTAATCCATTCCTAAATGATAATTTTACACAAGTTGTTAATTACCACTGAGAAGCCATTTTAAAGCAATTTCCCTTGATATTAAAGGTATCAAGGTATAGAAAATGTTGAGCTTTTACTGAATAAAATACCAATGCTGCTTCTAGGGGTTAGAGATCTTTTCCCCATTTATTCATATATTTCTTTTGAGGTTGATTATTTTAATTCAAGGTGATAAAATACACCTTAGACATAATCTTTCTATTAATTGAGTTATCCAGTTTTTCAAAGTTGGCACAGAATATTGAAATATTACACTTTTCCTCTCAGTATATTACTAAGGTTCTGACTGGTGAGCTATGAACATTTTCTATACATGCTCTCTTGTCCTTCCTGAACCACCAGCTTAATTTCTAACGTTTTCCTATGTTACATTAAGCTGAACTGGTTCAAAAACATCCAGGCATTAACCAACAGTATTGATCCAGTTGATTATGCCCCTCCCTCTGCCAAAAATAGGAAAATTAAGCATCTTGAAATAGCCTCTTCTTAAAAGAAATCTAATGAATGACTACAATGGTTCAAATTAGTACCACAATTAAGAAAGTGGCTTGATAATGGATGGTATGGGGAAGAAAAACAGCATGAGATTTCTGATAGACCAGTTCCTTTTTCTCAGACCCAAACGAAACCCAAGTCTACCACAGGGATGCCTCTGCCATTTTAGTGATGAAATACTCTCTGTTTACAAATCTGTGGGGGCCTGATCCTGACAGGGACTGCAACCGGGGGTGGGGAGCACCTATACAAAAACACACTTGCATGCTTTTTTTCAAAAGCCCAAATGCTGGATGGCTTTTGAAAACAACACAAGGCAAAACAGGAATCCCTGCCTCATGATTGTGATCAAGGTTGGGCCCCTGTGACTTTTGTGAATAAATGATATTTTATCCTTAAAATGGTGGAGGTATCCCTGTAGTGGACTTGGGGACACTGTCACGTCTAGTTTGGCTCACAGGAAACCAAGTAGGCAGTAACAGATCAAAGGATGTGGAGGAGGCTTGACTACGGAATTTTTATCTTTGCTAAGCAGCTCAGGCCCTGATCTGGTTAGCCCAGGCTAGACCCATATTGTCATATTTTGTTGGATGCTAAGCAGGGTTGTCCCTGATCAGCATTTGGATGAGAGCCCAGCAAGGAATACTAGGGGTGTGAGGTGGAGCCAGGCAGTGGCTAACCACCTCTGAACATCTTTTGCCTTGAAAACCCCACAGGGTTGTTGTAAGTCATATGTGACCTGACAGGGGAAAAATGGAGTTCAGGGTGGCCTACATTGTTCTCTCCTCCTCTCTTTTGTCATCCCAGGAAGCATATAAGGCTAAGCTTGGAAGAATGGCTGGCCCATGTTCATACAATGAACTTCATGGCTGAATAGGGCTTTGAACCTGGTTCTCCCAGGCCCTAGTTGGACATGGAGCCCACCACACCACAGTGGCTCTCAGCATCAAACTGAGCTGTCAGTTGGGGATGTGCCAAAAAAAAATTCGGTAGTACACGGATTCGGAAATATACGGGAGGAAAAAATACGGAATCCTGTATATTTCTGAATTCCATAGTCAGAATAGCCGCATATACGGTGGATGCGCGGCTATTTCCGAATATACGGCCCCATTGAAATCAAATGCAAATAGGGTATATTTGAAGCTGCCTGGAAGGGAGGGGGTTTGAGGGAGAGCCCCCAAATTTTCAGGGGACCTCCTGGGGCCTCTCCCTTACAAACCCCCCAAGTCCCAAAAAGATTGGGCCAGGGGGTCCAATTCCTGGGGTACCCAAAGCTAAACCTAACTTCACACCACCCAAATCTGGATAAGTAAAGGGACTCTGAGTCTTAAAAAGTCCTTTTACCAACTAAAATAAAAACAAGAACCCCAAGACTGTCTTACCTTAGACGTCTTCTCTACTCCAGGCAAGTCTGGTAAGGTTGAGAGAGAGCAGCAGCAGCTGAGGCCAAGGGCCAGCACAGCACAGTCTCTCTCACACACCAACACAACTGCAATGGAGGAGTCCAGCCAGGCAGACTCCTTAAAAAGGTTCTCTGGCCCTACAGAGAGCAGTTTCAAGAAATAGCACTGCTCTGTGATTGGCCAGACAACAGTGCTTACTTGGATACCCAAGTAAGCAAATGATCAAAAGAACAACAATGTTGCTGATGGCTGGGGGATCAGCTACACAACAGCCCTGCAAAGCATGCATTTGCAATGCATTTTGCAAATGCATGCTTTGGATTGACTGCTGGGGCTTCTCTTCTTCCTCCCCCCCTCCCTGATCCCAGGGAGGCTATGGGAGAGGCAGGAAAAGGCTACCAAAGGCGGGAAAGCAGGCAAGCAGCTCCCTTGAGGCTACAGAAGCCCCTTTCCCGCCTTTTCCATGGATTTCCGTATACTTCCGAATATCTATACGGAAGTATACGGGGAGCCATACTCGGCTCCCGCATAATGGGCCCCAATTGGATTCGGCTGTGTGCGATTCTGCATACAGCCGAATCAGGGGTGATTCAGCGGTTGATTCGGTTTGGCCAAACCGAATGCACACCCCTACTGTCAGTATCTAATGAATCTAATATGCACAGACATCAACATTGTCTTTTGCTTGGCCCTGACCTGGACAGCCCAGGCAAACCCAAGCTCATCAGATCTTGGAAGCTAAGCAGGGCCAACCCTGGCAACTATTTGGATGGGAGACCTCCAAGAAATACCAGCACTGAGACACAGGGCCCACCTCTCTAAACGTCCTTGCCTCCCAGCCCCACTAGAGTCACCAGCAGTCAGCCATGTCTTCCAGGTACACACACACATACACAAAAAAACCCAACCAAACCCCCAATTGTCTTTTTCCTGTTACATTCATATTAATTTTCATTCTTTCCTTGTTATTCCTGCTCTTTTCCCAATAGTCTTCTAGCCTCATCTTGTAAGCTAGGCTGATAGTGTCTTGTCAGTTCCTTATACTTGAGCATGCATTTCAAGTCGGGTTTCCCAAAGCCTGCATTCTACCCCACCCCCTACCTCAGCAGTTGGTTTGCATGATTATTATCATAATAAAGGTGAACTAAATCCTACAGGGTGCTGCTCTCTGGTGTGATTTCTTGACCATTTATTATCAGCGCTGATCAATATCATCCTGCAGCTGAGCTTGATTGCAATCAGCATTAAAATATGATTTAAATAACTCTCCTCTGTACTCTGCAGCTCCCTGAAATATGAGTGTTTACTGTTGGGAAAATGTATTTACTGTGGCAGTATCAAACTATTAGAACCGGCTCATGCCTCTGGGAAAATCAATTGTGATACAACAGTATTTCTTACTTCCCCATATATAATGTGATCTGCCAAATTTAATCCAACTTTGCATTTGATGGCCCCAGCAGGATGAAAAGGTGAAGCTAAAGTCTGATAAACAATGCTAGGCATCAGCCTCCATGAAATTTTATGTGACAGATGAAAGGTGCTGAATTATCCCCCAATAATCTGGGGACTTCACAGCAGTTTAGAGCAATGCAAATATCCTTCTGTTCACTTTGCTTCTCTCCACTCCTTTTAATTGCAAATTGGATCCCAGTCAGTGCAAGAATGTTAATTCTTACATGAACATCGGAAAGCAAATATTAGCATGGGCCAATCCTGTTGAATCTTGTTCACTTATTTTGGAGGAAAAGATCCCACTGGCACCAGGAACAAGCTTTGCAGTGGATAGAAATGGTAAAACTGCACAGACAGCCCCAATGATATGGAAGTAAACAGCCTGAACCTCAGGATGTTAACTAGGACATAAGTCCCACCAAATTCAATAGAATTTATGTCCTATTATGTATACTTGAGATCTGAGCTTTAGAATTAAACTGTATGTTATAGTGAAGATCACTGACTGGATCTCCCAATATGTTCTTTGACCTTGTAAAGTATTTGTGGGGTAACCTGATTATAATTCAGGTGGCAGTGTTGGACAAGAGAAAGGTGGCTTAACTTTACAGGTTACATCCCCATTCATAGCTAGCAGTTCTGACTTGCAGTTAGTCACAATATAGAAACGTCAGGAGATGCAAGCATGGCTCTCCATTGTTACATGAGATGATCTTGACTCTATTTGTTCAAATGATTGGGGTGAAACATAAGAAGAGCTCTGCTGGATCAGACCAATAGTCCATCTAGTCCAGCATCCCATCTCACATAGTGGCTAACTAGTTACTGTGGTTGGCCAACAGTATGGCATTTTTGATGAGGCCTTCCCTGGATATTGCCTCCTGGCACTGGTAGTCAGAGATTTACTGCCATTGAATGTGGAGGTTCCTTTTAGTCACCATCCTAGTAGACCTATCCTCCATAATGAAGCCTTCTGATAGACTGCAAAGTAAAATAGAAAAATTACGCAAGACTTTCCAATGATAAGGAAGTAATGACCCAATAACTCTAACCATTTTCTAAGCATGTGTGAAACCAGGTAGACATAGGACAGGGATGGCCAAACTTGCTTAACGTAAGAGCCACATAGAATAAACATCAGGTTTGAGAGCCACAAAACACGAACAAATATTACAAATTTTTATTAAAAATCTTAATCCTGAAGGGGAGGGTGATATATAAATACAATAAAATAAATACAAATAAATTAATACTTTCTTTGCATAGGAAGATAAAATACATATGTATGCACTTAAAAAAATCTGGGAATAACAGTCTCCATAAGACCAACATAGGGAAAGGTTAGGGAATTTTTTTTTGCACCTGTGCAAGAAGGAAACACACATGTACCATATAAATCACTGACCACCGTTTGCATCATTATGCATTTCTCTTGGCCTTGACACCAAGGTTAGTAAATACAGCTCCTACAAGAGCTATGAAACTAAGGGGGAACCCTCCACAGCCCTCTAATTCTGTCCTTCCACTTCCAGTGACTCCTTTAGCTCTTGTGCTTTCTTTCCCTGCTCTAGATCTCTGAGTGACCTCTGTGGTGAAGAATTTGCAAGCCTGCCTATTCTCCCCTCCTTCCCCACTTCACAAACGGCGAAAATAGACACCTACCTATGGTTAGCGCTCAGAGGCTGACTGAGGTCCCGATGCTAAGCATGCTTAATTGAGAATAAGCCTGCATTAAGTTCCTCCTTGACCTCCAGGAGCTGCACATTATGTGTGAAAGAGCCGCATGTGGCTCCCAAGCTGCCGTTTGGCCATCCCTGACATAGGATATGCATTTGCCAAGTACTGTATTTGCATGCTGCTAACTTTGTCTTTCATTTGAATTAGAGAATTGCAACATGTTCCATGCCCAAATACATCTCTTTTAAGTCCTGTAACCCTAACTCACATAGGTGGCTATCATGCTTATTAATAATAAATAATAATAATAATAATAATAATAATAATAATAATAATAATAATAATAAAATTTTATTTATACCCCGCCCTCCCTGCTGAGGCAGGCTCAGGGTGGCTATATATTAGAACCCTGGCTATATATGTACATCTTAAATGACCTCATAACTGATCTGTTCCTAAATAAATAGTATACCATTAAAACGGCTGTTTTAAAATTGTGTGCTAGTTGTGTGCTAGTTGAGGTGTCAGCTGAATTTGAAGATTTACATCTAAAAAACAACCTTCAACTATTGCCAGTTCTAAACACCATAGGTAATCAGATGTATTCTGCTACTATACATTATTCCATTCCGCTGTCACTGGATATAATTCAACCAAGAGTAAACATTTATTTATTCAGGGGATTTAAATGCCACCTCTCCAGAGACCTGCTCCAGGCAGCTCACAAATAAAAAACAAGACCATCAAACCAACTACATAAATTATCAATATTAAAAGAAGCCGGTAATAACAAGCCAGTAATGTCAGAGTCATTGGGAGAGTGAAGTATCATTTCTTCCCAATACTATCATCTTTTCTAGAGTGCCTAATAGATTCTATGCATGTGTCAAAATGGGACCATGGCCCCTGTCATCAATTTTATAACCTAGAAGATGACACATAGAGGAAGGAGAGCAGAGGGAAAGAGTAGAGGAGGGGAGATCTGTTCAAAAGCAAGAGAACAAAAAAAAAAGGTAAGTTGTTAACCAGCATGAGTGCCTTGTTGGGGCCATGCTTGCTTGCTGGGAGTGAGATGGTACAGCTTCCTAATAGGGATGTGCATTCAGTTCAACTGAACCCAATAGACCGCCGAATACCCCCTGATTCGGAAGTATATGGCGCCATATACCTCCGAATCCAATTGGAAGGCATTATACAGAAGCCATATACGACTCCCCATATACTTCCGAATCAATATTCAAAAGTATACGGAACTCAATGTAAAAGGCGGGAAAGGAGCTTCTGCAGCCTCAGGGAAGCTCCTTGCCTCCTTTCCTGCCTTTGGAAGGCTTTTCCTGCCTCTCCCATAGCCTCCCTGGGATCAGGGAAGGAGGGGGAGGGGAGCCCCAGCAGCCAATCCAAAGCATGCATTTGCAGAATGCATTGCAAATGCATGCTTTGCAGGGCTGTTGTGTAGCTGTTGGCTGGGCTAATCCCCGAGCCATCAGCAACATTGTTGTTCTTGGATATCCAAGTAAACACTGTTGTCTGCCAATCACAGAGCAGTGGTATTTTTTGAAACTGCTCTGTGTAGGGCCAGAGAACCTTTTTAAGGAGTCTGCCTGGCTGGACTCCATTCCATTGCTGCTGTGTTGGTGTGTGAGAGAGACTGTGCTGTGCTGGCCCTTGGCCTCAGCTGCTGCGGCTCTCTCTCAGCCTTGCCTGACTTGCCTGAAGAAGACATCTAAGGTCTTGGGGTTCTTGTTTTTATTTTAGTTAGGATAAAAGTAAAAGGACTCAGAGTCCCTTTACTTATCCAGATTTGGGTGGGTGGGTAGCTTATTTGGGGTTAGGGTAGGGGGTTCTGCTGGGGGTGGGGGCCTGGGGTGGGGGGGTTGCCAATTTGCCTATATCTTACTTTAGTGAGAGGACTTTTAAAAGTGCAGTGTCCTTTTACTTTTCCTGATTTGGGTGGCTTGGATTTCTTGGGGTTAGGGTGAAGGTTTTTTTGGGGGGGGAGAGGTTGGTTAAGTTCCTGTATTGTTAAAAGTCAAGTTTTTTACTGTTTTAAAAGGATTCTGTGTTTGATTTGTTGCTGCTGTGTTGTGCTGCTGTTGTTCCTTTTCTCTTCTGGTTCTGGTTCTGGGGTGTTGACTGATTTGGCCTGAGGTTTTTAATTGGTAAAAATTGAGTTTTTTAACAGTTGAGTTTGTTGGCCTCTTCTCAGTTGGATTTGTTTGGATCTGTTGCTGTTGGTTTTGCATCCTGTCCTGTTGTCCCTTTTCCTGGTTCTGTTTTTTTTTTGGGGGGGGGGGTGTTGACTGATTTGGCCTGAGGTTTTTTATTTTTAAAAAGTTCAGTTTTTTAACAGTTGAGTTTGTTGCCCTTTTCTCAGTTGGATTTGTTTGGATCTGTCGCTGTTGGTTTTGCATCCTGTCCTGTTGTCCCTTTTCCTGGTTCTGGTTTTTTTTTTTTTGAGGGGGGTGGGGTGTTGACTGATTTGGCCTGAGGTTTTTAATTGGTAAAAATTGAGTTTTTTAACAGTTGAGTTTGTTGGCCTTTTCTCAGTTAGATTTGTTTGTATCTGTTGCTGTTGGTTTTGCATCCTGTCCTGTTGTCCCTATTCCTGGTTCTGGGTTTTTTTGGGGGGGAGGGAGGAGGGTTAAAAGTTAAGTTTCTTTCTGTCACGTTTTGGGTTTTTTTAATTACCTCTGGTTGGCGTGAAGGGGTTGGTGTGTGGGCTGTGTGAGGTGGGTCATGTTCATGTTTTTATAGAGCTATTTTTGGAGTCTGAGGGTGCTTTCAGTTTGACTAGGGCCACTAAATAGGCTGCCCCACTAATAAAGGTGTTTTTAGGGATCGTGTTTTTTGAAATTTAAAAAAAGATTAATCCAGTTTAGGGCTTTATCTTCTTTCAAAATTCAACTAGGGCAGATAGGGGCAATTTAAAAAGATTTTAGGTTTCTCATAAAAGGCAGCGTGACTACTAGGCCACAAAGGGCTCCCTTTTAAAGAGACTAGGGTTGCAGGGCATCTTGCTTTCAGCCACTGAAAGCCGGTGCATCCTTAGATTTCCATAGGGTAAACCACAGCTTCTCTCATAGGGGACACCTGATTTCTAGTTTGCAAGGAAATCCAGTTTTTCCCAGGATCTAGTTAGAAGAAGTTTAACTAGGAGTTTATAACAAGGATTGCCTTCATCTCAAGGTAGCCTTTTAAAAACTGTAGCCAGGTAGAGTCAGGATCACCTAGGCTCCTAAACTTTACTAGACTACTACCCCAACCCAAAGAAGGACAGGTTAGGGTCCAAAAAAACAAACAAACAAGTTTTGGTGGGAAGGTTTTTAAAAAGAAGTCAGGGCGCCTGTTGGTTCAGGGTACAGTGTAGTGAGTTAGGTTTGTAAAAAACCCCGCTCTCAGTTTAGGTTATGTGAGACTAGCAAAGGGTGACATGATTGACAGGCAGAAGAAGAGGGGCCCTGGAACAAGGCCAAGGAGAAGACTATAGGGGTCGAGGGGAGGGGGACGACCCAGTTTCCCCCCCACACCTGTGTGTGGGGCCACTCCACAGCCGCCTTCCAGCACTCCGACCTCTAACCAGAATGTGATGAAGAAAGCCAGCCTTGGGCCCTTCATCAAGGCTGCTGCTGGAGCGCCCCCAGCAGAGGTGCCATTAAGTGCTGGCACTGAGCAGGGGTCTGCTCCTTGGGCAGTCTCTCCTTCAGCTGATGTTGCTCGGCCTCAGCAGCCGGAGGAGGGGCAACAAGAGCAGCCCTCCTTGGAGATGAGCTTTGGGGACAGTTTTCTGTCAAAAACGATCACCCCAAGGAGGGTGCAGAGTGTCGTGCAGGAGCTGGAGGAGAAGCTGGTTGAGGAGGACCAACCCCCTTCTTTGGTTCCTTCGGGCACCAGCAGTCCTTCAGGGGATGGCCAGGAGGGGAGGCCGCATGGGGTGGAGGGGGAAGAAATGGAGACACACGAGGTGCCTCCATCTCCGCCCACTTCCCTCCGGCAGCCAGCCCCTCCTGCCACCCTGAGACATGATGTGTCTGCCCCGAGCACCTCACAGGAGGTGGTTCGGGACACCGAAGCTGCTGGTCAGCTTGGGCATCCATACACCTCTGAAGTCTGGAAGCATTTCCGACTTACGAAGGATCCACGCTATGTGCAGTGCCAGCTGTGCAGGACCTGGATCAGTCGTGGGCGTGACCCTGCCCCTGATTCCAGGGAAGATGCGGAACCACCTGTGGAAGCACAACCAGGTGGTGCTTCTTAAGGGGGAGAAGCAGGCTGGTGCTGGGGTGCCCAAGTGGACAACACCACCCAGCCATGAGGTTTGTCCCTCCGCTCTCCAGGAGAGTTCCGCGACAGGGCAGGGACGCCAGGCATCTCTGCCTGAGATGTTTGATGGGGTGGCACCTGTGTGCCAAGAGGAGGAATCAGGTACGGCAGGAGGGTGATCGCCTGGAACCTTGCCAGGTTGGTCGCCCACGGGCTTCCATTTTCAGTGGTCAAGAATCCTGGGGTGCTAGGGTTGCTCAAGTACCTGGCGCCCTGGTACAAAGTTTCTGCTAGATCCACCATTAGCAGGACCATTGTGCCATCTGTTTTCAGGGTGACCAGATCTGTGGTGAAGGAGCATTTGTCTCGTGCTGCTGGGGGGACTGTTCATTTCACCTCAGATATCTGGAGCTCCCAACATGCATTCAAGGGGTATCTCTCCCTGACTGCGCATTGGTGGTAACCCAGTGAGCTGCAGGGTGGGGGTGGCATTACCAGTAGGTAAGGTCAGGGCCGCCAAGCTGGCTATTGCTGGGCCTTGCTGCACGCCGAAGCAGTCGACGTGCCGCACACGGCGGACACTCTCGGAGCCATCCTCTCATGGCAGTTAGAGGGCTGGGTAGGCAGGGACATCGCCATGGGCTTCGTGGTGACTGATGGTGGTTCCAACATCAAAATGGCTGTCCAGCATCAGGGCCTAAAATGCCTTCCTTGCGTGATCCACCTTCTCCACCTCGTAGTTAAGGACCCATTTGGCCAGGCGAAAAGCCAGGATCGTCGGTATCTAGCCACAACCTATGAGTACCGACTTCTGCTCCAGAAGTGTCGGCACATCACGGGTCACTTCTCACACAGCAATATGGACTAGTATCTGCTGTGTGAGAAACAGACACTGACAGGCGTGCCAGGGCACCGCCTGATCGGTGACGTCAACACATGTTGGAACTCCACCTGCGCCATGCTGGAGCGCATGGTGGAGCAGAGAGCAGCCCTGGATGCCTTTGTCTCTGAGACGAGGGTCTTTTGGGATGAGAACCGTCTCACCCAAGAGGATTGGGTGGTCATTTCTCAGGCTGTGAAGGTTCTTGGGCCCTTCAAGACCCACACAGAAATGCTCTCGTCTGATATGGCGAGCATTGCACTGGTCATCCCCATGGTCCACATGGCCCGTGAGGACCTGGCCTCGTTTCTAGTGCTAGCTCAAGGCCGTGCAGATGTTCTTCCATTGGTGCGCGCCCTGGTTGTTAGGCTGCAGGAAGGGCTTGAGGCCCGCTTTCAGACTTTTACCCAGGAGAGGTCTACATGATGGTGACCATGTTAGACCTGTGCCTTAATGGCATGATCACTGAGCGGGCCAACGAGCTTGATTGCCGGCAAGACGAGCTCTCCCAGAAGGTCGAGTGCTGCAGAGTCAGGGTGGGCCCAGTGCCGGTAGCTGAGGAGGAGGGGGGTGGAAGCAGTTCATCTGCCACTTCCACTGCTGTTCATCCCCAACCTCCCTGGCTAGACAGTGTTTCTCACCAGATTCACGCCAAGAAGAGTGCCGAGATGACACTCATCGGGCGGCATGTTGGCCCCTCTGTGAGCGGTAGGCCCCTGAGAGTGGAGATGGGTGCTGCGATGGTGAGGGACTATATTTCGGAGCCCAACGCATTGCAGGAAATGTCTCCTTTGGACTACTGTGTTGCGAAGGAGGCAGTCTGGCCGGCCCTCTCCTCCATGGCCAAAGCGTTCCTCTCATGCCCACTGACGAGCGTGCAGAGCGAGCGCGTCTTTTCACATATGGGTGACATTGTCTGTCCACATCGCAATCCCCTGGAACTTTGGACAGTTGAGCAGTTGGTCTTCCTGAAGGTCAACTTGCCTCTGTTCGGCTTCCCGAATGTAGACTTTGAGAGTGAATGAAGTGAGCACCTACTTGTGCCTGCATCCTCTTTTGGTCCACACTTGGAAGGTGGTTGTAAAACGCTCTCCCACTAAACATAGACTAGAGTCCAAAGACAGCCCAAAAACTCACAAATTGATTGGCAGTGCACCCCCCACCCCTCATCCATCCCCAAACCAAAAGTGAATGCTGATTTAAAATCTGCATAGCAATCCAAATTTCCCCAGTCCCCATCCACACATGCCTAATAATACTGAAAGGGCCATTGCAGCCCCCAACTGTAACCAACAGCACCCACAGGCCCAGCCAGGATAACCCAGTTTTTTTTCAGGGGCAGGAGGAAGAAAGAGGGAGGTGCCAGTGATGATGGCAGGCAACCAGCAGCCATACCAATGCTGAGGTCCCTCTAATGGGACAGTGATAGCTGGTGTGTTGCTGCTGAGCTGAGAGAGAAGGAATGGTTCCTTTCCTCTCACACAATCTGAGGCCCTCCCAGTGATCTTCCTCATTTAGGGCACAACTCTGGCTCGCCTCCTTGTGGTGCACCCTGGGTAATGCAAAAGAGCCTGGACCAGCCAACCATCCATCACTCAAGGTAAGTTTAAATGCTTCTTGCTTTGTGTCAGATACAGAATGATGTGGAGCTAGGTGAGGTCCACCGCTTCTCTTGTTTGAGAGTTGTGTTGTTTGGGGCAGGGCTGGAGAGCTGGCATCTGTAGATTGCATGTTCTGTGGCAGGGAAGCTGGCATCTGGGTGAGAGACTCAGAACCAGCATGCTTATTGTGCTTGGCCAGCTCTCCCCGTGTTGTTTGGGGCAGGGCTGGAGAGCTGGCATCTGTAGATTGCACGTTCTGTGGCAGGGAAGCTGGCATCTGAGTGAGAGACCCAGAACCAGCATGCCTGTTGTGCTTGGCCAGCTCTCCCCGCGTTCTTTGGGGCAGGGCTGGAGAGCTGGCATCTGGGTTTGCTGCAGCCAGGTCTGCAGAGCAGACCTTGAGCAGATTGTGTTTTGTGTGGGAGTGACATTGGCAACTGGGTTTATGTTGATTCCAGGCCAGCAGGGTTCATAGAGTAGATAGATGGATGTAGTGCATTTGGGTCCTATAGAGATTCTCTGATGTGAAGTTAGGTTTGACTTTGGGTGCCCCAGGAATTGGACCCCCTGCTCCATTTTTTTTTTTTTGGCCTTGTGGGTTTTGTGTGGGACAGTGCTCTGAAGCTGCACAGCAGTTTGAGGGGCTCTCCTCAAAACCCCCTGCTCCCCAGAGCCACTTTCCCCACGATAATTACAGTGGGGGAAGTGGCTCTAATAGGTTTTTTCTCACCTTTGGGAACAGTGTTCCTTTTGGGGTGCCCACAGATGAATGCAGTCTTTTTGGACCAGGGATGTTGTATGTGGGGGAGTCCCCTGAAGCTGCCCTGCAGTTTTGGGGCCTCTCCCTCAAACCTCCCTCTGGCCAGAGCTGCTTTTCCCACAGCAATTATAGTGGAGGAAGTGGCTAATTGGGCTTTCCCCAGCATTGGTGGCAATTGGCCTTTTGGGGAGCCCAAAGACAGGGATTCCCTGGCCCAATCTTTTTGGGACTTGGGGGTTTTGTAGTGGAGAGTCCCCTGCAGGTTTCATGCAGTTTTGGGGGTTCTCCCTCAAACCCCCTGCCCACCAGTAGCCTCTGATTATGCCCTATGTTGCCATTGAGTTCAATGGCCCATAGGGTATAAAGGGGGGATAGGAGCACTCTCTTTGTGTGCCCCTGGAATGGGAATCCCTGGTCCAATCTTTTTGGGACTTGGGGGGTTCATAGGGGAGAGTCCCCTGCAAATTTTGGGGCTCTCCCTCAAACCCCCTCCCCGCCAGGTGGCTTCGAATATACCCTATTTTGCCATTGATTTCAATGACCCATAGGGTATAATGGGGCCGTATATTCGGAAATAGCCGAATATCTCCAGTATATAAGGCTATTCTGAATACTGGTATTCGGAAATATATGGTATTCTGAATATTTTGGGCCCGTATATTTCCGAATCCGAGTAATTCCGAATTTTTTTTTTTTTTTGCACACCCCTACTTCCTAGCAGCCCTTGATCCTCTGGCTAGTACAGATGCTAGTGTGCATTGCCTTTCACCGCTGCAGTCATGCCACTAATGGCAACAGTGAGGTGTCCTAGCTAGTAGCGATGCCAATGAAGCTTCCTTCAGCTGTTCATTCATTAACAGATGCCTGGAGTCAGGCTGATCTTTCCCTTGCTGTGACATTCTTTCTAAGAGAATGGCGCATGTCTTGTAAATATCTCTCCATGCAATGTGTACTGCACAGTAGGCATCGTCTGTCTACTCTCATGCTAGAAGTCAAAGGCAACAGTGTTAGCCATGAAATCAAAATATCCACCTCCTGCAGCACATAAATAACCTATCACTTTCATAAAGCAAGCCACAATATTAATCATGAGCAGAAAGCTCTTGAGGATTCTTGGCTGCGTTTCATAAATATTAAAATAGAGGGGGAAATAGGATTTCCTGAGTCATTTTGCGAATTTGTTCTCCTGGCAGCAATTAGTGAGAACTATGCACTTTAGGCCTGTTGATAGTAGCTAGATTACATACATTAATAATCTGAAATACTTTAACTAAAGATCATATAATAAAGTAGTTCAGACTTGGCAAATCATCACTTCTGCTTTTGGAATCAACTTACTCTATAAGTAGTTAATTAAGAGTACGTTAGAATGATAGCCTAGTAAATTTTTGCATTTGGTCTTATTTTTCCTTTAAGAAAGTAACAGATGGCAAATTTATAAATATCTCAAACAGAGTATAATAGACCCAAAACATGCGCATGAAGCACTGTGCATGTAACCATTGAAAATAACGTCATTATAGGTACTTCAAAATGTTAGGTAGTTGGTCCATATTTCTGTAGAAAGTAGAATTACAATAATGGAGGACAAACTTCTGTAGAATTACAATAATGGAAGACAAATAAGGGTTTGTTTTGTCTACATGATGTGATTATAATCTCTGAGGTGGGGGCTGCAAACTTTCAGGCAGGTAGATAATAGCAACATCTAGCAAGCAAGGGAACAGATGGATGAGGTGTTTACTATACAGTTGGGAGAGAAGAATAAAAAGGACCCTGGATTAGAACAGACTTTATGTCTTGTTTTTGTAATAACCAGGTGGTCTAAGAGCCTGATGCAACCTGGTCACAGTTCTTCTCTTTTAGTGATAGTACCCTGATTATATAGATTCATGTGCAAATGATTTAGTATGCAGAATGGTTTACAACAACGTGGGTTGATGATGTAGCAAAGTCAGATAGGGCTTCCAGCTCTGGGTTGGGAAATACCTGGAGGATTTGAGAGTGGAGCATGGGGAGGGCGGGGTTTAGGGAGGGGAGATACTTCAGTCGGATATAATGCCATAAAGCCCACCTTCCAAAATCACCATTTTTTCCAAGTGAACTGTTGCCTGGAGATTGATTGTAATCCCAGGAGATTTTTAGTTGGAGGCTGACAATCCTATGGGCAGATCTCGGCTTTAGTTCTCACATGGTACCATGTATGGTCCAGGAAAATACATAAACACTGAAGTGTCAGCGTAAATGTGGCTCACTTACTTTCTGGTACAAACCCATGTTAATTTCAGGGGTTTTTTGTAGCAGGAACTCATTTGCATATTAGGCCACACCCTCCTGATGTAGCCAGTCCTCTTGGAGTTTACAGTAGACCCTGTACTAAGAGCCCTGTAAGCTCTCGGAGGATTGGCTACATCAGGGGTGTGTGGCCTAATATGCAAATGAGTTCCTGCTTCAGAAAAAACCCTGGCTAATATAGTCTATCGGGGCCACATGAGTCACACATGAAGCTGCCTTATACTGAATCAGACTGTCAACCCATCAATGTCAGTATTGACTACTTAGACTGGCAGCAGCTCTCAAGAGTCTCAGGTCTTTCACCTCACCTACTTCCTGGTGGTTTTAACTGGAGATGCTGGAAATTGGACCTGGGACCTTCTGCATGCACATCTATGACTTCTAATTTATGTTGGCCCCACTTCTGCTTTAAAGGAACGCTCCCAAATGGAAGGATATAAAAGCCTGTCAAAGTGCTAAGACACTTCTACAAGAAAGGAGAAATACTGGACTGAGTCAAAACTGAGGATCAGTGGTCCCTTCTCCCTTTATTATGAGATTGATTCTCATAGGGAGGAAAAAAACCCCGCAACATAGAAAACTACATATCAGGAGAAGTGTTCAACCTAGTTTATAGGACTTTGTCTGTGGTCATGTGTGGAAAAACACTGAATACTGTAAGCTTGTTTAATCACCTGAGCAGTGTGAAGTGGTACACTCCGGGCTTGCTGAAGTTTGCCATCTCTATGAGAACTAGGTATTAGTTATATATAAGCTAATTGACTTATGGATGCTGGCCTTTTATGGCTCAGAGGAGCAGGTGCTGAGGGAGCCCCTTGTTAAGATAATCAGTTGTCGAACATTACTGGCAGTTGCACTGCTTTGTTTGTATTGCACAAAGCACTGCATTCCACTGTGATAGCTGTGATCATGGCAATACTAATTTATAGCCTCAGTGGTAGCTTTTTAGTGCTTGAGGCTCTGCAGTAAATGAAGAGGGTGGGCAGGGAGAATGTAAACCATATGGCTATGACATCTGTGATAAGAGCCCCCAAGCCTCCCCCATGAAAAGCTGTGGGGGGGATGCTTGGGTGAGCTTTTAATTAATGTTTTTGATATGCGAGTTTTCTCCCTACAGTACAATTGGCAAAAGTGTGACCATCAATACTTAGGGAGGTCGTTTTGTGTTTAAATGGACATGACAGCTATCCCTTAAACTAACTGCTACTGTAGTCCCACACTTAGAGTGTACTCTCCTCACACTACATTAAGGTAGTTTTCTGAGAGGTGAAGTGTTCAAGGGCAAAGCCAAAGGGTTTAAGTTTCCCCTGATGACAGACCTCATATGCTTTTGAAATGTTTGTTCCATTTACAATGGTATCAGGAGAGCACTGTGCAAGCCAATGGATGCATGTAGCAAACAGCACAACTGTTAATCCTGCATCAGGTTCCCAAAGAGGGTTACTTGCTATCATTTTGGGTAATATACTGACCCCGTAAGTTGCTTCAGTTAATTTATTGCTCTATACTTCATTCTGTATCTTTATGTTTCTCTCCAAATCCAAACCGAAAACTGCTTTCTGTGCCCCCTTTCCCCACTGTTAGATACAATATTTATACCTTCTCAAGCTTAGACAGAGAGCACATTGCAAAAGCTTGGAGAGAGGTTGCCAGCTATCATGACAGCATATCCTGTCATTTACTGACTTGAAAAGATTTCTTATAAAAGTTTTAGGTTTGCCAGTCCCCCAAGGAGGAGTAAGACAAGGTTGCCCACTATCTCCACTCTTATTTATAATAGCAATAGAACAATTAGTGGAACAGAGTAGAAATTCGGGAAGAATAGAGGGCTACAGAATAGGTAACGAAGAAATGAAGCTCAATCTGTTTGCAGATGACATTATAGTAATCATGACAACTTTAACTTTGAGAATGAAACTAATAATGATATAGGTAGATTAGGCATTTTTTCTAAAGTTACGAATAAAGAATTAAAATTAACAATAGGCCCTAGAAGAGCATCATTAGAAGTTTGGAAGAAATGGCAACCCTATTGGTTAGGAAAAGTTTCTAGATGGGCACCCCTCGAAACTGTTAACGAGGAAGTGCAAGAAATTAATTGGTGGGAAATGTTAAATCTTAAAGGTTATCACAGAGTGGGGGATATGTCTAGAAGTGGAAATCTTAAACCCTTACAGGAATAACAGAAGAGATAGGTAAACAATATTGGTTAAAAATAGCTGGGCTATATAAGGCAGTAAAAATGATTAGCAAAAATGAAGAACTCTGGATAGATGCACCAATGGAAGTAATATACAAAGAAATGGCAAAGCAGAAAAAGGATTTGGTAGGGAAAATATATAGAAAGATGATAATAAATAAGGATAAAATAACAGAATACTTAAAAGGAGATGGAGCCATGAAGGTCAGATATCAGAGAGGATGGCGGATAAAATTATGAAAGGAATAGAAGAAATCAAAGTAACCAAATTTAAAGAACTTGAATATAAATTCCTTACAAAATGGTATAAGACACCAGCACAGCTAGCTAACATGATTCCAGGGTTAAGCCCGTTATGCTGGAACTGTAAACTCTCTAAAGGTTGGTATGCACACATGTGGTGGGAATGTTCGGAAGTAAAGACCTTTTGGAAGGAAATTATTGAAATTATTAGAAAAGTATGCAATATAACACTAACTATAGATTTTAATCTAATGTTGTTAAGTACAACAGGAAGCCCGATAATGGATAGGAGTATTCAAAATTTAGTTAAGGCTATGATACTGGCGGGAAAGGTGGTTACAGCTTTGAGTTGGAAAGACAAAAGTTAATGGACAGTAGAAACCTGGCACAACTATTTGTTTGAATTTATACAGTCAGACATCGTGGCGTCAATCAACAAAGAGACATGGGATGGGAAATCTAATGAAATTAAGATCAGATGGAAGACCTACCTAGACTAGATATTGAAAGAAGGAAGAAAAGACATTCAGTGGAAGATTAAGACTTTGTGCCCATGGCTGGGGTGAAAAGACTAAGAGTAAAGGGAGGAAGGGAGAGATCGAAATGTATATAGCTACAAATATTTGTTGTAACAGACTAAATGGAATCATAAAAAAGAAATACTTGAAAAAAAAAGTTTGCCAGTCCCAAGGTCTCTGTGGGGGTTCCCCTAGTTTTTCAGGCTCCTTTCTGCCACCAGCCAAATGACCAGCATCGGGAAGCCCAGCCCCAACAGCCACCATGTGCCTTTAAACCTCATCAGGTTTAGAAGAGGCTTGCAACTGTTAGTGTTTTTGAATGTGTATGTGCCTTTAAATCTTGTCAAGAGGAAAGCTGCAGGGGGATGGGTGAGCAGACAGAACTACGTTGTTCTCAGTTCCTCTGGAGTAAAACTCCTCCAATTAGGCTGTTCTTTTGCTTTTCTGAAGAAATTGGTTGAAATACAGCAGATGGTTATATTCAGCAACATTAGTAAATTGCCCTAGTGAGATCACAAAAGTGTGTGCTTGCTCATTTTGGCTACTTTGTGAGTGTGTGTGTTCACTTTCATTTAGTGGAAGTGCAGCTGCTGGGGGACGAGAAAATGAAGACTGTATTCAGGGGAACTACACTGCTGTATTTTTATTTATTTATTTTAGAGAATGAGAAAGTCTCCTGACTACACCTCCGAAGTCCCTAGATATTTTCTGAGTTGGACCTGACTGGGAACCTAAGCAGACTCTTTTTATTTTATATGATTTTATTAGATTTATATCCTGCCCTCCCCACCAAGACAGGGGGTTACATGGGGCTACAGTGGGTAGGGGAAGTCAGGAAAGCCTAATTTCATAAATGTAATAACAGTGTTTGTGTGGAGTAGGTTTCTCTTACTCTGCTTTACAAAGACAACAAATAACTTTCCTTGCCAGGATCTCTGCTAAATAGGAAGGTTCCAGTTTAAAGGGACAACTGCATGATTAGACTAGGCCAAAATGTTCTTGAACTCCCAATCCATTGGATATGACTCCACAGTCACAACACTTCATTTTTAAAAATAGATCTACCAAGACATACATATTATTTAAAAGTTAGTACACTTATTTACCTGTCTAGTACATTTTAATCCCTTCTTTCCATAGTTCTCCCATCCCTCCATCATTTTATTTTCAAAACAACCTTTGATATAGATAAGTCTTATATAGTGTGAGAGAGAGTAGTACATAGCAAAGTAAGAAAAGGAATTTTAATCAATACCTCCCCAGTCCTAGTCTGGTACTTTAACCTCTGCACCAGGGGTCCCCAGCATGGTGCCCATGAGCGTCATGGCACCCATTAGAGTTGCCAAGTCCCCTGCATCTCCAGTGGGGGACTGTTTTCATGCACGCATAGCGCATGTGTCACAATGATGTCACTCGCAAGTGACATCATCGTGCCAGCGATGTCGCACGCCAGCTGCTCTAGGAGCTTCCAGGAAAACTCTATGGTTTTCCCGGACACTCTAGCAATTTGGAAGGGGAACTCTAGTTTTCCTCCCAAATTGCTAGAGTGTCCAGGAAACCATAGAGTTTCCCCAGAAGCTCCTAGAGTGGCCAGCGCACAACGTTGCCGGCATTATGCCAGTGATGTCGGGAGGGGATCACCCCACTGGCCCACTGTGGGTTGGCAGGTTGGGGATCTCCAGAGAACCTCCACCCCATTTGAGAGCTTGGCAGCCCTAGCACCCACTGATATTCTTCCTGCAGCCCAACAAGTGTTTTTACAAAATGGGTGGGCCAGGTGGGGCTATTACCCAGCAAGGCTTCTGATTGGCTGTGCAGGTTTTTAAAACATTGCTTTGGCAGCAGCTGCTGTTACCACAGCACAAGGATTTTCACTGTGTCAGCCAGTTTGTGGCTGGCTCCTTCTCCTGTAGTAATCATTTTGTGGAAGCCATTTTATGGCTGCAAACGTGGAGGGAGCTTTGTTAGAAGCTCCTTGTTAGGAACCCCTGCCAATGACAAAGATCCAGACAAGGTGGCTAGGAAATAAATGCATTTATTTTGCTATAGTAAAGCTCCCCAGTAATCAAACAATGAAGACCCAAGGAAAAGTAATACAAGCAGTGGTCCTGCCCCTAATCTAATAACTGTGCCCCATTAGTTATTATTTGTTATTTATAAGCACCTGCCTAATGACGTGTTAATTTCTTACACCTCTTTCCCATGTTAGCATGTTATGTCCTTTTCTAACATTCTTGTGCAGCCTTCAATTGTTCTTAAATGCTTATCTCCTAAGAAGCAACTTCCTGAAACGTGGAAGAATACACAAGTCTATTGTTCTTTGTTTGCCATTCTGCTATGAGGCTAATTTATTCTAGTGAGTACACTCACAGGGAGGAGTTGCCAATGGGTTTCCAGTCTCCAGACTGGAGATTCTCAGGTCTTAATTTAACTTTTGTCCCTCACACACACACCACACTATGTCAGCATTCCAAAGGCACCCACAGGCTCAAAAAGGTTGGAGACCCAAGCTCTACATTTGTGGGTGTGGAATCCTGGTTTGTAAGCAAGGACTGACTACACTTAGTCACTTTTTCTTAATCAAACTTCACATTGTTTATTACAATCCAGAAAATCCTTAATACTCTAGCTAAGTTTGAAAGGAGGCTGGAGGCAGAAAAGTGTGTCAATTCAAGGACTTTCAAGGACTTTCTTGTAACAGAAACCCGTAGTTTGTAGCTATGTCTAAATGTAGTTACTTTCCATCTTATTGAGAAACTAAATTCACCCTAGTACGTATTATTTATTTATTTATTACTCTTTACATTTAAGAAACCTAATGACAGCCTCTCACCATCAAGGACACATCAGTCCCCAATTGTGACATATTTATGTGCTTGGGATGTTGTTCCCCCCAGTTGATAGTCATATAACTAACAGGTGATAGCCATATAACTAAGCTTATTATTCTTTTAATCTGTTTAAAACATCTTCATTATTCTGTGTTCCAATTTACGGCCCACCTTCTATATGTGAGACTGTTATTTCAGTTTCCATTTCAATGCATCTGAGGATGTGTGCGGGCACACAAAAGCTCACACCCTGAATAAAACTTGGTTGGTTTTAAAAGGTTGGACTTTAACTTTGTTCTATCCTAGTAACTATCAGCTTTTGCTTCTGGAAAGTTCTGGAAAGATGCTTAACCTTTGTCTTGTTTAGCATCTTTGCATGTATACAGAGAACCAATTAAAAAGTGGATGTGAATAATTCTGTGACACAAAAGGCACATGGGTTGTATGATGAAAGGGTTTGGATTATGCTCCTAGCTTGTACAAAGGCTCTATTGTTTGCAAACTGTTATGTTTTAATTGCTATGTCAACCAGGTAGCATGAATGCTTGTTTAGGAAATATATTAATTTCAAAATGCAAGAGTGATTTAAATTAATCCAGCCTGTGAGGTTCTGTATAACAGCATAACTAAAGAATATGGGAATTGTCCATGTTTGCATCAGAGCACAATATACCAGGCACTGCTGAAAATGAGGTTTCCTCGTGTACAGGAGGAATTGCATTAAGCTGGAGGAGTAGCAAAAGCAATTAAGAGTGATGACAGGAACTGATATCTTAAGAACAAAGATGAAAAGACCTTCGCCTTTGAGTTTAAGAAAAACAAAAGAGGCTGCAAAGAGTAAAATAGTGCCCTGAAAATATATTAGATGAGAGAATATCCTTGGGGAAGGAGAATGGTTTAATTAAAGAAGGGATAAATTGGAAATCAAAAGTGGCTTAGAAATAAGGAAAAGAGGTATTTCTAGTATGAGAAGCATTCAGTTCATAGTTGGTGTCGTCATACCCTTAAGTGCTATATCTGCCAGGGTCCAGGGTTTCTGGTGGGGCCCACTGATGTTGACCCACTCCACTCTGTTGTGATTGACCTATGTTCCCACCTACTCATGCTGTCATTGCCACCATGGAAAGGGCTGCAGGTGGTCAGGTGACTGTGAGCATGGGCAGTGGGAAGGCGTGCAGACGGGCAAGGGAAGGGCATACAGGTAGGTGAGGGGCATGCAGGTGGGTGGGAGGGAAGGCAGCAGGGGGTCTGATAGTGTAGAGGGGGCCTGGGAACTCACCTAGGATTATGGGGGATGGTAAGTTCCCCTTTCTGACAGACTTCAAGCAGCAGCTGGATGAACACTTGTCAGAGATACTTTAGATGGACTAGATGCCTTATATAGTCCCTTCAAACTCTATGATTCTAATTCTCTGATAGGGTTGCCAGACCACCCGGTAGAGGCAGGGGTCCCTCACCAACAGACCCTGCCCCACAGCTACTGATCAGCTGGCTAGTGGAGGGAACTTACCTGGAGAATAAGAAAGGCCCCGGCCTCATGGCTGGCATCATACAGGAAGTGACATCACCACAATAGCAATATCCAGACAACACTCTGGTATTTGGACAAAAATTCTATGGTAGAAGCCAGCTTTACCATAGAGTTTTTGTCCAAATACCAGAGTATTGCCTAGATGTCACAATTTGATGATGTCACTTCCTTTGCGATACCAGCCATGAGGCCTGGGACTTTCTCTTTCTCCAGGTAAAACCTCTCCACCTCCTGCCAGTTGCCAGGAACCAATGACTGGATATAACAGTTTGTCTGATTGCAGCCACAGATACATAAGCCTCTTTGAACCAAATGCAAGTGTGTGATATAACTATTTTAATAAATGAATAAAGGAAGGAAAGATGCCTTGTGATTTCTATTCTGATCCCTCAGGTTTACTTCTTCCCCATATTACTGTGCTGTCTTATTCCTTTGAGGCGTGAGAACTTTTCATAAATTGCCAGAAGAACCAAAGCAGGTTGAGGAAAAAAGGTGACTATAATTACAAAAATTATTTAGTGCTATCCTAAGCAGGTCTCCTCAGGATCATACTAAGATCTATTAAATGGGTCTTGTGCCTAGGAACATGTTCTTAGAATTGCACTGTTGAAGACCAGTAAGGTTTAAACAAAATAAATATCCTTTAATGAATATGCAGAAAATGTCCTCAAATACCCATTCCATGTAAAAAACTCCCATTATTAGTCATTTGGAACATTGTACTGTTGATAATAGGAGTCTTTTACATGGTATGGTTATTCAGGGGCATTTTTTGTATATTCATTAAGGGATATTTATTGTGTTTAGAACTTACTGGTTTTTCACTTCAGACTTGTTGGCTTTCTTTGGTTGGTATAAAGTTTGTTTGTTTGTTTATTTTTCCTCTGTGAGAAATTGCTAGGACACCAAGAAAGAAGAGAAGGGATGATGTGAAGGCATATCTCCATAAAATTGCCTTTGGGAAGACTTGGTGGAGGCTAATCTGCAGGCTATGACTGATCACCATCTATGGGGTTGGACACATTGCCTGGAGAATTATTGCCACAATAGCAGGTGGCCCATTACGTTGGCAAATTGCCTGTATAACATAGAATTGTTGGTCCTTTACAGTAAATAGGAGCCAAGGACAGATGTATGATTCCTGGAAAATGTGAAGCGTTTTTGGAAGTGATGGTAGGCCAGGAATCCAAAGACCAGCTGGTAAGATTGGCTTGCTGAAATATTTTAATGAAAGTGCAGATAAAAGAAACTTAATGAAAACCATCAAGAGCAATCTACACAGAAGTGAAAGTCTGCCTGTACTTTAACAGCTGGAGAAGTGGCAGCAGAATGCAAACTGAGACAATTTTCTCCTGTCAGTAATCACTAAATTGCTCGAATTTCACCACAGAAGAGGTCTTATTAGGAACAGATGGAAGTTTAGAATTTAATAAAGTATCCCTCACGTGCGTATTTAATGAGGGAGGGGAGGTCACAGATAATTACCTTGTTTGTGGAGATTTGAGAAATGAGAGGGAGCTTGGTGCTAGATGGCTGCATACATAACCATTTGCTTCACAATGGGGAAGGCCCATTTCCCCAGGCACATTGCTGCTTACATCTTGTAGTCTCTTTCTACTTCTGCTTCCGCTTCCATATGCAGACAATGTCCCAAGAAGAGAAGGCTGAACTATTGTAAGCCACTCCACTCCACTCCCTTCTTTCTCCTCAAAGAAGCTTTGTGTCCATGCACTCACCTTGCTGAACATTTATTTATATATTTAATAATGCAATGAAATAATTTATTTCAGTGAGCTTGAACTAGGGTTGCCAAGTCCAATTCCAGAAATATCTGGGGACTTTGGGGGTGGAGCCAGGAGACATTAGGGGTGGAGCCAAGATAAAGGCTGTGACAAGCATAATTGAACTCCAAAGAGAGTTCTGGCCATCACATTTAAAGGGACAGCACACCTTTTCAATGCCTTCCTTCCATAGGAAATCATGAAGGATAGGGGCACCTTCTTTTGGGGCTCATAGAATTGGACCCCATGGTCCAATATTTTTGAAACTTGGGGGTATTTTGGGGAGAGGCACTAGATGCTATACTGAAAATTTGGTGCCTCTACCCCAAAAAACAGCCCCCCCCCAGAGCCCCAGATACCCGTGGATCAATTATCCATGATTTTCTATGGGAATAAATCTCCATAGGGAATAACAGAGTTCCCAGCAGACATTTCCCTCCCCTTCCCCCGCTTTCTGACGACCCTGAAGCGGGGGGAGGGCCTCCAAACCGGGGGATCCCCTGCCCCCACCTGGGGATTGGCAACCCTAGCTTGAACTCATGACAAGAATGCTTCCTTTCCCACATCTTTCTGCTATAGGCTACTTTCCCCCGCTTTAAAAAATAATTAGGAAGCTTGTAGTATAAAAAGGCTGCCAACCATGTGGATGATTTGGATGATGATGTGAAAAATGGCACTACCTGCAGCTGGCTGTGGACAAGAAGCTGCAGAACCCCGCCCCCCACCTTCCTGTCCATATTTGCTGCAAATCCAGTTTGAGTAGGACTTCCCAAAAAATATTGTACCAAAACAGATTTGGGGAATACACAGTGAGCCTGCGAAAGTCCAGCAGGTGAGTGAATCCATGATGATACTGTGAAACTTAAAAACTGCTAACTTTTAGGAAGGTGGGACTGTAGAGCAAGGGAGTCACTTTGGTGTAGTGGTTAAGAGTGGCGGACTCTAACCTGGAGAACTGGATTTGATCCCCCACTCCTCCACATGCAGCCAGCTGGGTGACCTTGAGTCAGTCACAAGTTCTTGCAGAGCTGTTCTCTCAAGAGCAGTTCTCTAAGAGCTCTCTCAGCTCTACCTACCTCACAGGGTGTCTGTTGTGGGGCGAAGAAGGGAAAGAGATTGTAATCAGCTCTGAGACTCTGATTGAAGGGCCGTGTATAAATCCTCCTCCTCCTCCTCAAGACAAATAAATCCCATTCAACCACATGGCAATTCAAGGAGTAGAAAGTCACTCCTCTACAGATGGGTAACTGAGAAATGATGAGCTAGCCAAGGCTGCACCATGAGTCCTTGGCACAGGTAGGAGTTGAATCCTGAATGAATCATAATGAGTCATATGGACAAATCATTTTAGTGAGCTTAAAATCCTGACAAGAATGTTTCTTTTTTTTCATATCTTTCTGCTATAGACTGCTGTCCTCTATTAAAAATAAACAGGAGGCTAACTGTATAAAAACTAACACATTTTTAATCTAGCATAAGTTTTTGTGGTCTGGAGTTGCCTTTGTCAGATGGGTATAGTTGCTCCTCACTAGGCTAATGGTATTTTCCACTAGCAGAAGGGAAGATTTAATTCCCAACAATTCCTCCTCTTGCAGACCTGTGATTTGCTTTCTCATGCCATTTGTGAGAATCCCCTGAACAGCATTTTGGGGAGATCAATGAAGGATTGGGAAATAGAGATTTGGGGGGCTGAAGCCTGGATAACATTGGCAGGGTATAACCATACAGTGCACCTCCAGAGCAGCCATTTTCTCCAGGGGAACTGATCTTGGTAATCTGGAGATCAATGGTAATTGTGGGAGAGCTCCAGTTGCCACCTGGATATTGGCAACCCTAGATCAATGGGCTTCAGTCAGGTGGGGGGGGGGTAGTAGGGATGTTCTGATGAGAGAAGTCCACTAGTGTAAAATTGCATCATGACCTGACCTTAGAATTTGAATTGTCAGCTGAAGGTCAAAGGACTGTGCTTTAGCTATCACTGAATTTTATGTCTTAATTCTGACTTTATCATGAACAGAGAGAAAAGCAGGCAGAAAAGTGTGTGTGGGGGGTGGAAACAGGATTATTTCTGTAAGGACTGCAGTGTGATTGTAGCATAAAGTGAATTAAATCAAACATTGTTGGGCACTTGACACTCATGTAAAGGCAGAGGCATCTAGGAACATTAGCTCATAATTCTTTGGTTCAGATCAGAACAAAAAAAAAAAAATCAGTTCACAACACTTTATTGATGTCCAAATTGTACATCCCCTGCCCCCCCCCCCCAAAAAAATTCTTCCTTGATTTGAATGATGGAATAAGATTCTGCCACTAGGCAGCCAGGTTAATCCAAGCTGTTTTGCAACCATATATATAAAAACTCTTGAACATCAGACCCTTATTCTCAATGAATATCTTCTTGACCACTATGACATGATGCTAAGGACATCAGATGCTTTGCAACGGTGTGTGAAAAGCTCTTCTCCTTGGCCTCTTATGCAAGCACAGCATACTACAGATTTTCTGAACAATAAACCTTTAAGCTTGACTTTGGATTCTGTTCCTGCCTTTCACACCATTCTTTTTCTCCAGTGTATTTGTTCTGCAGTCCCCCCCTCCCCCAAAAAACCCACACAGTTTTTTTCTAAATGGGGTGGAATGTTACTTGTGATGTATGTGGGGTGGTGGTGTCATCCAAAGTTGTTCAAAGATTTTATGCAATTGCCTTATCGCAGCTGTGCAGTAGCATCCAGCAAGGACCTTTCATTTAAATCCTTGGTTTTGCGCATGCATTTTAGCATTGTTTGTTTGTTGAACGAAAGGGAACAGAAAAGAACAAAGACAAAGGGGGAAAGCCCACTATTGGAATTAATGAGATTTTTTCTGTGACTGAAAAACAGCTGCAAAGCCCTGCTTTCCATATTGCCAGGCACTAGGGAATTCTGGACTTTGCCTGTTGCGGGGGGACTGAGCAGATGCAGCAGCCCTGTAGATGTCAGTCACTTGACTGACACCCACACAAACATTGGCCAGTTAGGGTCACTTTGACTCAGACTAAGCTCAGGATTTCTCCATAAAATGGAATATTATGAAGGAGAGCCAGTTTGGTGTAGTGGTTAAGTGTGCAGACTCTTATCTGGGAGAACCGGGTTTGATTCCCCACTCCTCCACTTGCGCCTGCTAGCATGGCCTTGGGTCAGCCATAGCTCTGGCAGAGGTTGTCCTTGAAAGGGCAGCTGCTGTGAGAGCCCTCTCCAGCCCCACCCACCTTACAGGGTGTCTGTTGTGGGGGAGGAAGGTAAAGGAGATTGTGAGCCGCTCTGAGACGCTTTGGAGTGGAGGGCAGCATATAAGTCCAATATCTTCATCTTCATATTCCCCAAGAAAGACTGACCACTGGCTACAAAGGGAGGGAATGAACAAAGTTTTGAAGGTGCAATGACTGTAAGAATCAAGCAAGTGCTCAGTTAATCTAATCTGCAAGCCTGAGCTTTCTTAAACCCCTGAGATTTGTGCAAATCAGTCACATGAAGCTGTCCAAGACAGATGATTGGGACATCTAGCTCTCTGTGCAAGTCGGGAATGTAGCTCTGCACTGCCCCCTCCTGCTGGCTGGTTTAAACCGGGCAGTGGGAGAGGGCAGCCCAGCTGGGCTCCCTGTGAGGAGCCAGCGGCTCTCTGCAGGTGCAGCTCTGTACTGCCTCTTCTTGCTGCCCAGTTTAAACCAGGTGGTTGGAGATGGCAGCCCAACTGGGAGTCATTTCTCTTTTTTTACAGCAATCTGAGACTAGCAGTAATCTCACATTGCTAGACTCATACTGCTTGTAAAAAAACTGTAAATGTAAAACAGTGATGGACACATTAATGAATGGAAGAAGGTACAGAGTGGGCGGACCAACCTATATGTGGGCATGAGAGTGGCCTATGAGGGCAGGAAAAGAGCAGGGTGGAATCCAAGGGAATCTGTACAAATTGGGATTATCTTCAGTTTGGAACTGAAGCAAGGGAAAAACCAATACAAAAGCACTCTCAGAAAACTCAGAGAAACAGCAGACAGAAAGTGAACTGAGAGGAGAAAAAACTATACAGAATGAAAAAGAAAAACTGATGGACATGCATGGCAAAAGTGGAGCAAAACACCCGTGTATAATAGGCTATTAATGTCCCTTTATTCTTGATTAAACTCCTATGAAATAATGTAACCAGGCTACTTGACCAAGCTGCCTTTTATTTGGAAAGTATATTGGGGTCCCCAATGTGGTGTCCATGGACACCATGACACCCGTTGACACCTTTCTTGGTGCCCATCAAGCATTATTAGAAAGTGGCATGGCCCTTGCTAAGCAGGCTTTCTGACTTGCCACTGAAGAGGTGGTTGACTATGCAGAGTAAAATAACATTTCTGTGCCACTTCAGTGTTTGTTTTCTTCTCTTTCAGCCCCTTTTCCCCAGTGTATTTTTAAATTGTTCTCCCCTGCACTTAAGCTTCCTCTGTGTGTGGCTCTGCTTTTTGTGGCAGTCATTATGTGGCTGGCTCGTCTTTTGGTGGTTTCACTCACCACCCTGTGTCAGAATTCCAGAGGCACCCACACTCTCAAATAGGCCTACCAACAGCTTCCTGTTGATGAAGCTACCGTGGAAGCACAAACTATTGTAACCCACAGGGGAGCATTCTGGGTTAAGAGGCTGCAGTTTGGGGTCAGCGTCGCTCCAGAGATTTTGCAGAACTTAATGGACTCTCTTTTAAAAGGTATCCCCGGGGTCCAGCCCTTCTTCGATGATGTTCTGATTGCTGCCCCAATGGAAGAGGACTTTGTCAACCATCTCTGCACTGTCCTGCAACAGTTCGAATTGGCTGGGCTAAAGGTGAAGCAGGAATAGTGCCTCCTGGGCATTCCGCAGGTTGAGTTTTGCACTTCCTGGTAGATGCAGAGGGCATTCACCCAGCACCAGGCAAGGTTCGCACCATAGTCGACGCTCCTGAACCCAAATCCAAGTAATCACTAAATAAAGACCCAAAATCACTCTCTTGTGAGCGTCCTCCTGCATCGAACCCAATACTTTTCACTGTGCCATCATTTATTTTTGACAGGGTTAATTTTGGTTCTCCTGAGGTACTGGGTAAAGGTGTGACAGGATCTGAAGTGGTCTCCTTTGCCTGCTGACCCTGGCTCCTCACACATGTCCTGTAGAAAAACGCTAGCCTGAAATTTAAAAGGAAACTCCCATGGCCCTTAGAAGTTTTAAAATTGAAAAGGGAAGGAAGGCATGACTGACTGACTCTCTGGAGCTGTGTTACGACCAGCGATGCTTCCTCCTGTGGGAGGTAGAGCCAACAACCGCAGAATGACTGCCAGGCTGGCGTGAGGGCTTCTGGAGGCAAATTATGACTGGCCATGGCTTCACAAGTCTCCAGAAGCCTTTGCAAGTCGTTGCAAAAGCTGGCAGCCATTCTCTGGCTTTTGGGACCTGGGTAGGCTAAGGTTGGCTTCCAGAGATAGAAAAGCTAGCAGCTGCTATGTGACCCCTGAGAGATGATGAATTATGCCTTTGTTTCCTTTTTCTTTTAAAAAATTAAGAAATGATTGGGGTAGGAAGAGTTCAAAACCCAAAAAGATTCTTAAAATTCTGAGAGATAACTTTCTATACCTCCTGGAATTCCAGCAGTGTTTGTTTTTATTTAGATATAACCTAGCAAAGCCCAAATGGGCAATTTTGGGTATATTTTCAACTTTGATAAGTCCAGATTAACACTCCCAGTTGGAACTTGAAGTACACTCTGAACTCTCATCACAGTGTGGTCAGAGCAGTGCTACTGCGCTGTGTTCTTTATAACGTGGTGAGAACACCCTTCGCAAATCACTGCACATTCCCCACTGTGCAACAGGGCCCACCCTGGCAACTGGGCCATAATTTTCCTCGACAGACACTCTGGCAGGGGTTGTGTAGGGATAAAAAATTGAAGCTAGGGAGAAGATAGATGGTTGATAGATGGGAAGCAGAGGAGGCAGGAAAGGGGGAGAGGCTGAGATGCCTTTCAAGGAAGGGAAAGAGGAAATAGTGAGACAGAGAGAAATTCACCGTGTAAGAACTTGCAAGTTCCCACTTGTATGTTCTAATCTTGTGACAATTATTCAGAACAATAGCTTCACTCTCAATGTTTGTTAATAAGTAAATGACTCATATGAGGCCAAATCTACCTTCCATGTAAGTATCATATGCATCAGGAGTGGAATTTTTCCCCAGCAGCTAATAGGACTTGGAGTTAGCACTTTTCAGGTCAGTTTCTCAAGTGCAAAATAAAAAGCTTTTCAAAACCGCAAATTACAGGTCAAAGATAAGCTCTTTGCTTTGTTTTAGGAATGTGGGATGTTTCCATGAACCCTTTGAGCCTTCATCCTTGAAACAGGGCACCACGTGTTCCTTTCAAAAATTGGCAATATGTTCCATACTATGTGTTTAAACGCACGCACACACACACACACATACACGTTGGTTTAAAGAAAAAGCTACGGAAATTCAAGTATATTCAATTTCATGTAAAAGCCACATCACAGTAGCAGAAGAGCCTGGACTTGGAGTCTCAAACATGTCACCCCTGCAGTTATTCTGAGAAAGTCTCAAGGACCTGCTACTAAGGATCAAACTGCATTCCCACAGGGTCACCACAGGGACTTGCAACCACAGGACAGTTCCAAGTTCTCTATGGGAACTCACTGTAGAATTGCCGTGGGGACTTGATTCTGGTTGGGACCATGGGCTGAGGAGTTCCTACCCCACTCGCCCAGTTCCACTTTCCCAACCTGAAACAGTGCTGGGGTGGGAGGTGTTATTTGTCCTGTTGTGGTGGCTATTCTTGCACTAAACCCTTGCATTTGCAGACCCCCAGTGGGGGAGTCAACACCTTCTAGTGCCCGGAAAAAAGGCAGGGTAGAATGTGGGAGCCCCTCCATGATGCCATGTTCCCAATCAGAACTGGGTCCTTGCAACAATCCCAGATGGAATTCCCATGGGGAACTTGTTGCTGTCCTGTGGCTGGCTGTCCCCACGATGACTTCATGGAAGATGCAATGTGCAGTTTGTCCTTAACTGTGTAGTTTGCTAAAAGATCTGGCCAGTTCTTTTAAACATCTTATTGCATTTTGGATACTTGCTTTGCAACACTCTGGGTCAACAGAGGAGAGCAGTACATTTAGACTCCTGGAAGTGTTTTTCTGTTACCTGAACAGAATCTTCCTTCAATTGTTAAGCACAGGTATCCATTGTTGTACTGTTCTTATACTATTGTATCCTTTGTATTGTAGCCATATTATCATCTTGACAGCAAACTGATGTAAAACAGGCCCTGAAAATGATATAAGAAAGTTTTACTACCCAATAGCCCAATGTAGATTGGCTCACAATGTCATGAATTCTTCAGAGAAGCAAAGTTTGTTTTAATCTATACTGGGATCCCCAGTGCTCCACAGAGAACCCCTTGAGCTGCAAAAGGATTGCAACACAGAGGGTATATCACTTTCCAGTAGTAGTGTAATTTAGTGATTAGAGCAGGGGTCACCCATTGTGATGCCTGTGTGCACTATGGTGCCCACTAACAGCTTTCTTGGTATCCACCACATGTTTTTAGAAACTGGGTGGAGCTCTTGTCAAGCAGGGTTTCTGATTTACCACTGAAGAGCTGGTTGGCTATGCAGATTGAAATAATATTATTTCAGTGGCAGCTAACACCACAGTGTTTGTTTTATTCTCTCTCATCCTTCTTTCCTGTTTTTTTTTTAAATTCCCCCTCTTCTCCTCTGCATTTGGGCTTCTTCTGTGTGTGGCTCTGCCTTTTGTGGCAGTCATTTTGTGGCTTGGCTTCCTGCGGCAGCCATATTGTGGTTGCTCCCATCACTTTGCTGACACTTTGCTGCAGTGTCCAAAAGGTTGTGGATGCCTGGGTTAGAATGCCAGACTAGGATGCGGGAGACCTGGGTTTGAATCCCTACTCTGACATGAAAGCTAGCTGAGTAACTCTGTGGCAGTAATTTGCTCTCAACCTAACCTACCTCACAGGGTAGTTGTGAGGACAAAAATGGGGAGGAGCGAATATTGTAAACTGCTTGAGGCCCCCTGTTGAGGCAAGGTATAACTGAAGTAAATAATAAGGGGTTGGGTTTTTGTTGTTCTTTTTACAAAAAATGAATTCAGGCAAAGCATGGTAAGTTGTGATGTCCATATAGATTTGGGCATTTACAGGGTTGGTGCCTCATGCAAAATGTCCATGCCAATGCTGGCCTCTGAGTGCAGGATGCTGGAGCTGGTAGTACTAGGCATCTAGTCCCTGGAGGCCATTACCTATTGGGTGAGGTCACACTTACATTAAATCCATCATTGATTGTTAAATGTTGGATTTCAAAAATTGTAAAAATTATATCTAAATACTATTAGATGTTGAATGCTGACACTAGATTTGCCAGCTCTTGGAAGATGCAATTCTGGCAAAAGGTGAGATTTACTGGTACTGCCCACCCACTACATAACTGCTGCAGAGCTGGAGGTAGGTAGGAGGGAGAAAAAGCTGGGAAGGTCAAGCTAGCAGCAGGAACAAAGGCAATGTAAAACATGCCTGCCATTCCCACACGTTTACTTTGTGATCACAACTAAGATCACTTTGGAGGGTATCCTATCCCACTGAAAGTGATCTGAGTCATTCTAGTTATAAAGAAACAGTAAATATGTCATAAAGGAAGGTATACTTTTTTTTTAAAAGGTCTTTGTTCCCTTCACTATACAAAACCCACCTTCCAGTGGGGCAGAAAAGAGAAAAAACAGTCATGCCAGTAGAAAGCTGGCTAGTTGGCAACTCAGGCAGACATTTAGCAATTCATCTGATAGCCAATATAATTTGTCAAAAAGCATTTCTGAGGAGGATTGATGGAGGCAGGCAAAAAATCTTTCAGCTTTTCATCCAAACTGCATAGCAGTGACTATTGTATTAATTGTTCACACTCTCCCTAACACTCACACAATCATAGCCTGGCAACGGTGTGTGTGCATGTGTGTGTGCGATATGGGGTTGTAGTTGTCAGCCATTATTGAAATTTTATTTCCCTCCTGCTACTGCTCAGAGGGCTGACTGGGGACATGATATTCTCTGCTCCCACTTGGAGGGCTGAAAAACCTACACACAATGTTGGGGATGGAATGAAGAAAACAGACACATGTCCATTTAAATCAAATTAAAATCTAAATCCACCAAATATTCATTACAGAGGGCATGCTTTTACCATTGATTAGGGCTTTTTTTGTAGCAAGAACTTCTTTGCATTTTAGGCCACATATCCCGATGAAGCCAATCCTTCTGGAACTTACAGTAGGCCCTGGTAATAAGAGCCCTGTAAGCTCTTGGAGGATTGGCTACACCATGGGGGTGTGGCCTAATATGCAAATGAGTTCATGTTACAAAAAAAGCCCTGCTGATATTAAGAATGCTGCTACCCACTCACTGCACAATGCATATCACTGCACTGCAGCCACAACACAAGACTCTGAAGGAGAATATAGAAGTTTAAAATGTGTTCTCCCTACCCATACGATTAGATTCCCTGCAAAACCAGGGCACAGTTGGGCCTAGATAGCAACTCATTCACAGCCTGGGTCCTGCCCTAGTAATATGTTCTAGATAGCTTTGGGTGGTTGGTTACAAATGACCATTTACCATGGAGTCCATGTTACCATTTCTTTAGTCAGTTTAATCTGTACTATTCTGCCATGTGAGAAGGAGAATTTCACAACACATCAGTTGCATCAGAGAGCCAGTTTGGTGTAGTGGTTAAGTGCGCGGACTCCACTCCTCCACTTGCACCTGCTAGCATGGCCTTGGGTCAGCCATAGCTCTTGCAGAGTTGTCCTTGAAAGGGCAGCTTCTGTGAGAGCTCTCTCAGCCCCACCTACCTCACAGGATGTCTATTGTGGAGGAGGGTAAAGGAGATCGTGAGCCACTCTGAGATTCAGAGTGAAGGGTGGGGTATAAATCCAGTATCATCATCATTGCTTCACATTTAGTTTTTTGTGTATAAAGCTTTGAGTAGGCTGGGTGAACAGGTACTGGATGATGCCTAGACATGAGAAGCTTTTCTTTACCATGCTGGGCTGGAGGTGAAAGTAACCCAGTTATGGCATTGTATGATAAGGCTCTGTGCTGTCTTTAGGGGCTGGATTGGTGCAATGTATATGGCTTTATATGGCTTTGCCCTCCTGTGAAGCACCTGCATGTAAGGTTGCCATTCCCCAGCTGGGGGTGAAAGATCCCCCAGTTTTCTGGGCTCCCATTCACCAAAATCCCCCCAAACAGCAACATCATCAGAAATAAATGCAACATGCCTACATCACCCAGAAGTGACATAAGCACATCAGTGATGTCAGGGAGTGACGCTCTGGTATTGGAGCAAAATGGATTGAGGCTGATTTTATCATAGAGTTTCCCCCCCCAAACCAAAATTTTGTCCCTAGTGTCTGCCTACGTCACTTCCGGGTGACATAGGCATGTTGTGTGACCTCATTTCTGGTGACATAGGCACGTTGCATGTGTCACTTCCAGCTCCTGGGATGTTCCGCCCCATGCCCCTCCTGTGTTTCTGATGGCCCTGGCAACCCTACCTGCATGTGACCTCCATATGCCCTTGTGGGTCATGGCCAGCACTTGGAAGTAACTGAATTTGATAGCATTTTGGACCCACTCATGTGACATAAGTGTGTGACTGGCTAGGAATTCTTTTTTAGTCTTGGCTGAATGCCTGGATTCAAGTGTGCTCCAGGGAAAGTATTTGTACGAGCCTTCCATCGTGAGCGCTCATGATCCAGTACTGCAGCTCTCAGTCAGCACTGGAGATGTCCTCAGTGACATGCTGAATCACAACTTGTGCTAATGGCAGAGTGTTTGTTGCAATGAGTGCACTTGAAGCATGGTTGTTGACTCACAGACAAAAAAAGCATTTGGCACACCCAAAGGAACTAACCCTGCTTCCAAGTAGGTATTCTTAAGAGAGCAGCCAAAATCAGGCTACGTCTAAAGAAACATCTCATGTAATTCAAACACAGATTTCATTTGAACATTTGGCCCAGCAAATGTGGAAGGTACAGGCTACAAAAACGTAGAGGACATCAAGTGGAAAAGATGTACTCTTATATATGGTACACCTAAGGGCAAAAGGTATTTGGAGGATATACTTACGCTAGATCAGGGGTGGTCAAACTTGCTTAACGTAAGAGCCACATAGAATAAATATCAGGTGTTCAAGAGCTGCAAGATGTGAACATCAGATGTTTGAGAGTTGCAAGGAAGCAGGTGGAGGGAGGGAGAGGTGGAAAGAAAGCAACTTTAAATGCATTATCCAAGCCAACGGCAGGCTTGGCTTGGAGAAATGATTTCAAATGATAAATGCCTTCTCCAAGCTGGCCAATAGGGTGGTGGGGGATTTGAGAGCCACACAATATATGTCAAAGAGCCACATATGGCTCCCGAGCTGCATTTTGGCCACTCCTAGCCTAGACAGTCACACTACCCTACTGTTGTAGGATTCCAACTGTTGTAGGGAGCCTGTATCGTCCACATTTGCTGGGCCAAATGTTGGAATCCTTCATTTGATATTGATAGTAATATGTGTATTCCTAGATTGCAAGGTACATTGTTATCTGGGGCTGACCATTTGATCAGCATAACTCGTGGAGACCCTGGGCTATGGGATACAAGCTTCCACCATACCTCCTACCCATAACATCAACCCAGTTAGAAAACTTTGCTAATACTGCAGAGAACAGCAGCAGAATAGGGTCCTCCCATTATGCTACCATAGAGAGGCTTCTCCCACTTTGCTACCACAGACAGGCAGGGTAGTATAGGTTCTTCCCCTTACAGCAGTGTGGAGCTGCAGTATGATGGGGCTACTTGTGTTACCTCATGAGTGCAGGACGGAGAAGCACTAGGCTTGTCAACCTCCCAGCAGCACCTGGAGATCCCCTGCTATTACAGTTTTTTTTTAAAATCCTTGTTTTATTAGGTACGCTTATTCTCAGTACAACTTGGAAAAATTCGTACAGAAGGTAAGTAGGTGAGTATACATTTTCTAGTAACAGCTTGTTACATTTACATTGTATATAAAATTATAGCAATGCCAATAATAAATGAAAATGTTTCAAAAATATAACATCTGATTATATAAAGGGTTTTTAGGAATTGTTTTCCGTACTACCAGGTATTTTACTATTGGGAACCAGATAGGTACAAATAATTTTTCATTTCTGCTTACTGAGGAAATAATCATTGAGTTAGAAATCTTAGGCATGATAAAATGATCCCATAGATATCGTTGCCATTCAACAATAGTCGGTTTACTGCTTGAAATCCATTTTGTTGCAATAGTAGTATGTGCTATTGATAATAATATGTGTATTCTTAGATTGCAAGGATTGTTATCTGGGGCTGACCATTTGCTTAGTAATAATTTTTTTGGTTTTAACGGAAGTGTGATGTTACTAATATTTTCTATTTCTACAATAATTTGTTTCCAAAAGTTTGGAAACAGGACCACCAAGAGTGAATAAAGTCGTCTTTGATACCACATTTCTTTGTACATTGAGAATCAGTGTTTATACCTACATGGGACCCCCACTATTACAGTTGATCTCCAGAGGACCAAGATCAGTTCTCCTAGAGCAAATGGCTGCTTGGGAGTATGGACCCTAGGGCAGTATACCCTATGGAAATCCCTCCTCTCCCTAACCCTGCCCTCCTCAGCCCCCCCATCCCCAAATCTCCAGGTATTTCCCAACCCAGAGCTAGCAAACCAAAGAAGCCCTACTGTGGCTTCTACACCACCAGGGTAATGCAAGGTGCGGTCTCATTTGGAATACTGTGTGCAGTTCTGGTCACCGCACCTCAAAAAGGATATTATAGCATTGGAAAAAGTCCAGAAAAGGGCAACTAGAATGATTAAAGGGTTGGAACACTTTCCCTATGAAGAAAGGTTAAAACGGTTGGGGCTCTTTAGCTTGGAGAAACGTCGACTGCGGGGTGACATGATAGAGGTTTACAAGATAATGCATGGGATGGAGAAAGTAGAGAAAGAAGTACTTTTCTCCCTTTCTCACAATACAAGAACTCATGGGCATTTGATGAAATTGCTGAGCAGTCAGTTTAAAATGGATAAAAGGAAGTACTTCTTCACCTAAAGGGTGATTAACATGTGGAATTCACTGCCACAGGAGGTGGCGGCGGCTACAAGCATAGCCAGCTTCAAGAGGGGGTTAGATAAAAATATGGAGCAGAGGTCCATCAGTGGCTATTAGCCAGTGTGCATATATATATATATATATATATATATATATATACACACACACACACACACAATTAGCCAGTGTGTATATAGCTATTAGCCAGTGTGTGTGTGTGTATATATATATATAATTTTTTGGGGCCACTGTGTGAGAGAGCGTTGGACTGGATGGGCCATTGGCCTGATCCAACATGGCTTCTCTTATGTTCTTATGTTTAAGGACCTCTGTCTTAGTCTATGCTGCTTTTACTTGATCTTCTTCATCTACATTCTGCTGGAACAATGAGCCACTCCAGTTATTCTTTGTTAAGAACATGTTTTAACAGCACAGGCACAGGAGTCCGATGTTAAGCTTCTTCAAATGGCTTAGCAAGTTGAGAAGCAGCATGTCGCAGAGGGAAAGGGTCGAGTCATAATGTCGTTTTATCTACTAATGGAATTGATGGGCAAGTTACAATGATTTTAGATTCGGTTCCCTCAAGAGAGGAAGGGCGCCTCGGTTGTCTTGCTTTCTCTTCAATTCAAGGTTGCGGCCATCTAAAAAAGTATACAAGGTTGCTCTCTGGTGGTAATTGCATGGGAGTATAAAATGGGGAAATCTCGGTACAGGCTTGGATATATTTTGCCTTAATAAGGAACATAAAGAATGAACGTAAACAATGAACAAGAAAGGGCCAGCCAGCAAAGTTAAGGAGGTTAATTGCTGCTTTAAATTGATTTTCTTTTTAAGTGAAAATGTGATTTTTAAAAAAGAAACGTTTCTGCTTTAGTGGATTGCTGTTTTTTTTTTTTAAATCTATTGACTGTTATAAAGAAATGTGAGAGGAATAATTTTTTTGTTTGGGCCCTGAGGGTTGGTATCTGTTTACTTACAGTTAAACTGCTTGATGCCATTGGGTCAGACTTCAGTGTTCTGAACCAGAGCCAGGTTTTCTATTAATGGCCACGGAAATGGAGCTGATTTCACAGGAAAGCCTTTGCACACAATTTTAAGGATTTCTCCTGTGCAGTTATTTTAATTCAGCTGCCCTGCTCTCCAGCAAGTCTGTACATGGTAACTAGCTCTGTGCACACAGGGTTGCCACCCTCCAGGTACTGCCTGAACATCTCCCGCTATTACAATAATCTCCAGATGCCAAAGATCAGTTCCCCTAGAGAAAATGGCTGCTTTGGTGGATGGACTCTGTGGCATTGTACCCTGCTGAGGCCCCTCACCAAACCCTGCCTTCCCCAGGCTCTACCCCATAGATCTCCACTGCTGGTCCCAGTTTAGTGTAGTGGACTATTATCTGGAGAACTGGGTTTGATTCCCCATGTCCACATGTAGCTGTTGGGTGACCTTGGGTCAGTCACAAGCTCTCTCAGCGTTGTTCTCTCAAGAGCTCTCTCAGCTCCTTTAAACTTTAGGAATACACTCTGTTGATGGAACAAAAGAAGGTGGATTAGGGAGGATCCCCTAGCTATGTCTCCCAGGCCGAGCCCTGCCCTGAAGACAACTGAAATGTGTGACAAGCAGTGGTAGGGAAGGATCCCTTAACACACGTTGACACAGCTGTGGTTGCCAGAACCTCCTGAAATTTCTGCTGTTTTATTTAGGGTGTGTGTGCGTGTTGCCCTGCTGCTTGCCAGCTTGCTGGTGAAAGGAAATTCCACCCCCACAGGTCTGCATGGTGACATGATGATGTCACTCAGAAGTTACGTCATCACATCACCATTGTCACACAGCGATGCCCTACATTTTGGGCAAAACTCTATGATAAAATTGGCTGCAAACCATCAGGACCAGATCTACATATTTTTTGAGTGGGAGCAAACCCCCAAAATGGTGCCCCTACTCAAAAAATGGGAGACAGGTGATCAAAAAATAGGAGGCAGGGAAGCTGTGTGCCTGCCTTTGCTGCCTCCCCATCTTGTGGGGGGATGGCAAAGGCAGGCAATCTGCCTCCCCCATTTAAACACCTTAGCGGGATGCTTAAATGAGGGAAGCCGTGGGGCTGCCTTTGCCGCCTCCCTTCAAAATGGGGAGATGGCAGAGTCAGGTGATCTGCCTCCCCCTCCCCATTTAAACAACCCGCTGGGCAGGCAATCTGACTTCCCCCCCATTTAAAGACCCCAGCTGGCCAGTGAAGTCTTTAAATCGGGGTTGGGGGGAAGCCCAGGGATGCTTTGGCTGCCTCTCTGCAAGGCAGTCAATTTTTTTGCCACCTTTCTACAAAGCAGCCAATTTTTCTTCTACCCGTCCCAGGGGACACCCAATTTGGCACACACCAGCTACCTGCACATCAACCATCAGAAGTGCTGCCCACCCTGCTGGCACAGTTGGCAGTGCACTGGTGGCAACTGGAAGTCATCCTGGGTACTCTAGGAGAAAAGCTCTGAGAATAGAATCAGACTGTAGAACACAAGTTCTCAGCATTTTTGCAAATCTCCTTCCCTTTAATTGCTAACTTTTACTACTGTTGTTTTTTTATTTTAGGAAATCTAGGAGGTGTATTCACATGTTAAGGTTTTGGTGGGATTTCTTCCCCAGAAACAAATTGTAAAAATAAGATATATTAATGAATCAAAAATTCAAACTTTCTGTTGTTGGTGGTATCCGTGGCAAAGAAGCCCCAAGCTGGTACAAACTTTTGCTTTGCTGAAGAACCACCTTAAGGACTGTCGATGTGCCAATTTCCTCTCTACAGAGAGGATAATTTACAACACTGCAAGTGCATTTACAAGTGCTTAAAGAAATTAGTGGGGATTCCAAGTGCCCTTTGAGAACATTGATTAGCAATCCAAAGAACAGCCCTCTTATTGATTCTGCAATTGAAGGCAATCTCTCTTTTTATGTCTTGTAAATTGCAAATTGGTGATTTAGTCTGCAACAGGAAGAAGTTTTCCTGCTGACTGAGCATGCTCTGTACATCAGGTGTATGCAATTGTAAAAACCTCAGCACTTCTGCTTTATTAAAAGGTAGTCCCCTGTACAAGCACCAGTCGTTTTTGACTCTGGGGTGACGTAGCTTTTACAATGTTTTCATGGCAGACTTTATGGGGTGGTTTGCCATTGCTTTCCTCAGTCATTTATTCTACATTTCCCCCCCCAGCAAGCTGGGTACTCATTTTACCGACCTCAACCTCTGCTTTATTATAAGGTATTTAATTCAGTTAGCTGTTTGCAATTATATGGAATTATACAGCCCAGAATGGCAGGAAGAGTCTTCTCTGTTTAGGAAGAGAGATCTATATGTTTTATTTATTTATTTGAAATATTTATAGCTCCATTTTTTCTACCCTAGGTCTCAAAGAGACAGCATATATCACTAGTGTTGCAGTGTCAAATGAAAGCATGACAATTTTTTTTTAAAAAATGTGTTCTGTTACTTTGGACTGTATCAGCACATATGTCAATAGGGTTGCCAGGTCCAACTCAGAAAATATTTGGGGACTTTGAGGGGTGGAGCCTGGAGGCTTTGGGGGTGAAGCCAGGAGACTTTTCCATTTGCTAAAAGAAAGACATAAAAATGCAGCAGGGCAGTTCCCCTGAATACATCCTTCATTTCCTTATCCCCTAGCAACTGCACTTCCACGAAATGAAAGTGAGCATAAACACACTCATAAAGCAGCCAAAATAAACACTTTGCAAACACATGCTTTTGTGATCTCACTGGGGCATTTTATGCATGGGAGTTGCTGAATGTAACCATTTGCTATATTTCAACCAACTTCTTCAGACTAACAGGATAATGAAAGCAGAGCAGCCTAGGGGATGGAGTTTTTCTCCAAACAAACAGAGGGACTGTGCTGGCTTCTCTTCCTTTCTCACATGCTTCACATACTCACTGGGAAGAGCCACATGGCTCTGTGTGCTCACTCTGCCCATGCAGCTTTTGTCCTTCTGAGATTTAAAGGCACACATACCTTCCAAAACACAAGCAGTTTGCAAGTTCTTTTAAGCCTGTCAAGGTCTAAAGGTACATGATGGCTGTTGGGGCAAGGCTCACCCACCCCCACAGGCCAGCTGGCTGGTGGCAGGGAGCAGCTTGCAAAACCCAGGGATTCCCCACTGGGACCTGGGGGCTGGCAAGCCTATACAGCAAGAAGCGTGCACTGGAGCATGAGACGAAGTTCCAGGCTTCCACATGTCATCTTCCACCATGTATAGAACTTATGGGTTCATGAGACTGGAAATGTTCTGGGCACCCTAATTTTTTAGAGCACTTGGCCAGGTCTTGCAAGAGAAAGGTAATTTTTGTAACAGAAGTGACAGCACCAATCTTGACAGATGCACAATACCGCTAATATCTCAATTTATGTACTGACCTATAAGCCATAGGAATGGAGTCTTTTATCCATTTCAGAGCATCACAATTTGAAAAAAAGGACTCAATATTTCTTTCCCACTTTTCCTAAGCGGCAGGAGCGAAGTACAGTTTTGGAAGAGAGAACACTAAAGCCTTGATGTTGATATGTGTCTGTGTCCCTGTAAAAAAAAGCAACAAACCACATTTCTTGTTCATTTAGTGCACACAGCCCACCTGTCATCAAAGTAATGCTTCATTTCCTGGGCTTGTTTAATGACAGCAGTGGGTGTTCCAGTGTGTTGTATTTTCAGGTAATCCAGGCAATCAAATGGAGAAGGATCCTGGGGAAGAAGATGAGAGGTGAATGGAATTATCCTTGAATTATCCTTGTCTCACATACAGGCCTCGGATTCAGCAAGAGCTCACAGGAGTGCATCTCCTGAACTTTTCTGAGGGTTTCCCCTCCTCCTCTGCACCTTGTCCATTGAATAGTAGGTGCAGCTGCATAACAATCCCTGGATGAGCTCCACCACCTATTTTTCTACAAAATGACCCCTGTGTGAACCCACCAAACCATCCCAAGCTGCTTCTGGCCTTTTTTGTTAAAAAATTATTGAATTCAAGAGCATAGGCGCATGGCTGCATGAGTGCCCATGCGCTTAACCAAAAAATGAATGGAAAAAAAGAAACCCAAACCAAGCTGCAGGGATGGTGTGCAATAGCCATCTGATCATGCCAAAGTCACCCTGCGGACGGGACGGGGATGGCTTGTGGGGGAGCATGTGGAATGTTTGGGACAGTTTCTAAGCTGGCTCGATTTGGGACGCCTCCCATCCACCCCAAACTGGTCATTTGATATCAGCCTTAGTTTCCATTTTTCTCCCCTAACGGACCTCAAAATGGCTTGCAGCATTCTCCCTGTCTCCATTTTGTCCACACAACAATCCTATGAAGTAGGTTAGGTTGAAAGTGGGTGTGACTGGCCTGAGGTCACCCAGCAAGCTTCCATGCCAGAATGGGGTTTCAAACCTGAGTCTCCCAGACTTCCACACCCTGGTATGACTTTCTAACCACTACACTATGTTGGCTCTCAGTAGCAAACAGCCTTCATTTCTCACTGCCCTGCCACTTCAGGAATTTGCAAATATTTTTATTTCCATTTTTTCAAAATGCTCTGGGCTATTCAAGAAGCTAGCACAAGTCCTTGTTATTTAAAGTTTCTTCATCCAGTACGCTGTGTAATCAGTAGACTTTTGCCACATTGCCTGTTATGGTGGATGGCATGCTATCCTTTGGGCAATGATTCAGGGTTAGTCAGAAGTCTGACATAAAAGATAAGCTGCTAAGGCTGAAGGATAAAATTTGGCTAGGAAGGGTACTATACAGGATTTTTATGTGGGCAGGATCTTTTAAAGAAAAAAAGGGGGGATCTAAATTATTATTTATAAGAGGCCAAGATCAACATCAGAAAAGCGCCCATAAATTTGTTTTCTAGCCAGTGATCCACTTGCATTAGTACTGAGGCTGGCACTGTAAATACTTCTGCAGGTTATAGGTTTCCCACTGGCTAGTTTATTTTTCTTGGATATTGCTGCCAGTTGAGCAAAAACAAAGAGTTTATTTCAGTGACTGCCAAGGGAAGTCTCTTAGTCTTGTCTACACACAAAGTTCATCAGTCACATTGCTGTGTCCTTTGCTCTAATCCTGCTACAATACAAAGTACCCTACCTTGCTAAGCTAGTCAGAGGTCGTTTTCGCACTTAGCGTTTGCTCCCCTTATTCTGCGGCGCAATTATGTCCGGCTCATTTTTCTCGTTTTCGCACTAGTGACTCTTTGCGGAGTCGCCTTCCCTGAAGCCCCGGCTCAAATCGTTTTCCCACTGGCATCGACTTGAGTTCGATGCCCTGTCAATCATTTTTTTTTTAAGTGCAAGTCTGGTTGCGTAAGGACGTACTAACGTAACATCGAGCAGGCACAGCTGTTCCCTCCCCTTCTTTTCATGGACAAACCGCATCACGTGTGCTGCTGCTGCTTATGGATTGGCTGCAGCTGTAGAATCCTCCACAGCCCTTTATGTATTAACAGAAGCATTCACAGTGGAGAATCCTAGCACTAGATTCCCCCCCCCCCCCAAATTCTGAAGTTGCAAAATATCGCAATAACGAAGAGAGAGAAATCGAGGGGTTTGTGTGTGTGTGTGTGTGTGTGTGGCAGCTTCTTCCTTTCCCAGCCTCGCTCCCTCCCGGGTGGCGAAGCTGGGATTTCCTCCGCTCTCTTTCCCCTCCCCGGCTGGCGCTTGCAACGGGGACCTGACTGATTCCTGCTGCCAGAGATCCCCCCCCGCCCCATTCTCTCCTTCCCCTTCTGTGGCGCGTGTGAAGAGCGAGCTCGCGTCTATTTTCTAACCGAGCGGAATGTAGCCAGGGAGAAGAATGCAGGACTCAAACTTCCCATTTTATACATGGCGATTTTGTGCAGGTCCAGAAATCCTGGTGGCACAGCTGAGGGAGGCATTCCCTTTTTAAAACACACACACATGAATGCTTTGGCCCGCACCGGCACTAGATTCCCCCCCCCAACAATGGTCGTTTTCGCATTATCGAGATAACGCAACAGCGAAATAACGCAACTAAAGTCAATAATAATAATAAAAAATTCTAACAAAACCAATTGAAGTGGCAATTGAGGCTATTCCAGGAGGGTTTTTTTTTCTATTTGTTAATTTCGAAATATCGCTATTACGCAAAACTGTGAAGTTTAAAAAAAAAAATGGCCGTGCCGGCACTTTGGGGAAGCGCCGCGAAAGGCTGATGATTGGCCAAGGGGGTGGATGGGGTGGGAGGACGGAAAGGGAGAGGGTGACGCCCACAAAGCAGTCGATCCGGCGTGGATGGATTTCCCACAGCAAACTCCGAGGAGTGGATCCGGAGGTTTTCAAAAACTCCGGAAGGAGGTGGATCTAGATACTCCGGCGTGAAACCCCTGCAGCGCCGGAGCAAACTGCAGCGCCGGAGCAACAGGTGGGAAAACCAGGAAAAGATCCGGAGGTAAATGGGGTGCTACGCCGGAGTAAACGCTAGTGCGAAAACGGCCAGAGATTTGTTAGAATGGATTATAGTTTGCCACATTTGTTCTCAGTAGTGTGGTACATAAGAACATAAAAGAAGCCATGTTGGATCAGGCCAATGGCCCATCCAGTCCAACACTGTCATACAGTGGCAAAAAAACCAAAACAAAAAATAGGTGCCATTGGTAGCCACTTACAAAAACAATAGTATGCAAAAAGTGACAAGACAGCCAGCCACTTGTATCAGGCTGCACAACTTTTCCCACACCACTTCTGTATAGCACCACCTATTTTACATTTGGTAGAAATTAGAGATGGTTATTAGAAAGTTGTTAAACAAGATTTGATCTGAACAATGCTCATTCTTGGAGTGGAATTGCTTCTGATATTTAGCTATGGCTGCCAACCTCCAGGTGGCATCTAGAGATCACCTGCTATTACGGTTGGTGCTCAGATGATAAAGATCAGTTCCTTTGGAAAAATGGCTGCTTTAGAGGGTGGTCTCTATAGCTCCGTGGCGCAGAGTGGTAAAGCTGCAGTACTGCGGTCTGAACTCTCTGCTCACAACCTGAGTTCGATTCTGGCGGAAGCTGGATTCAGGTAGCCGGCTCAAGGTTGACTCAGCCTTCCATCCTTCTGAGGTCGCTAAAATGAGTACCCAGCTTGCTGGGGGGAAAGTGTAGATGACTGGGAAAGGCAATGGCAAACCACCCCATAAAAAAGTCTGGCATGAAAACGTCATGATGCAATGTCACCCCAGAGTCTAAAAACGACTGGTGCTTGCACAGGGGACCTTTTCCTTTTCCTTTCCTCTATAGCATTATACCCTTCTGAGGTCCCTCTCCTCCCCAAACCCCATCCTCTCTAGTCTCCACCTTCCAAAATCTCCTGTTGTTTCCCAACCCAGAGCTGGGAACCCAATGTTTAGGAGATGTGGGAAGTCTTCCATTATGACAGCTAATTAGATGAGTAGATCCTACCTCTATCGTAACACTTCACTAAGTAAAGTGGGATGCTTTCTTCCATTGGAGAAAGAACTACTTAAGTTAGAGGAAGCCTATTAGGAGGATGATTAGATCCATCTCAGTATTGCTATGTGCAGCATCTGCACTCTCTGTCATGAGTTACACTAGTGCATCCTGCAGCAAAGTAGACAACAGCATACATGTCAGAAAACCCTGGCCCAGGCAGAGTTTTCTGACATACACGAGACAAACCATGGCTAGGTGGTACAGCCCATGTTGTGCATGCAAATGATCCCAGGCTTAACACCTGGCCTCTCCAATTAAGAGAATGTCAGGTAGCAGGCTTTAGGAAAGCCTTTTTTTCCTGCACAGACAGCCGCAGAGTCAGCAGTGCTGAAGTACATGGTCCAGTGGACTGAGGCTACAAGTCAGCTTCACATATGCTTTAAAATAGTTGCCAATTTTTTCTTTAATGAGAGCTACTTCTGCCTAATGAAAATGTCCCAAGCTAGTTCTACTCCTCTGGTACTTTACCAAATGTTGTTTTGCCCTAAGAACAGAAGGCATCAATTAATCAATGGCAGTTTATACACGCAACAATAACAACCTCAATCCTAGTGTGATTATTCCCTTATTTCACTACAGTGTCTCCTCCTGTTCAACTTGCCTTTTTAGAGGGAGTGTCCAATGAAGGGGTGTGTTTGTGTGTTGGTTCCTGGAAGAGACCAAAAGGAAAGAGCTGCTGAGCTGAGAGAGGGAGAGAAAGCAGTGAATGGAAGGCTAGAAAACATCCGGAACTCAATACTCTATGCTTAAAACTGTTGCAGAGGATGGGGGTGAGGAAAAACTGCTGAGTAGCAGAGAGGTCTGGAGAGCTGGGGCTCTGGTGGTGAGCTAAGGAGAGAAAAATTGAGCAGGATGGTGCAGTGGGAGGGTAGTTATAAAAGCATTGGTTGAAATCCTGTGGACTGGATGTAGTGACAGTGGGTGTGGGTGGGAGAGAGAGACAAGAAAGAGAGAGAGACAGAGAGATGTATTACATCATCCTTAGCCTGATTCTATTGTCTGTCCTGGAGTGGCAGTGGAAGTCAGTCTGGAGGAGAAACAAGCCATTTTGTGGCTGAAATTCCACTTATTTACCTCAAATTCCCTTTGTTCTAGGGAGTCCTATGACTACTTCAGACTAAATTAACTTTATCTGCTAGCTTCCTGATCCACAGAAATTATTTCCTTGTTCAATGCTTGTGGTGAAAGCTGACCATGACAAGATTAACTCCATGGATGAATAAAGTCCAGTAGTATCTTAAAGATTAACAAAATTTGTGGTAGAATATGAGCTTTCATGAGTCACTGCCAATGCTCACTTCTTCAGATACAGCTAGAATGTGATAGAACAACGCAGTAGACAAGTTGCACCTTTAAAACCAACTAAGTTTTATTCAGACTGTAAGCTTTCGTATGCTCTAAGCAGACTTCATCAGTCAAAATTGGAATGGCCAGCAGCAATTCTTAATATAAGTGGGCAGTGAGTTGGTAGAATCATGGGAATGTTTTTAGCAGATTAAAAGAATCACAAATTGGAATCTGTGTTTGTTAGTTAGTGTTAGAACAAAGCAGGGCTGAAACAACATTGGAGGGTGATAAAAAGCAGACTGCTGTCGTAGGTGTGAAGTGCCATAAATCTAGGCAACATTCTGGTTTTGTTTGAATAGAGGGCATGGTTTCTCAAGAGGCTATAACATCCATTATAGTTTGCCATTAGGAAAAAAAAGGAATACACTAAAATACAGTGGAGGATGGGTTAGTATATGCAATAAGACAAACAGCCAATATCCCCCATTTGAGTATGTCAATACAAAAACACAAGAACCCCAATATTCTGATACACTGTTCTAAAAGAGAAATACATATTAGTTAGCCATTAGAAAAACAGGGTGCATTAAAATATAGTGGAAGGTGGGTTAGCATATGTAATGAGACTAACAGCCCCACATCCCTCATTTGAGCATGTCAACACACAAAAACCCGCACAAAAATATTATTCTGATACACTGTTCTAAAAGAGAAATACATTGGAACACTGTGGATGCACAGCTATACTCAGAGTTGGTTTAGCATATGTAATGAGATAAAAAACCAATATCCCTGTTCAGTCCTGGGGAGGTGTTCGTTTCATGATAATTTATAATTAAGCAATTTCTCTCTTCATTCTGTTCTTGAAGTTCCTTTGCAGTAAAACAGCTACTTTGAGGTCACCTATTGAATGCTCCGGAAGGTTAGAGTGTTCTCCAACAGGTTTCTCAGTTCTGTCATTCCTGATGTCAGATTTGTGTCCATTTATCCTTTGGCGTAGGGTTTGTCCTGTTTGCCCTACGTAGAGAACTGAAGGGCATTGTTGGCATTTAATGGCATATATAATGTTGGAAGATGAACAAGTGAATGAGCCTGAGATGGTGTAGTTAATGCTGTTAGACCCAGTGACTGTGTTGTCTGGGTGTATATGGCAGCAAAGTTGGCACTTGGGTTTGTTGCAAGCTCTGGTACCAGTGTTCCTGCTCAGATGCGATGTTGTATTGTTGTGGGTGAGGAGTTGTTTGAGATTGGGGGGCTGTCTGTGTGCAAGGAAAGGTTTACCCCCCAGTACTTTTGAAAGAGAGCTGTCACTGTCCAATAGAGGTTGTAAGTTGTTGATGATAAGTTGAACTGTTTTCAGTTGAGAATTGTGTGTGACCACTAGTGGTGTTTTGTTATTGTCTCTTCGGGGTCTGTCTTGTAACAGGTTTTCTCTGGGTATCATTCTGGCTTTGTTAATCTGTTCTTGACTTCATCAGGTGGGTACTTTAGTTCCAAAAAGGTTTGTTGTAGATCCCTCAGGTGAGAATCTCTGTCAATAGGATTGGAGCATATGCGGCTGTAGCGTAGAGCCTGGCTGTATACAATGGATTGTTTGGTATGTTTGGGATGGTAGTTGGAGGCATGCAGTAGGTTTCCTGTATAAGGTAGTGTCTATGCATCCATCATGTATTTTTACAGTGGTGTTCAGAAAATGTATTTCTTGCATAGACTGATTCATTGTCAGGTTGATGGTAGGATGAAAGTCATTGAATGCTTGGTGGAATGCGTCCAGGGCTTCTTTACCATGGGTCCAGACCATAAAGATGTCATCAATATAACACAGGTATAAGGTAGGTATGAATGGGTGGGAGTCTAGGAAGCATTGCTCCAAGGCAGCCATAAAGACGTTAGCATGTTGTGGGGCCATGCAGGTGTCCATGGCTGTACCATTGATCTGTAGGAAAGGTTCATTGCCAAACATGGCACAGTTTTGTGGCAAAGTCAGCTGTGTTTTTATCAGATATTATATTATTTACATTTTATAATCCATCTTGGTGTGGGATGTTGGTATATAAAGATTCCACATCCATGGTAGCTAAAACAGTGTTCTCTGGAAGGTTGTTCAAAGATTGTATTTTCCTCAGAAAATCTGTAGTGTCATGAATATAACTGGTGGCACTGGTGGCATAGGGTCTTACAATAGAGTCCATATATCCACATACACCCTCAGTGATAGTGCCTATCCATGACACAATGGGACGTCCCGGGTTGCCTGGTTTGGGTATTTTGGGTAGAAGATAAAAAATACCTGGTCGAGGTTCCTGTGATGTGTCTGACGGAAACTGTTCCCGAATGCTCAGTGGTAATTCCTTTGTAATCTTGTTTAGTTCTTTTTTATATTCCTGTGTGGGGTCTGAGTCCAGTGGTTTGTAAAATGAAGTATTTGAGAGTTGCCTTTGAGCCTCCTTGATGTTGTCTGATGTGCTCATGATGACAACAGCTCCTCCTTTGTCTACCTCTTTAATTGTAATATCCATATTGTTCTTGAGACTGTATATGGCCTTTGCATGGTTGAGATTCTGCTGTGTACCGTGTTGTTTGTTGATCACATCAGTTTGAACTCTCTGGCGAAAGCACTCAATGTAGTGATCCAGTGTGGTATTGTGACCCTCAGGAGGAGTCCATGTGGAGCTTTTTTTCTTGTAATGTTGTTTTGTTGGTATGATGTGACAAGCATCCTGTTCATTGTTGGGTTGGAGGGATGGTTTATGTTCTCCAGTGGAGTATGTGATGTTATATTGTGAAGATGTAGCATGTTCTTTCTTGTTCTTGTGAGAGCCAGTTTGGTGTAGTGGTTAAGTGTGCGGACTCTTAACTGGGAGAACCGGGTTTGATTCTCCACTCCTCAACTTGCACCTGCTGGAATGGCCTTGGGTTAGCCATAGCTCTGGCAGAGGTTGTCCTTGAAAGGGCAGCTGCTGTCAGAGCCCTCTCAGCCCCACCCACTTCACAGGATGTCTGTTGTGGGGGGAGAAGATATGGGAGATTGTAAGCCGCTCTGAGTCTCTGGTTCAGGGAGAAGGGTGGGGTATAAATCTGCAGTTCTTCTTCTTCTCCTGTTCTTGTGTATTTTGGAAATATTCTTTTAATCGAAGACAGCAGAAAAAGGTTTCCAGGTCCCCACAGAGCTGAATCATCTGTGTGGATTTGCTGAGGCAGAATGAAAGTCCACATGAAAGAACTGACTCCTCTGAAGGGCTGAGTCTGTGTTGTGACAGGTTAACAATATTCTTGAAGGAGTTCTTGTAGCTGTGTTTAGCAGTCTGCAAGTTAGAGAGTTTTTTATTTTTTCGTTGTTTCAGCAATTCTTGTAGAAATTCTGCCAAGTAGGTTGATTCCTTGTTGAAATGTCCAGTTCAGAGAGTTTGTCCTTGATCAGCTTCTGTTTGTGGTACAGAACAGTGATTAGATAATAAGAATGTGAGTCCATCTGTCTTATATATTGGAAAGTGGAGTGACTTCAGATGTCAAATGAAAAGAAAACACCACTGGTGGTCACCAACAGCTCACAACTCAAGCCAGTTCAATGCATTATTATTGACCTACAATCCATGTGGATAGTGACACTTCCCTGGGTGGCCAAACTTTTCTTGCTTACAGCAAAGCTTACAGGTTACAGTCTGCTAACCTAAAATAACTTCTCAGCCACAATGATAAACTACTTAACAGTAACATGGACTCTGATACCAGGGCCTGTAACAAAGCGCCAACTTTGCTCTTATATAGATCCTTGCAAAACCATCAGTAGACCCATCTCAGGTTGCTGCTCATCGTCTAATGTGATTTATGCTGTCACATTACAGTAGTGCCCTTCCACTCCACTTTCTAATGTTTAAGACAGATAGACTCACATTCTAGCTATATGTGAAGAAGTAAGCAGTGGTTCATGAAAGCTCATACCCTTCCACAATTTTTGTTAGTCTTTTAGGTGCTCCTGGACTCCTCTTTTCTACTGCCACGGAAATCTAAGATGACTACCCATCTTGCTCTATCACCATGGATGAATATTTTGTTACAGATATGTTGGGGCTCAGGAGATTGGTTGAATGATTGATTTCTGTCAATTTATGCCCTGCTCCTCCCAAAGACAGCTCAGACAGGCTTCCAACAATATGTTAAAATCATAAACAATAAATACAATGAAACACACCATTAAAATCATGATATACCATAGAAGAGGCAACACAACCAACAGATTATAGTCAATAATAGTGGCCAGGTAGTAGATCAGATGAGATTTTGCCCTTATGGTTAACTCAGGAAAGAGGCTAAATTGTTTTCTTTGATGTTCTAGTAGACATTTGGCTTAAGAAAATTCCTGTATGTCTTCTACAGTATTTCTCCTTTGGTGTCCCAAACATGGACTGTTTCTTGTGGCTGCTGGAATCTGAAATGATTTTAGCTAATCAAGCTGTTTGCTTTAAGATTAATTTTCTTGTATCTGATGAACTGCACATGCACACAAAAGCTTATACCTTGAATGAAACTTTGTTGGTCTTAAAGGTGCTACCAAACTCAAACTTCGTTCTGCTTCCTCAGACCAACATGGCTACCTACCTGAATCTTTCTTGCAAAAGAGTGCTTTACTTTGCATTTCCTTACAAGACTCACTCTGATCCATGCTATATCTTCCTCTGGCCTTTTGGTCTCTGCTCTCTAGGTCTAAAAGTGAGGTGTGTGTGTGTGAGTTGGGGGAGACTTGAAACTGACCTTTTTCCGGTTTGGTGTAGTGGTTAAGTGTGCAGACTCTTATCTGGGAAGACCAGGTTTGATTCCCCACTCCCCCACATGCACCTGCTGATGTGATCTTGAGTCAGTCACAAGTTGTCACAGAACTGTTCCTCTCAAGAGCAGTTTCTGTTAGAGCTTTCTCAGCTCCACCTGAGTCACAGTGTGTCTGTTGTGGGGAGGGGAAGGGGAAGGAGAGTGTAAGCTGCTCTGAGACTCCTTTGGGTAGTGAAGGGTGGGATATAAATCCAATCTCCTCCTTTTTTTTCTGGGGTAGCCTGAGGCCCTAGACAAATACAGGGGTGCTGGCATAACAATGCAGCAAGGTTTTTTTTTTGTGTGTGTGTGCATGTGTGATCTTCTCCTAGGCCTTCCAAGGGAATGCACAAACTACTCTGCAGCAGCTGGTGAACTACAGGTAGCTCACCTCATGAGTTACCTGTTGGAGACCCCTGATCTATACTACAGCAGCTAACACCAGTGTTCATCAGCCTATATGCTAGGGTTGCCAACCTCCAGGTGGTGGCTGGAGATATCCTAGGACTGGAGATCAGTTCTCCTGGAGAAAATGGCCACTTTGGAAGGTGGACTGTATTGCATTATGCCCTATTGAAATTCCTCTCCTCCCCAAACCCTGCCCTCCTCAGACTCCACTCCCAAATTTGCCCGGTATTTCCCAGCCTGGATCTGGGCCCCTGCCTAGCTATGTAATATGTATAAGTGCTCTTAGTCTGATTTTTCAGCCTGCTGCCAGGTAATTTTTTTTTTTTTAGATTAAATGGGCAGCTCTCTTGAACTTTGCACAGCCAGGAAAGCATGTCAGAAACCAGACAGCTGCCCATCTTGAAAGCTACAGTCCCTTTGGCACTGGCCGGGATAGCAGGTGCTAGCTGAGGTAATGGAAGAGAATCAGCTGCTGAGAAACCATGAAAGATTGCAGCCTGATCACACCTAATTCAGGAGACATAAAGCACTCGAGACTGTCAAATCCATTATTCCCTGCAGACTGCACATTCAGCTGGTGCTGAAACAGCCTGCTTGCCCCGTCGAGTGGAGGGAGGAGGGAAAAGTGAGAAAGCTAATAAAGATATCTTTCCCAGGGCTGTCTCTGCTGCCCACCTGCTGTTTGACAGCTTTACATAAGTGTGACAGGTAGTAATGCCACTGACAGTCTTCTCTTAGCATCCATTTTTTAAAATTCATACTGACACCCTGACTGCACATTTCTAGGAGGAGTGGGGAAATTTGCCAATAAGGCTCAGGTTTGGTTTTTTCCCCTCTTATTCATACTTCTCTTTCTACAGAATGATGCTTGAGACATTTCGTCTCACTTTTCAGCCCTTTTGGTCTGAAGAGCAGTCAGATTAAGAGGGTAAAAAACCCAGATCACAACACTCCAGTCAGAGCTGGAAGGGACCTACATCACATCAAAGTAACCACCACGTCACTTATCTCCATCTAAAGGTTGTGATCTCCTGAAAGAGGGTGTATTACTCTGATGGATATCTCACAGTATGAACAGATGTGGATTAACCACGATACCAAGAACACTACAGGGTTTAGCATCAGCCAAAGTGAATTCCCGAATGAATTCCATTTATCTGAGAGTGCCTTTAAGTACAAAATCTTGTTCCTTGTTCCAGGTTCCCCCAAAATTCTGTTCCCAGTGGCAGAGGGATTCAAAATGCAGATTGACTTCCTAATACTGTGCCCTTGAGGAAGAATCGCACTGCTACAGCACCAACCCCAAATCAGACTTTTCCCTGCAGCCACTGTGGCCGGATCTGCCTGTCCCGCATTGGTCTTGTCAGCCACCAGCGAGCCTGCAGCAGACGTGGACTACTGCACCCTGCTTAAATCTTCGTTCGCGAAGTCAAGCCGAGAGAGACTGTGCCCTTGCATATTCTGTTATTTTTCAGACTTTAGGAATTTATGTAGACTCAGCATGTAGAGGAGAGAAGTGGGATCACATCCACTGTTCTGGCCTCCATTTTTATACTTGATTGATGCATGGGGGCCTTGGTGGGGAGAACAAACCTGATCCTGGCCTCTCCTTCAAGTTTATGAGGGACTTTGGTTCAAATCCTTGCTCAGCAATAAAGATCACAGGGGCTGCTGTTGTATGAATGAAAAATTAATATATCTCACGTACCTTGTTTTGAGCTCCTTGGGGGGAAAGCAAGAATAAAGTGACAATAATTAGTAGGTCTCATTTTCCTAGATCACCTTGCTGTAGACTGTAATGTTATGTCTTTTATTCAGAGCTTTTTCCCCGGGGAATGTGCCAGAACAAAGTTCCAGAACCTCTTTGTGGAAACAAAATTCTCAAAAAATGTCTAAAAGTTCATGAGGGGCACTGGAGGAGCATGCCATCACTTGTGATGTCACAAAATATTAAAACTTTTTTTAAAAAAAAGATTTAAATGAGGGGATGCCCAGTTGCAGTTGTGGGCGAGCAGGGAAGCAGCCAGACAGCACAGGGGACAGTTGTTCTTGCCAAGAGTGAGGTATGGACTGTGAGCCCAGGGAGAGTCCATTGGGGGTGTGTGTGTTGGGTAGAGAGAGAAAATCAGCTGCAGCCTATGCAAAGGAGCCTTTTCTTCCCTGGCAGCAGCACACCCCACTGACGCTCCACACACTGACTCCCAGAGAAGAAGTGCCCAAGGAACTGTCTTGGATTTGGCACACTCTCAATACAATAGCTGTTTCCTCCAGTGAGTGGGAAAGGGGATTTTCCCAGATAAACCTGACTGTTACTCCAGAAAGGTCTTCCTTGTCAGTTGAAACCATAGCATCTTTATTGTTTATACAGATTGTTGGGCTTCCCTTAACAGTCTTTGATCCAACCAACCAAATATGTTAAAACAGGGTTGCTTCAGGGTCATCATTCAGCATTAGGCACCAAAAGCAAGACCTGAAAAAGAACTGAGGAAGTTGGTGACATGTCTAAAGTTTGGAAACTGCTTTAAAGTAGAGGTAAGTCCATAGTGCATGAAAATAATATTGTTTCAAAGAATCCTGTTTCTCCTTCATTTCCCTTTTGAGAGTTCTAGCACCTCTTTCCCCAGAAAAAACCCCCCTGCTTTTATTCCCAGGAAAGATACTGGCAAAATGTCTCCTCTTCTTGAAATTTTGATTCTGCTACCCTGAACATGAGTCAAAGAATTGTGGATTTCAGAATATCACTCAGCACAGGACCCAAGTTGAACATTTGTCCTGTCTTGTCATCTTTCTATGGATACTTTTCAGCAGGGCTTTTTTTTTGTAGAAAAAGCCCAGCAGGAACTCATTTGCATATTAGGCCATGCCCATGACATCACCATTGTTTCACACAGGGCTTTTTTGTAGAAAAAGTCCAGTAGGCTCTCATTTGCATATTAGGCCACACCCCTGATGCCAAGCCAGCCAGAACTGTGTTCCTGTGCATTCCTGCTAAAAAAAAATAATAGAAAGCCCTGCTTTTCAGTTTGTGAAGCTTTGGATGTGGACAGGATTCTTGGAGGCCTACTATTTCCACACTTGGCTGATAAAATCTCCTAGAGGAAGACTGCACCAAAGAGGTATTCTTTTAATACTCCATAAGGGACAGGGACAGCCCATCCACTAAAAGTTCCTAGGGCACACTAGATGTGCAGGGGCAGGATACAGTCTTATTGCTCCCCCACCTGCAGTGGCTGGGTTTACTGCAGCAATCTGCACCCAAGAGGTGCCCTAGCTTCAGTAAGCAGCTGTGCAGAGTCTGCTCTTTTTCTCCCTCCCAGCTGCTCTGGTGGGATGTGGGGGAGGTGGTGGACTCAGACCAACCACCCCAGCCCTCTTTCTCCCCCAACAGTTTCCTGCCTTGGTGCAGGAGACACAAGGAGGGTGAGGTTGCTAGACTGCAGAATTATAGGGGTAGGGGGGTAGCTGGCAGCTTCCTACCACAGTGCAGAGGATGGCTTCTCAGGGTGCTTTCTTACACACTAAATAACACACTTTCAATCAACTTTAATTGCTCTTTCCAACTGGATGTTGCTGGTTCACACAGTAAAAACCAATTGGAAAGTGCACTGAAAGTGGATTGAAAGTGGATTGAAAGTGCATTATTTAGCGTGTGTGATTGCAGCCTCACTGTGCCTTGGTTCTGGGGTGGGGAGGAGAGTGAGCAATCACTTCCCTGTGATGCAGGAAGGGTGCCACCTAGATCACAAAAAGTGCTAGCACCAGCACTGTTGAAGGGAAGCTGTGAAACGGTTATTCAAAAGATCTCTGGATTTAAAATTAAATATTCTGACAGAATAGTAATTTCTTATTATTTTGTAGTACTGAATCTGAAAGTTTAAAAATGAAAAAAAAGACATCTGGACTCTATAACTTTAACAATTACTGGCCAGTCTCAGATTTGCCTTTTAAAAATAAGGTTCTCAAGTATGGGATGGTTGCCTAGTTTCAGGTATTTCTAACTGAGATAATCTGGAATCTTTCAGTCTGGATTCTGGCCATTTCAGGATGGAAATTGCACTGGCCACTTTGGCAGAGTATGTGTTCTGGGCAGTGACAAGAGGGTTTCTGTGATGTCCTTTGGACCTCTCATTGGATTTTGCTACCATTGACCTTGGAGTCCTTTAGGGAAGACTAAGGGCATCATTTCGTATATGGTCTGGTGGCAGATCTCAAGTGGTAGATCTGGAGGACTACTTCTCCTTCTCCCGGCCTTTGGCTTATAGTGCTCTTCAGGATTCCATCTTGTCCCCTCATGCCATTTAACCTCTACCTGAAACCGCAGAGTGAGGTTATCTGGAGTGTTATCATCCAGCACCTTTAAGATGCTGATTAGCTTCATCTCTTTCTTTCAGGGAAGCTGCTGGCAACCATGAAAGGACAGTGCGGTTTTAATGCTGCTATTCAGTTGTTTCAATGTTTTAAATTGATATTTCATGTAATTTTTGTTTTTTCTTCATAACCAACCTTGGACACTTCGTGGAAAGCGGGATACAAACACTTTTCCTGCTCCCTTCTTCATTGGTTTGAGATAAAACTTCAGAATTAATGTTGAGAATCTACTTTTATATGTACATTCTTTTCGCTTTTCTGATGCAAGCGCGACTTTCCAGTTTCTGAAAATAAAAACAGCATATTCCCTTTCCTGTCACTAGAGGGCAATGTGGAATGCTTTGACTGAAATCTTACTTCTTGTTGGGGCTTTTTTCTTTCTATTATAAATACCAAAGATGCATTTCTTTCTCAGTTGCAAAATTAGATAAGGCATAGTAATACAGCCAGCCTGAAAAATATACTAATATAATTTGTGCAAGAGCCTGGAAGTAGGATAGGCTATACCTCATTCTTAACACACAAGCATTCAAGGAGTCCACATGGAGTTGAAAAACCTTGTGTGTAGGGAATGAACTTTCATTACACTGTAGATTTTGCTCTTTGTTCTGGTAATTTTTGTTGTTGCCAAGACTACTTCTGGGTTTTGTATCTACATTTCAACATATTTCAGCATATGTGCTAATAGATGAAGCTTTCAGCAACAAATATTTAGGTGATTCTTCATCCCTTTTAATCATTAATTCATAGATTCGTTGTGCCATTTCCCACATCTCAGTACAGAAACCTTTTTGGAGGTGCTGAAGGAAGATAACATAGAGAGCAAAAAAGAAAAGTTCTGACCTGTGATTTGTAGGAAACATGTTTTCAATATTTTTTTTGTTAGTTCCAAGCACTCTACCCTAACCTGGATAGTCCAAACAAGCCTGATTTTGCCAGATCTTAAGCAGGGTCAGACATGGCTAGTATTTGGATGGGAGATCTCCAAGAAATACCAGGGTCATGACACAGAGGCAGGCAATGGCAAAGAACCTCTGAATGTCTCTTGCCTTGAAAACCTTATTGGATCTCCATAAATCAGCTGTGACTTGATGACGTGTTCCACCACACCACTGTTGCCACAACCACCAAGCACTCTAGCACCAACATGACTTCAGCTGCACAAAAAGGGCACCTTTCATTTGTGTCCCCACCAATAACACTGGTCTTAATTTTAGTTGATATCATTAAACTACTTGTAAAATCAGCTAAAGCTTCCAGAGTATCTGGTAACTCAATTTTGGGGGTTCTTTTCCATTTCATAAGTGCCATCAAGTTGCAACCAAATTACGGCAACTCCAGCAAAGGGCTTTCAAGGCAAGTGAGAAGCAGAGGTGGTTTGTCAATACCTCCCCTACAGAGTTTTCCTTAGACCTTACTTCTCCTCTGATATCTGATGAGATCGGGCTACACCATGCTGCCTTCCCTCATTTGGAGTATATAGTCCAACTTACTTATCTGTGATTTTTAAAGAAGTTTTAGGGTGGGATCCCTTCATAGGTCATAAGGTGCATGAGGTTGTTGCAAGTATTGGGAATATGCTCATCTCTCTGTCTGTCTCTGACAGACAAGATGGTGGAAGATGCATGGTCAGATCTCCAGAATTTTTTTTTTAAAAAAAACAAGCTGTAGGAGGCCCCAATCTGGATCAAGACTGTGTGTTGTGCAGGGGAGGAAGGGGTTAACCTCCATCTCATTGTCCAAAACTGGAACAGCATTACCTGAGAACTGTTTTTTGCCCCATTGGGAAAATATCCAAATTGCCTATTTTTTTTTTTTAGTAGGGCAGGGTACATATCTGCTTTAGGTGTACATATATAGCCAGGAAGATCAGAGAAAGAGTTAACATCTCCTGCGCCAGATCATTCTGAATTGAAGCTTCCCACTGAAGCTCTTTACATTTTTTTTAAAAAAGAAAAACAAAAAAAATCCAGTCTTCTTTTGCTCGATGAACCTTTATTACCTACATGGTTATTTACAAGCAGGCTTCTTGACCCCAGGAATAATCCCATAGCCACGAGGATGGGGGGAGGGCTAGGGAGCTCTGCCCCCAACTACCAGCTGGGTGACCCTAACTTGGGTGCCCTGACCATTCAGCGCTACTGCTGCTTGAGTGCCGCAGTGGTTCCTCCCTTCCCCATAATTTATTTATTTTTTTAAACTTAATCTTTATTCCATACATAACATACAATATAACTTCCTACTAACAATCAATACATATCATCTCACACCCACACCAACCACCCATTCCATCAGGGAGCGTGTAGGACATTACCATTATACAATTTCTATTTTCTCATGCTTTTGGCCCAAACATATATTGGTTCCCATGCCTTTCTACATTTTTGCAAATTTCCATCTCTTAACCTTGTAGTTAATGTATCCATTTCTGCAGCTTCAAATAACTTTAATAAAAATTCTTCTCTGTTAGGTATTTTGGAGACTTTCCAATACTTCGTGTACAGAATTCTAGCAACTGTAATTATATGAAGTAATAATTTTTGCACAGTTTTGGGGATACTTCCTTTGCACACAATAAATACAGATCCGGTGAATGTTGAAACCTTATTTTTAAAATTTTTTGGCTCCAGATATTAATCTGGGTCCAATATTTTTTGGCGTAATCACACTGCCACCGTATATGATATAGCGTCCCCTTAGCTTTCCTACATTTCCAACACTTGTTTGAGTAACTTGGATATATTTTAGCCAATCTTTCTGGTGTAAGATACCAGCGGTATATCATTTTATATAAATTCTCCTTAAAAACCAATGATTTTGTCAATTTTACATTTTGTTTCCAAATTTTTTCCCATTCCTCCAAATCAACAGTAAATCCAAAATCTTCTAACCATTTTATCCAACTTTCTTTCACAGTTTCATCTTGCATTTTGATCTGTAGTTACCAATTATAAATTTTTGAAATCAGTTTCTGAGTATTTTGAATTATAGTATCAAATTCGTTTGGGTTTTTGGGAAAACCTGCTTCTTTATCCGATTGGTATCTTGACTTTACCTGACATCTAATCCACCATTCCAATTTTTCAGTATCATCTAACTTCAACTTGTTCTCATTATCCAGCAACAGACCATAATTATAATTATTTTCCCAATCATATAGATTTGGATGCATGGAAGCCTCTACAGGAGATAACCAAAGTGGTGTATAAATATAAAACATATTTTTAATTTCCATCCACACTCTATATACTGCCTTATTTCATGTCTCAAAAAAATGTTGTTTCTCGAAGGTGCCTGATACCAAATATAGGCATGCCAACCTTTTGCTAATCCTGCACCCTCAAGTAATAACAACCTTTTATTCTCCAATACTAGCCAATCTTTTGCCCAGACTAAACAGCACGCTTTATAATATAGCCTCCATTCAGGTAATGCAAACCCTCCTCTTAATTTGCTGTCTTGAAAAACTTTTAATTTTATCCTCGGCTTCTTGTTCTGCCAAATAAATGTCATAACCATTTTATTGAGCTGTTGAAAAAAGACTTTCGGTAGTATAATTGGGACCATCTGAAAAAAATAAAATAAAACTCTGGGCAGTACATTCATCTTGATTGTGGCAACCCTCCCCAAAAGTGAAATTTGCAAGTCCTTCCATCTATCTAAGTCTATTCGAATTTCTTTTAAAAATTTTTCATAATTGTCCCGATATAATGTCTTCAAATCATTTGTCAAATAAATGCCTAAATACTTTATTTTCTTTTCATAGTTAAACCCAGATTCCATTTCTAATTGAACAATTTGTTCCTTATTCATATTTTTGGTCAAAAATTTGGTTTTATGTACATTAACTTTAAAACCAGATACTTCTCCATATTGTTTTAATCTTCCCTTCAAATGTTCAATTGAAAAATTAGGATCTTCTAATATAAATAACAAATCGTCTGCAAAGGCCTGAATTTTAAACTCTTCATTTTTAATTTTTGCACCCCTAATTTCAACATCCTCTCTTATCTTCTTTGTCAAGAATTCTAAAGTTAAAACAAAAAGTAAGGGAGACAAATGGCATCCTTGTCTGGTGCCCTTCCCCATAATTTAAAGAGCCTGCTGATCAGCTTCAAATAGTGCAGGAGGCCTGTGGGGGGAAGGGTCAGTGGCAGCAGCAGTGGGCTGGGCCCTGAAATAGTGTGGGAGGTTCCTCCCTCCCCTCTCCCTTCCCGCAATTCAAAGAGCTTGCTGATCAGCTGAATAGCACGGGGGAGGGGGGTAGTGGCAGAAAGGGATCAGCAGCAGCAGGGAGAGTGGTGGAGAGAGCGGGCTGGGCCTTCAAATAGTATAGGAGGCCCATGGGGGGAAGGGGTCAGGGGCAACAGTGGAGAGAGTGGTGGAGAGAAAGGGCCGGGCCTTTAAATAGTGTGGGAGGCCCATGGGGGAGGGGTCAGCAGCAGCAGTGGAGAGAGCAGCGGAGAGAGTGGGCCAGGCCTTTAAATAGCATAGGAAGCCTGCAGGGGAGGGATCAGCAGCAGCAAGGAGAGTGGTAGAAAGAGTGGGCTGGGCCTTTAAGTAGTGTGGGAGGCCTGCAGGGTGAGGGATCAATGGCAGCAGTGGGGAGAACAACAGAGGGAGTGGGCTGGGCCTTTAAATAGCACCGGAGGCCCACGGGGGAGGGGTCAGCAGCAGCTGGGAGAGTGGAGAAGAGAGCGGCTGCTTGAGATCTGTGGCCACTACCGCTGCCTCCTCCTTCCCTGCTGATGTTTGTCTCCTGCTGGCACCCCCACCCTTCCTCAGAGCTGATGCTGTAGCCTGAATCTGGGTATGTGGGAACCTGATGGTCTGTGGCTTAGAGGGAGGGGCACAAGAGACTTCTATTCTGGTAAGTGAGGCCGGCCAGCAGCAGCTGTTGCAGCTGGGAAAGAGGCAGGAGGGAAGGGCGCTGGGGCACTCTGAAAAAATTAAAGGCTCCCAATTTTTAAAATCCTGGCTATGGGGCTGCTTCAGGTCCATCCCCCCCCCCCTTCTGAGATTAGGCACCTGGCAACCTGACAGAAGGCCTACTTGATGGTGAAACTCTGGAACACTTTCCCCAGACAGCCTCATCTGATCTGTCCCCATCCATTGCTGACTTCCACAAGCAAGTAAAGAGTTTTTATTTTGCCTGGCATCCTCTCCTTGATCCCTCCTCCCTCCCCTGTTTATAACTGTCATTTTATGTATGAGTATTCAGTCGTATTGTAAGTGTATTTTAACTTGGCTTCAGTTGTATGGATGATGTGTTTTTGTTTGGTTTTAATAGTTTTTAAGATGTGTTTTTAGTCTGTTAGCTGCCTTGGTAGCCCTCATGATGGCAGGAAGTCAGGAAATACATTTTGTGACTAAACAGACAAATAGACATTTCTCCCTAAACTCAGAAGGGGGCTGAAATATGAATACTGGAGTGCAAGTGTGCACCACCAATAACATTTTCAAAATCCATCACCAATGTTCTCAACATAAGGAAGATAGGGAGTCAGCACTGGGCATCAGGAAATAATGAATCTCCCTGATAAACAGTTCAAGCATATGAGAATTAAAGGAAGAAAAATGAAATTATTCACAGATTAACAGGGCTGCGAACAGAATGATGCTTTAAAAATGAGTCTGGGATCTCTTGCACTGTGTAAAGTCGATTTTTAATTAAAAGATAATCCAATGCCATTTATGCTTTAGAAGGTCTGGTGGTATTCATTAGCATTTGAATTGCACAGTGGGACAAGGGCAGGGCTATAAAAACCCACTAGTGAATGAACTGAGTGTGCTGCAACTTGTGAGTTTGAAAGGAAGAGAATGGCATTAAAACACTTGTGGAGAGTATGAATGAACCAGGTTCCTGCAAACACTGTCATTGCCAGGTTGATAGAATGAGAACCTACACTCAGCTGTCACACTCTCCATTATCTCACAATCCTTTTACAGTGGTCATCTGCATGGGCCTGTTCTTCCAAAGGCTACTATGTCTTAAAAGCTTATGACTAAAAACAAGAACAGTGCTAGAAGTCCATAAATTTCTGTGTGGTACATTGCAGGCAAAGGCCAGTTCAGTCTTTCAGAATTCCCTTTATGTACGGATGCAACACCCTGACCTGGATAACCCTGGCTAGCCTGATCTCATCCGATCTCAGAAGCGAAGCAGTGTTGGCCCTGGTTAGTTTTTGGATGGGAGACCTCCAAGGAAGTTCAAGATCTCTGTGCAGAGGCAGGCAATAGCAAACCATTGGATTGGGTTTATTCAATTTGAGAGTATACTTTGTGGTTAGCTGTTTAGTATGGCTTAAAGAATGCTTGTTTGTGATAAATAAAAGGTTACAAGGTTATGATTTGAGATTTGGGTGGCTTGGTGTGATAGTTAATGTTGGTTTTAAAAACTGCTATATTAGACATGTCACTCTGAGAACATGGAATAAATATAAGCCCAGGTTATGTCCAAAAACTCCGCTATGGATCTCAACTCAAGAGGCATTTTTTAAGATGGGAAATGGGTTCTATACTAAAAGTATTTAACGTATCAGGATATTTAGATTTTTCTCAAGGTGACTGTAAAACGAAAACAAGAGAGTCTTTGTTAACACAAGGTCATGGTTGACAATGGTTTTTCAATTCACAATTATTACAAAGATTTAAACTCGATAAAAAGATGGGTGGTTTTGATCAACATACAACTGTATTTTAAATAGAATTATGTACAAATGACCAACATATTGCCAAAATGTATAAACTTTAGTTGAAAATTGAAATGTAGGAAGAACAGGTAAAGGAATTTATGATAAAGTGGTTGACAAATTTTGGTTATTCTGTTCAAATGGAACAATGGGAACATTTATGGTTAAAAGGCTTTAAGTTCCAATTCAAAATAACACTTTTATAAAATGATGCACCAATGGTATATAACTCCAGATAAACTAGCCAAAATATATAAAAACGTTAAGAATAAATGCTGGAAATGAAGGGACATTTTACCATATGTCTCTCTCTCTCTCTCTTGGCTTGGCTTCGCGAACAAAGATTTAAGAAAGGTGCAATAGTCCACGTCTGCTGCAGGCTCGCTGGTGGCTGACAAGACCAATGCGGGACAGGCAGGTCCGGCCACAGTGGCTGCATATGTAGTGGACTTGTAAAAATGCTAAAAAAATATTGGCTACAAATACATGCAATCATGCAGAAGATTTTGAAGACTGACATACAAATGAAACTAGATCCGTTTTTATTGGGAATAATGGACAAACAACTTGAGAAGATGAATGGAACTTTGTTTCTGTATATGACAACAGCAGCAAGATTGCTATATGCTCAGAACTGGGAAACTGTGTGTATACCTACAATAGAGGAATGGGTGGTCAAGATGATGGAATTTGCAGCGATGGCCAAACGTACGTCTTTGATCAAAGATAAGCCTTTATTTAATTTTATACATACATGAAAACCCTTTATAAACTTCTTGTGTGAAAAAAAATGAATTGATGATTTATGGTTTTGAAAATTAAAAGGCAAAGATAATAAGTTTATACAGAAAGGTGATAAATTTCCCTTGGTCTGATTTTGGACTAAGGTTGTAATGAGTAAATGTATGGATTCCAGTAGTGGAGAAAGTCAGATACTAATTTTTTCTTTTACAAACATGGTTGTTTTTTTTTGTTTGCAGGTGTTCTTTTTTTGTTCTTTCCCTTTTCTTTTTATTATCCGTACAAAAACTCTAATAAAAAATTATGAATGAATGTGCCTTGACTTGAATAAAATATTATGAATGAATGTCTCTAGCCTTGAAAACCTTGAAAACTTATGGTTGCCATAAGTTGGCTGTGACTTGACAGCAAAAAGAAGGAGGAGGAGGAGAAGGAGAAGAAGAAGAAAGGATGCAACAATTCAGATGAATTTATATGTTGTTATAATGTAGCGGTTAGTGTGTCAGATTGGGACCTGGGACCAGGTTTGAGTCGTGCCTTTACCATGGAAACTCCTCATGTGTCTGCTGCATTAAGGGAGGGGCTTCTCTGCACAAAACAGTTTCAGACACTCAAGGCAGCGCTTGGATTTACTACTAGCTCCTCCCCTGTGCTTTAATGCTACCAGTATGACAATGGAACACGATGAGCTTTCCAAATGAAGGGTTTAAAAAAAAAAGTCTGGTCTCCTTTATATATTTATTTTTCAAGTATTTTTACACGGTTTTCTGGTTCCAGGGTGACCAAAGCCACTTTTATACAATACCAAAATATATTTTAAACAAACAAGCACCTACACACACTCTAGGGTTGCCAGCCCCCAGGTCCCAGCATTGGTTCCTCACCCTTAAACAGGGAGGTTGCTGTGCAGTGTACCTGACACGATAATGTCACTTTCAGGTGATGTCATCACATCGAGTGGTGTGCATCATCCGCCCATCCCGGAATGCCCCGAAATCCTAACACACACACATATCTTGGGCTAGTCCTGGATCTGCTGGCCTGGCTTTTTCAGGCAATAAAAGCCATCCCTTAAGAGTTAAGGGATTGTAGTCCTTTGGCTCATGCCAAAAGGCTTGTGCTACTAGTGACACTCAGGCTTTAATACCTGCAAACACAAATGGAAAACAGGAGATCAGCCTAGATTTTATGCAGCTGGCTGTGATGTTCTAAAAATTCCCCCGGCAAAACGTGGTGTAAATGTATAAAATTTATGTTAGTCCAGATAGCAGACCAAAAATTAATGGAGTCATTCCAAGAAGCACTCACTACGAACTCTAAGATGGATTCCCATCTGAAATTATCTGCATGCACTAGGTGGCACCTCTTCCACCTTTCTGCCACTTCTGGTATACTGCTATGAGTCAACTGGCTGGAACTTTTATTTTTAAGTATAATTGGCCAGTGGCAATACTTGGATAAAACGAGTATTCTGAATCATACACACAAACAGACATGCAGACATTCAGAGACACACGCACACAAAGAGTTTCCAAGATAGATGTTTGTAATTCTCATTCATCAAACTGAGTTAAGCACTCTGGGAAGCTATAGAACAATTTCTCTGGTTAGCACTCTGTCTCTGGTGACACTTTATAGATGCACAAACTAACAGCCAAAAGCCACATAATGTTTAGCCAACTCGTTCTGGATCCAGAATCACAGCATCAAAGGTATCAAGCAGCCCCCAAAGGGTTTTGAGGTATGACTTTGCTAGAGCAATTGTGCCCAGTGATTTACAGCATGAATTTGGCTTTGGAAAGCATTCATAAGCAAAGCAATAAGTCAAAGGGACAACTTGCATGTACATGTGTACATTTATTTGTATGGAAGAGCCAACATGTAATCACTTTACAAATGAAACCAGTACTTGAACAGATGTGTGGTTTAAATCACACACTCAGCTGTACATGCTTTGAATGTAACATGAGAATTACTCAATGCATGTATATTTTTTAAAAAATCAAGAATACACAGAAATGTATAATTTCAGGACATCTCCAGAGCATGTGAACCAGATTGGCTTTAGGCGCCTGGCTTTGTCAATAGGCATCACTCACAGCAATATCTAGGTGTCTAAATCTAGTGGGATACCAGTGTGTGTGTAATAGACCTTTCTGGTGAATAAGCCTTAAATGTAAGTCATAAGTAGCAGATTTAATGGATTTAAGTACATTTTGCCATTGGAACAAGTGGATTGGAGGATTCAGTTCCAAGTACCACTGGGAATGGATGGAATCTGCATTATGTTTGTTTTCTTAAGAAACTGTATATAATGGAAGTGTATCTTGGGAGAATCTATAAGGATTGAAGTAGAGAAGGCAGTGGGTGGGTGTCAAGAAACACCCTAGCTCCACCCTGCACATGGGGTGAAGGCTCCCCAGAAGCAGGGGCAGACAGTCCACTAGGCAGATTAGTCAATCGCCTATGGTGTCGACAGTTCAGGGACTCAGAATTGGAAGTGGTGCCCCCCCCACCTTTCAGAGTGTCCAAAAAGTGTGGGCAGTAGGGCTTTCTTCTGGCTTTTGTACCCTGGAGAAAGATTTTCCCACCCCCATGCCTCCTGGAGTCTCCAAGAGGTGCAGGCTGGGAGGGCAATCACTTCTCTGGGGTCTGGCTGCAGGAGGGGCCTGATTTCTCCATTCTTTCCTATGACCCCATAGGATAGTATGGACTGCATTCTATCCTATGGGCCATAGGATAGAATAGAAAGATCAGGCTGCTCCTATGGGCCTGTGTGTGTCTGGGGTGGGGAGGGAGTGGTTTCCAAGTAGTTAGCTTTGTCTAGGATGCCAAACAGTCTAGGTCCAGCCCTGTCCAGAAGTCTGCTCTGAAGAGGAGCCTCCCATGTCCCCACTATGCCCAAGCCTGTGTGTACTCCAGAAGCTCCCAGGGAAGACCCCACACTTCCTCTCCAACAGCAGGCCCTCATTTAAGTTGTCTTAGAACTGGCAGATGAAGAAACCACTAGGTGGACCTGCCTGCCTCCTGCACCTCTAGGGTCTCCCCCAGGACCACAGGAATGGAGAAGACAGAAAGACAGAGCTGACTCCTGGATCAGGTAGAAGGTGTACACAATTGGCGGGCTGAGGTCTCCTCCACTCTAGCCTCTATCTTGGGAGGAGGAGGAGGCAGCTATGTAGATCTTTACAGGGTCAGGGAACCAGCCTTGACTACAGGAACGGTTGGGATTCTCAGTTCTCTAAATTATCCTACAGTTGTGTGTCCCAGCTTTTGCTGGGTCAATATGTCCTTTTAACCAGTTTGTGCTTAGTCTAGAGAGTAACAATAGCAAAGCTCCAGCTTTCTAGGGCCTGCTTGCCTCTTGTGGAGATGTCTAGTTTCTAGCTTTCCCTCTTGCCTTGATCCTTGGAGCTGTCCCTCCTGGTTGCTTTCCTACCTACTTGTTTGTGATCTTTGAACCTTGCTGCTTGCTTGTCAGAACAGGCTAGTGGGTTTCTGAAGCTGCAAAAGCTTGAGAGCCAAAACCAGACACCAGATAATGTTTTGACTGAATGTATTGCCAACTAGGGCTGAGAGATTAAATTCTAAATACAGAGCATCAGAAGGGTTGAAACTGTTATCTGGCCGAACCAACTGAAATAGGAATATTAGACCACTAGACACAGAGGGCTTCCAAAAGACACCCTGGTCCTGTCTTACAGTTTGATTTTTTTCAAACATTTGGATTATTCAGCATGGATTTAGAATCATAAAATCACAGTGCTGGAATGACCATAGAGGCCATCTAGTCAAACCCCCTGCTCAATTCTGTATCAGTCTACAGCATCCCCGACAAGTGTTTGTCCAGCTGCTGCTTAAAGACTGCCAGTGAGGGGGTGGCGAGCTGATTCCACTGTAAAAAAGTTTTTTCTAATATCCAGCCAGTGCCTTCCTGCCCTTAATTTAAACCCATTATTGCAAGTCCTACCCTCTGTTGCCAACAGGAACAGCTCCCCACCCTCCTCTAAGTGACAGTTCTTCAAAGACTTAAAGAAAACAATCATGTCCCCCCCCACCCAACCTCCTCTTCTCCAGATTGAACATTCCCAAGTTCCTCATAGGGCTTGGTCTCCAGGCCCCTGATCATCCTTGTTGCTCTCCTCTGTACCCACTTCATTCTATCCACATCCTTTTTGAAGTGAGGCCTCCAGAACTGTACAAAATACTCCTGGTGTGGCCTGACCAATGCAATGTACTGTGGGACTATGACCTCTTATGATTTGGATGTTATGCCTCTGATGATACCCCAAGATGGCATTAGCCTTTTCTGTTGCTGCATCACACTGGCTGCTCACCCATACCTCAAGATCTTGTTCACACATACTGCTGCCCAGAAGTGTATCCCCCATCCAGTATGTATGTTCCTCATTTTTGTTACCCAGATATTAAACTTGGCACTTTATCCTTGTAAAATTGCATCTTGTTCACATCTACCCACTTTTCCACTGTGTTCAGATCTCACTGAATTCTATCTCTATTTTCTGGTGTGTTTGCTGCTCTTCCCAATTTGGTGTCATCTGTGAATTTAATTAGTAGCCGCTCCACACCCTCATCCAGATCATTTATTAAAATGTTGAAAAGTACCAGGCCCAGCCTTGTGGCACCCCACTGGCCACTTTCATCCATTCAGATGAAATGCCATTGACAACTACTCTTTGAGTACAGTTCTCCAACCAGTTCCCTATCCACCTAGACCCCAGTCCTCTAGATTACCCATCAGAACATCATGAGAAATATTGTCAAAGCGTTATCCTGTGGCACTAAAAATCTTGACTTCCACCTGCATCTGGCAAGAGCCAGTTTGGTGTAGTGGTTAAGTATGTGGACTCTTGTCTGGGAGAACTGGATGTGATTCCCCACTCCTCCACATGCACCTGTGCTGGGATTGCCTTGGGTCAGCCATACTTCTGGCAGAGGTTGTCCTTGAAAGGGCAGCTGCTGTGAGAATCCTCTCAGCCCCACCCACCTTACAGAGTGGAGGATGGGATATACATTCAATATCTTCTTCTTCTCTTTGAGCAGTGATGCCTCACTTTCTCCATTCCTTGTTTCGCCAGATCTAAACTACAACCACTCGCTCTCCCCACCATTCTTATCTTCTTAAAAAACCCTCCGTATTCAACAGTGTATTGTTAAGAACATAAGAGAAGCCATGTTGGATCAGGCCAATGGCCCATCCAGTTCAACACTTTGTGTCACACAGTGGCCAAAAAACCCAAGTGCCATCAGGAGGTCCACTAGAGGGGCCGAGACACTAGAAGCCCTTCCACTGTGCCCCCCCACCCAAGCACAAGAATACAGAGCATCCCTGCCCCAGACAGAGAGTTCCAACAATACTCTGTGACTAATAGCCACTGATGGACCTCTGCTCCATATGCTTATCCAATCCCTTCTTGAAGGTGTCTGTGCTTGTAGCCGCCACCACCTCCTGTGGTAGTGAATTCCATGTGTTAATCATCCTTTGGGTGAAGAAATTGTTCATTCTTAGTAATATCTTTTCAGTACTAATCTGGGTGGCCCAGGCTGGCCTGATTGCAGAAGCCAAGTAGAGCCAGCCTTGGTTAGTACTTGGATGGAAGACTACCAAGGAGGTTCAGAGCTGCTATGCAGAGGTGGGCAATGGTAAACCATCCTCTGTTTGTCTCTTGCCTAGAAAACCCTTCAGCATCACCACAAATCAGCAGCAACTTGGCAGCACTTGCTACCACCTGTTTCTTTTGGTATCATTATCTTGCCAATATTTCTGAAGCAGCTCCTCTCATTTCAAGTCTTGCATCTGTTTTTTGTCCCTAGGCCATGATTTAGTAGAGAAGACTGGAGGCTGAAACTCCTAGAGGTCCCTTCATCTTATTCCTTAAGACCAAAGTAGTGGTTTTAGCATTCTCCATTCCAGAACCTCCAATAGTGATAAGCTGTCAAAGCTACACCAGCTAGGAGCTGTCACTTGGACAAGGCTGTGATGGATGGTATAATGACAACAGCTGTTATGATTATATCAGTCCCCATATGCGTAAACCAACCCTGTAGCAGATAATAGATGCCATTTAGTCACAGTGTAGCATTAATCAATGGCAGAAACATCCCCCCCCAGTGCAGAGCTTATTGATTGATTTCATGTAAATAGGCGGAACCATTTAATTAAGCACAGCTGCATGTGCAGTAAATCTCAGCAGGGTATTGACAAGGTACACCAGAGACAATGGCATAGGCTGGGCATTTTGGATGGTGCTCACACAGCTGATCCCAGTCCAAAAGCTCACACAGCTGATCACAGCTTTAAACTTGTACAGCATTGGTTTGTTGTAGGGACTGCAGTACAATAACCATAGAATAAGAACAGGAACATGATTGGCATGGTGGTTAAAGAGTTAGACTAGGAACTGGGAGAACCCGGCTTTCCCAGTTCCTCTTAGCCTAGCCTGTTGTGAAGTTAAAATAAGGAATAGGATAGAAATGTGTACCTTCCTGAGCTCTGTGGAGGGAGAACAGGATGAAAATGTACTAATAAATAAAAAGTAGCAAACCTTTTGCCACCCAAACTGTATATGGGCATATACAGTTTGGGTGGTATATTGCCCCAGGATCTGCCCCAGAGCAGAAGTTTGTCTTGCCTGTCAGTCATCCAAAGGAGAGCCAGTGTGCAACAATAGACAAGCTGTTAGGCCTAGACCAGAGGAATCCATGACTCAGTTTCTCTAAGCTATGAAACTCAGTTCTGACCCAGATAGCCCAGGCTAGCCTGATCTCATCAAATCATGGAAGTTATGCTTGGTTGGGCCTGGTCAGTATTTGGGTGGGAGACCACCAAGGAATACCAGGGTCATGATGCAGAGGCAGTCAATGGCAAACCACCCTCTCTTTGTCTCTTGCCTTGAAAACCCTACAGGTTTGTAAGAACAAAATGGGACAATCTTTGGAAGGCTATATTGGGATCCTTGGGTGCAGGGCAGGATTTTTAAAAAGCATCTTAAAAATGTTTCATTTTAACTTTACTATAGCAGTGCATCCAGGGGTGGAATTCTAGCAGGTGCTCCTTTGCATATTAGGCCACACACCCCTGATGTAGTCAATCCTCCAAGAGCTTACAAAAAAGAGCCCTGTAAGCTTTTGGAGGATTGGCTACATCAGGGGTGTGTGGCCTAATATGCAAAGGAGCACCTGCTAGAATTCCACTCCTGAGTGCACCCACATAAAGATTTGGGTGGTAAGAACTATGACAAACTGCAAATAACCCAGTGAAACTCCTCTCCAACCCCCCCCATCTTATAATTAGTGTAATACAAACTCTTTGAAAAGAAAAGGAAATCAATAAAAGCAATAAAAATCCTGGGAAATGGCGTGGGACCTTGGGCTACCACACATAATAGCTGCCATGAGCAGAAGTCTCCTGTCCGAAAAGTCTTCTTTTGATCGTGTTCTTGAGGATGTGTATATGCTTACACTTAAATTCCTTTGAAATTAATGGGACTAATCAACTGGCCGCTTAGCCTATCATTGTTCAAGAAAGCAACTGTGCATGTAATTAATTCCCTTCCCAAGGATGCAAAATTAGACTTACAGCAGGATGCGAAGTTTGAGACAGAGCATAATTCTCTGTAAAGGATAGCACAGTATACTCAAGCCATACCAAGGACTGCAGAGATACCAAGAAATGGAAGGGTGAAATGGACAAGAGTAAAGTAATTTCAGCAGCTGGTCAGAGGATGCTGGGGACATCATATCACTGGCTTTGGTAAGGGAACTGGTGTGGGGAGGAGACTGGACATGATGAGGTTCCACAAAAAAGATTGCCATATTCCACAGAGGCCATTGTAGGTTATCCTACCAACAAAACCCCAGTGATGTAGGTTATGCTGAAAGTCTGTGACTTGCCCACATCACTTTCTGAATGAGTAAAGCTTTGAACTTCAGTCTCTCTGGTCTGATATGGCACTCTGCACTACTGTCTCTCTGGTACTATCTATAGAAATCTAGGATAACATGTGGAATAACAAAGGATGATTAACATGTGGAATTCACTGCCACAGGAGGTGGTGGCGGCCACAAGTATAGCCACCTTCAAGAGGGGTTTAGATAAAAATATGGAGCACAGGTCCATCAGTGGCTATTAGCCACAGTGTGTGTGTATATATAAAATTTTTTGCCACTGTGTGACACAGAGTGTTGGACTGGATGGGCCGTTGGCCTGATCCAACATGGCTTCTCTTATGTTCTTATGTTCTTAGGATATAATTTTGATGGTTGCATGGAGTTGAGCAGATAGCTAATAAAGAGTCTCTATCATTATCTTTTCCATGAACAATGCAGGACCATTCAAAACGTCAGCTTCTGTCAATGCAGGCCACTCTGTAAACCAGCCCCATGAAGCGACTAACAAAGGATTGCAGTAGATACTGCTGAAAATGTACTTAACTTGATAGTTCCCCAAGGCACCCCATTTTCCATGCCTATAAAGGTGGGGACTCTTTGCCCCCATCAAACCAATTTGAAACCATGGCTTACTCATCAGGTCAAAAAGCAAACCCCAGGACCATTTCAGGTCAGTCCAGCTTCAACAAGCATCATAATAACAATCTGAAATGGACACCATAGATGTAGGAGTGGAAGAGAAACTGTAGTTCATATGTGAGAGTCACGCAGGACATAAAGTGGGAACCATGGACCCAACCATGCAGTCTCCTTAGACCACCAGCAGATATAGTAACTTTGGTTAAACTGGAAAAAAGAAAGTAGATGGCAGTTTGGGGTGCCAGATCTTCTGTTTGTCAGGAGATGTCCTGCTTGGCACCCTTGGCTTCCATGATGTTGCTCTGTGGAGCAGTTGGGACAAAATAGGGGGCTGGGTGGGAATTGCTATTGCACCAATGCTTTGATGTCACTTCTGGCATGAACCCAGAAGTGATGTTACCATGTTGGAGTAGTAGGGCTTCCAGCAACTGGCCAGTGGGAGAAAAGGGCCGCATTGTCAGCAATGGCGTGCTGTAACTTTCTGAAAAAACCAGGTCAGTTCTCTCCATATGAATTGTCAAAAACTCTATGGTTCCCAATAATTGCTCTAGAGAGGCGTGGGTTTTCCTGGAAGTGATATTGTGCTGTTGCTGATGGCCACTACCTTGGCTCTTTGGTTTCCCACTGGTTAGCAGGCTGGTTCTGGCAACCATACATCAGAGCAATGCTCTAGGATTCACCTGAAACTCTAGTTTTGGGTGGATTCTAGAGTGCTTCGCTGACGTGCTGACATCACTTCTGGGTTCATGCTGGAAGTTACGTTGCAGTGATGGTGCAATGCAGATTATGTTGCCCCTTCCCTCTCAATTTTCCCAGCAGCTGCAAGTCCTTGGCTAACCTGAGTGGGTCAATATTCTCGGGGGATGAGTTGAATTTATTTGTTACTGATGTGAAATATTTTAATTTTTGCATTATTCCCTTTTATTAATTGTGATTCCCTCCTCAGCACCATTTGAGTGTTTTATCTTGTACACCATGCTTTCTTTAAAATTGTTTAACTTCCTTTAAGATAGGTCAGTATAGGCCCCAAAGTCCGGGCTCTATCTATCCCCTCCTGACAAATAAATGATAGAATGGGGGGAAAAAAAGAATTAGCCTCTGTGTTCTGCTTCAAAGGCTTGCACATAAATCATGTCTACTGTTGTTAAAAGGGTGTTCTGTCTGTGTGACAAAATAATTAATTTTGCCAGTCCCCCCTTCCCACCCCAAATCAGAAAATGTTGTGTGTTTATGGCTGTGCAGAAAAGCTGACAAACTTCATAAAGCATTATAATAAATGGATACTTAGCTCAGTAAATAGTGGGGCAATAAAAATGATGTGGTGTGTTTTCAAAGGAGCCTTAGGCTGAAGCTATTTGAAGATGTGTACTATTGTGAAGTTGTATTTTTGTTTTGTAGAAACTGCACAATTTGCTAAACGCTAGTAATTAATTCCTCTCTAGCAGCCACGATGATACCACTTCATTTAGCTTTCATAGCAGTGAAGTGATCACTTCTGAAAAAAAATTGTAATCCTTCATATCTGTCTGATGGATGTTTAAGACAAGAGAAGATGTAATTAACTTGAGAGGAGAAGAGAGAGCCTGAGTGCCTTTTCAGAATTAAAGGGAGAAAAGCTTTGGGGAGGCCAACTGTGTCATTCACAATTGACCTCTCTTACTTCACAATTTGTTTCCAAAACAACTCCTCTGAATAATTCTCTAGTCCTAATCTCTGATCCCTTTCTTATTTCGCTCTTTCGGGGCAACAACAAAAATGTAAATGTGTCACTTTTATACCTGAGGTTTCTTTTTTCTCCCTCTTTTCCCACAAGGTGGTACCAATTCTTCATATCATCTGCAACCTTATTTTTCATCTGGAAAGAACCCTGCTCACATGGCAATACAATGAAGTTAACACAATCTTAATTCAAAGATGGGCAAGTTTATATCCCAGCTGTTTTTTGAGAATAACATTTTTGTTGGTGGGCTCTAGCCCATGAATGTTTATGCTACAATACATCTCGTAGTTTTTAAGGTGCCACGAGATTCTTTTTTGATTTTTCTGCAACAAATTAACTCCCCATTGGGCTTAGCATAGGAGGGAAACCCACTTTTATTAAAGTTATCTAAGAAGTATTGAGCAGTGTATAGCAGGTAGGGAAGGAAGCTCAGTTCTACTGTATGAAAACAGGAATAATCTGATGAAAATTTATTTATTTACAGAACCATTTTCCATTTAAAATTTCCAAACTGTTGTACAATTTTTTTTTAAAAAAAATATGCACCTTATTAGTTAACTGGTGCTAAGCTTCAGTGACACTATGCCTGGAGATTTGGGCGATGGACCCTGAAGAATGTGGGGTTTGAGGAGGGGAGTGACTTCAATAAATGAAGTCAAATGAAGTCAATATAATGCCATAGATGCCACCTTCCAAAGTGGCCATTTTCTCCAGGTAAACTGATCTTTAATGCCTGGAGATCACTAGTAATAGTGGGAGTTCTTTAGCCACTGTGACCTGGAGGCTGTGGTGTTTTGGTAAGAGTATTGCACCAGGATCTAGGAGACCCAGGTTCATGTCACTACCCTGCCATGAAGTTTTCTGGGTGACTGTGGGTCAGCCTAACCTATTTCACAGAATTGTTGTGAGGATAAAATAGAAGAGGACAGAACAATGTACAGTGCCCTCTCCTCCTTGGAAAAATGCTAGGATAAGAATATGCCTAATTAATAATTAATCCAATCTGAGAAGGCAACGGTCAGTTTGATGATGCAGTTCTACTGAATTCATGGATTTTCCCCTCTGTCTGATATACCACTTTTGTTCAATGGGTGACCAAAGAAAAAATATGTGTTTTTTAAAACAAAAGTGTACACAGTATAGATCAAGGATCCCAACCTTTTTCAGACTAACAGGTTCCAGTGTGTGTGTGTGCGTTTCTGTGTTTGTGTGCCTTTAAAGTTGAGCAGGAAGCAGGAAACAGGAAGCATTTCATGGGGAAACGTCAGCAGCAGTTTCCTCACAGCACAGCCCTTCGATTTGTTTTGCTTTCATTTTCAGAGCAAGTAAGAGTGTGTGCAAAAGAGAGCAGCTTGTAACCCCTGTTCTTTTCAGATGTCGTTGTGGAGGAATCAGACCCAGTACGTGTGTGTGGGTGTGTGTGAGAAAGAGAGAGGGAGGGAGGGTTGCCAATCCCCAGGTGGGATACCTTGTGAGATAAGCAGCAGCATCGAGATGTAATGAATTTGTTAGAAGCATATAGAAGCAAGTGCGAAACGTGGGACCAAAGTACTACTGTGTCGCGTTCCAAAATTTATGTGCCTTGCTGTACAAAAGGACAAGATCTTTGGAGCATCGTTTTCTAATTCTTCATTGCAAAAAAACTTTTTGAAGCATTGCTCTTGATGAAAGACTCGACCGTTTGAATTTCTGCCTTCATCCATCCCTTGGAATTTCCTGGACACTGATTTTTCTCTAAATGACTTTGGGTGAAGGTTTATGTTCTTTATTGCCATTTGTATATGGAATGCTTTTGCACAATTGAATATAAATTTCTAATATTTGTATTTATTGGTTATCAATATTTAGTAATTTGAGGCTGGGTTTTGCGGAGGGTTATTACCTTTATTTCCTGCTCCATTATTCGTGTTGCTCTTTGTGGGTTGCTTAATCCCCAGGTGGGGGCAGGGGATTCCCTGGTTTGGAGGCCTTCCCCCCGCTTTACAAACTTTAGAACGTGGAGGGGAGGGGAGGGGAGGGAAATGTCTACTGGACACTCTATTATTCCCTATGGAGAACGATTCCCATAGGGAATAATGGGGAATTGATCCGCAGGTGTCTGGGGCTCTGTGCGGGGGTGTTCTTTGAGGCAGAGGCACCATATTTGCAGCATAGCATCTGATGCCTTTCCTCAAAATACCCTCCAAGTTTTAAAAGGATTGGACCGGGGGGGCAATTCTATGAGCCCCCAAAGAAGGTGCCCCTATCCTTCATTGTTTCTAATAGAGGGAAGGCATTGAAAAGGTGTGCAGTCCCTTTCAATGTGATGGCCAGAACTCCATTTGGAGTTCAATTGTACTTGTTACAATCTTGCTCATGGCTCCACCCCCAAAGTCCCCAGATATTTCTTGAATTGGACTTGGTGATTCTATGGGATGACAGCTGCCACCAAAACATCATTTTAATCCTCACAGCCAACCAGCTCTCCAATGGACAATCAGAAGACCTGCTGGGCAAAAGCCCCACCCAGCTCCACCCACTTTATAAAAACATTTAGTGGGTGCCAGGAAAAGTGTTGATGGGTACCATGATACCCAGAGGTGTCACACTGGGGACCTGTTATATAGAGAATGATCAAAATAATTTCTATTCAGCCATTATTTCCTTTTTTCTTCCAAGAACTGAGAAATCTAAAATGGTGACTAAAACATTTTTGCTGGCTTCCTGACATGTGCATCAAGTGGTTATTTTTAAAAGACAGGTTCCAGTTCAATCTACAATAGTATCCATTTGCTCACTATTGTGAATGGCCTTTATATCCAGATACATTTGTCTTTGCTGGAGTCTTCTGTATTATTCTGAAAATGGAAACGTATGCTTTAACTAGGGTTGTCAACAGGCCTGGGGAAAGATTGTCCCGTATGGAAATGAGCAGTTGAATCTTTTCATGGTATGAAAGTAGGCTTGCCAGTCCCCAGGTACCAGCAGGGGGATCCCCTGGTTTTACTGACTGCCCCCTGCACCAACAGCCACCATGTGTCTTTAAATCTCTGCAGGCTTAAAAGAAGCCTGTGTTTTGGACTGTGTGTGCGCCTTTAAATGTGAGCAAGAGGAAGGAAATGGGCAGGGCAAGTAGGCAGAGCTACATGGGTCTTCCTGGTGAGTGTGTGAACCATGTGAGAAAAGAAGAGAAGCAAGCAGAGTCCCTCTGTTTGTTTGGAAGAAAACTCCACCCTCTAGGCTGCTCTGCATTAGTTCTCCTATTAGCCGCCCTGAGCCACTTCGGTGGGAAGGGTGGGATATATATATATAAATTAGTCTGAAGAAGTTGTTAAAATACAGCAGATGGCTACATTCAGCAACTCCTGTGAGTAAATTGCCCCAGCGAGATAACAAAAGTATATGTGTGCTTGCTGTGTTTATTTTGGCTGTTTTGTAAGAGTGTATGTGTACGTGTTCACTTTCATTTCTTGGAAGTGCAGCTGCTGGAGGACAAGAAAATGAAGACTGCTTTCAGGGGAACTGCACTGCTATTTTTATTTATTTATTTTAGGGAATGGGAAAGTCTCCTAGCTCCACCCACAAAGTCTCCCTGCTATACCCCTGAAGTCCCCAGATATTTTCTGAGTTGGACCTGGCAACCTTATTTGGAATGTGCGTGTGCCTTTCAATCTCAGCATCAGGAAAGCAGGGGGTGGTGTGAGCAGGCAGAGCCACCAGTGTGTGAAGTTGTGAAAAAGGCAGAGAGCAGAGTCTCTCTCTCTTTTGCATTTACTTCAGAAGTAATTTCTATAGTACAATGGATAGGAAAGAGTTAATTAGAACCTGATTATGGGATGGAGGAAAACTCCACAGCTGCTCTCCTTTACTGTTCCTGTCTGAAGAAGCTGGTTGAAATACAACAGATGGTTACATTCAGCAACTCTGGTGAGTAAATTGCCCAGTGAGATCATAAAAGTATGGGCTTGCAAACTCTGTTTATTTTGACTGCTTTTTGTGTTTGTGTGTGTGTGTCCCTAAAAAATAGCCATGCTTGGAAATGCTTCCAAAGCTTGACAAGGGGACTTGTGGTGTATGACAAATTTCACTTTCATTTAGTGGAAGTGCAGCTGCCAGGGTAGGCAAAAAAAAAGGAGGAGGAAATGAAGACTATATTCAGGGGAACTGCACTGCTGTATATTAATTTATTTAAGGAATCGGGAAGTCTCCAGGCTCCACCTCCAAAGTGTCTAGGCTCCACCCCCAAAGTCACCAGAATCAGACCTGGCAACCCTACAGAAATGTAAAAAAAAAAAAAGTCACCTGATAAATAATATCCCATTAAGCCACTGTTAAAAAAAAAAAAAAACAGGACAATTTTCTTCAGTCCCACTGGCAAACATAACTTCAGCCAGATGAAGATCTTTTCTCACTCATGTTTGTAGAGGAGGAGGAGGAGGCTTCCCTGAACAACTGCAGTTTCATTTTAGATTGATCAGGAAACTTTCAGCAACTGTACATGATCCAGGGAGCTGAGAATCCCGGTTTGCCAGCTGGGAAACTTCTCCTATCCTTGGCTTTCTGTGGGCTCCTTTTCCTTACATGATTGGAATGAGAACAAGCCAACTTGGTTGTTTTGAGAGAAGCTATCCTGGAGAAAGGGCTTTTCTAGAGGATGCTACCGGATGACAGGTGACATTTTCAGAGGCCTTGAATTCTTCACAAGAGTTGTCCTGTGGTTTCATGAAACAGAACTACCCGGTATTTGGTTTGGCATGCCTCATGGTTTTCTCATGCTTAGTGCATTTCTTTTGGCATTGACTAGGAAAATTACAACAAAACCATCATTATATATGATCAAACAGGTGATTTACTTCTAGCTTACATTCTTTAGAGTCACATTGGCCAAAATCAACAGTATGGAGCCAGAATGAGTGACTGCTGAATAGAGTTTCCTAATACTCCTCAGATCACTCTGTACTGGACATAGTATAGTATTATAACAGACAGTCTTCACATCACTGTATTGTTTGTAACTAGACCTTTTGTATCTGCTTGCTTTTAGGACCAATCAGTGACCTGACCAGACACTAGCAAAGCATCCCTACACCTAAGAGTTAATGTAAATACGCTGATTTCAGTTATCAAATATGGATGTAATTGTCTCCTCTTTGATTTTATTTCTCTTTTCATCTGAGTTTGCCTGAGTTCCTATGACTCCCCAGAATGAATTGTACTTATGCCAGAAGCCTCCTATGGATTTTAAAAGCTTTTTTTCTCTCTTACCACTTCCTTTTAAGCAATAGGTGTTATTATCTTTCTTTGAACATTCAGCCATACTTTCAAATATCTTCTGTAGCAGCTACCTCAGGGAAGGAAGGAAATAGTTAAATTTTCCTCAGATTCTGTTCCAACCAAGATGTTAGAGGTGTCACATGTTTGATCTGTAATTGACTCGGTTGCCAGGTCCCCTTGTTGCACTAGTGAGGGGATTGGGGGGTGGTATTCTATGATGTGCAGGGGTGGAATTCTAGCAGGAGCTCCTTTGCACATTAGGCCACAAACCCCTGATGTAGTCAGATCATGTGATGTGATGGTATCGCTTTTCTCTGCTCTGGTAATACCTCACCTGGAGTATTGTGTTAAGTTTTGGGCACCACATTTTAAGAAGGATATAGACAAGCTGGAATGGGTCCAGAGGAGGGTGACAAAGATGGTGAGGGGTCTGGAAACCAAGTCCTATGAGGAAAGGTTGAAGGAGCTGGGGATGTTTTGCCTGGAGAGGAGGCAGCTGAGAGGTGATATGATCACCATTTTCAAGTACTTGAAGGGCTGTCATATAGAGGATGGTGTGGAATTGTTTTCTGTGGCCCCGAAAGGTAGGGCCAGAACCAATGGGTTGAAATTAAATCAAAAGAGTTTCCGGCTCAACATTAGGAAGAATTTCCTGACCGTTAGAGCGATTCCTCAGTGGAACAGGCTTCCTTGGGAGGTGGTGGGTTTTCCTTCCTTGGAGGTTTTTAAACAAAGGCTAGATGGCCATCTGACAGCAATGAAGATCCTGTTAATTTAGGGGGAAGTGTTTGTGAGTTTCCTGCATTGTGCAGGGGGTTGGACTAGATGACCCTAGAGGTTCCTTCCAACTCTATGATTCTTAGTTCCCCACCGGGGTCCACTGAAGGACCTGTGACTTGCCTGATAGACTTCCAACCCACATCCCCTGTTTCCACAAACCTAGTGAGCAGAGCTGCTCTACACATTATAAAAAATCAGATACTAAATAGCTGGCAGAATTATTGGCATATTTTGAGTTAAACGCCCCCAGTTAACCCCCCCCCCCCAAATACAGATACTGTATTTATTCAATAAGAAGACAATTCTCTCTCAAAAAAAAAAAAGTTACACCCCCAAATTATTAATGGACATAACTGCAAATATTAGATGATCCCTTCTTTTTTATGGTATACCTAAGGAAAAACCATTAGTGTAAACACAGTAATAAACTTTATTGGAAGAAGGCTACCTTCAGCTTTTCCTCTAACACATTGGCTTATTATACAATGACGGGAGAGAAACAGGTATGCCATAAGATAGCTAAAACACCAAACAATGCAAGCCAGTCAGCCTAACCATTTCTATTTTGGTAGCGTGTACCAAAATCAAGACAAACAAAGATTAAGAATTCACCAATTTTGCTGAGCGTTGGTGTCCAGAGCTTTTCTATATATGGCTAAGCTGGACTTTATTCCCTCAAGGCCTTGCTACTCCATTGCTGCCTGTCGTAGCACATATCAGACAGCTACTACATAGTGGAGCAGCAGGGAAACTTGTCATACAGGGTTACTCACACAAAGGCTAAGCAGATTCAAGCGCAGCCTTTGACGATGAGCAGAAAAACAGCTTGGAATGAAGACCTATAAAAGTGGAAGAGAAATAATTAGATATTGAAGTTTCACATATTTATACCTGAGCACAGATAAATTAATCATCACAAGAGCCAGGATAATTCCTGTCAGTACTCTTGGAATCTCATTTGTTTGGCCTGGCACAATGTCTCCTTGGCATTTTGTTGTTTCTGTCATTAATAAAAAAAGACCTGTGAAACTCTGGGATACCAATTCGTATTTTGGTAAATGGGGGAGGAGCGCAGAGATGCTGTTTTACATCTCCATGGTAACGACTTTTGCAGATACACAGAAGGATAATTTTCCACACAAAAGATTTGTGTGCCTTGTTGTGCCAGAAGGGATGACAGAGTAGCTTGAGATAGTGTTGAAATATTCATGCCTTCAGTGCCTTACAGACACTCTATATGATGTTACAAAATTGTGTCCATGTTATGAAATCATGTCCACATGGCCTCGTCAGCCAAGGATTCACTTTCCTTAACTAAATCTTCATAAGATTCAGGGCACGCTCTATAAAATACCTGTTCCATAAAGGCATTAGGTGATACAAAAGGGACTCAGTAACAAATGAGGATGCTGATGTCTTAGGTGCTGTGTAGAAACATAAGGCTGTGTTGAAGCTCATCTGCAAGATACAGCCCTCAGAAAGAGAAGTGAGGTGAAATTTGGGCTAGGCAAGTTTCACTCAATTGTCTTTTCTACCTGCCTCAGTGGTGGTAATTGCTGGGTCCTTCAGAAGCAAAAGTACCAACAAGGAACCGAGAGGCAGTAAAGCAAAGCCTGGTGTCATGTATGCCCAGCCATGCCCACAGGTCAGGAATTTTAATCTGATAGTTGCTGGGAAATTGCTTTTTTATATTCTCTTATAATTACACAGACACTTTCCAGCGTTTCTCAAAACAAAACTTTCTCCCAACATCTAATACATGAAACACAGAGTTGCTGTTCCACACACAACTGATAAGGCTTTAGTTTTCAGCGTATTCAGGCTACTTGTAAAAGAAGCAAAACAATTTCCAGTTATAGTTAGAAGCTAAAAAAACTCTTATAATCCTTTTTTTTTATACCTGCTAAAATCTAAGCATTTCAGAAGCTAAGTCTCAAGGCTCTCAAATTTTCTAAATACCATCAATTCATATCTGTTAGAGATCTCTAAAGACAATTTTTCTAGACTGACACTCAGGGAGTAATTCAGCTCTCTGACATGGAAGCAAAAAACTGGGGAAAACCTAGAGCTTATATAGCTTCTGTCTTATGAGAACTCTTCACTTCTCATGAGACCTTTCTCTTTCCACATGCTTATCTCTGATAAATATCTTGCCTACTAATGTCACTGACATCTTTCTCACCACCTGCTAGTTTAGATGGACTCCCATGTTGGCCAATGTCCATCTCCCTTAGATCTCAAGCTAGACTCAGATAAAGTCCAGTGAGAAATTTTTTGCTATATAATGTTTCCCATCTTCAGTTAAGCAAAACATCTTTCTCACCAATTTGCTTTTTTCTCATCTGAGATTCTCTTCAGATAAACCCTACTGCCCTAAAATCTCCTCTAACAGCTAACTTCTACAAGCTTATAGGCAATAAGTGATTTTAAGTGCTTCAAACAATGTATAATTAATTTGCAAATTTTAAGGGTTGTTTTCATAAAAGGGCCAACAGAATTTTTTCTGCGACAATAGTATTGTTTGTAGATTATAAAGTAAGATGATAAGGCACATTAACCCTATTGCTCAGGTGAAGTCTGCATACTTTCTCCTTGTGCAATTATCTAAAAGGGTGGGACATGGGACAGACAGCAAATGATAGCAGACTTTTAAGCAATGCTGCTTAGGAAAGGGTGAGCTAGCTGAAAAATGATTGACAGCTCATGGAACTCATTCTGATCGGATGAAGGCTGCTTACTGTGGAATGGAACACTGAGCTGTTTAAAACAAATTCAAGCAGGAAGGAGTTGGTAGGGAACACCTGGAGTTGGAGCTAGGAAGGAGAGTTTACAGAAAAATTCCTAGTGAGAAACTCTGAAGACAAAAGTGCCTGATAAACCATGTCTGTAGCAGAACAAGTGGGTTGGGACTTCTGCAAATAACAGACTTGGGGTGAAGACAGTGAGTCCAGCAGAGCAGCGTGAGGAATGGAAAGAAATCTTTGTGTGAAACACAGAAACACTACTTGACTGGGGAATTAGTCATTCGCAGTATGGAAGTTTATTAACCAGTTTGCAGAGACTGTTTTTTTGGAAGATAGGAATTAGACTAAAGATTTGCAGAGGCATAGAGGTGCCTCAAGCAAGTCAAAAGGGATTATTGCTCTCAAGGAGAGATTATCTGGCCAGAGAAAAACAGGGGATACAGGGAATACCCACCAGTCTAAAAATATAGGGTGAAAGCATAATAAGATCTCAAGTCTGTGTGAACATCCAGTAACAAGTTCAAAAGAAGGTATAAGGGACTGTAATAAATTCTGTATCACAATAAAAGCAGTGAAGTGTCTCTAACAGCATCAAGCCAAAATAAACCAAGGAAAATAACTCCCTAAACAACTCTAGGGTTCTCTCTATCAAATCTAACCAAAGCTCACTTGTAAATATAATTTTCCAACCCCTGCATGTTTGTTCCAATAAATTTGATTACTGTCTCAAATTTCAGTGTGCCTGGGTGCCTAATCTCCCCACCCAAAAATGTATGCAAGAAACAATACACATGTATTGACAGTTGTCAATTCTGGCCATTTGCAAGGTGGTGCCTGCAGACAGGCCTGCTGAGATTTTTTTTTTTTTTACTACTTTAGTTTTCTATCCTGCCCTCTCTGCAAGCGAACTCAGGATGGCTAACAATCAATCAAAGCACAATTTAAAATTACAATTTAAACAATAAAATTAACAATTAAAATACATTTCACAGTGGTACTCAAAGTCCAGTATAGGTGGAATCACATGAGTGTACCAATGAGTGAAGCTATCATGGTGGAGCATAGAGAGAGAGGTTTTGGTGGATAAAAGGGTCCAGGGCCAAGGAAGGCTTTGTATGTGATAGCCAAGACCCAGAATTAAACCCAGTAGCTGATGGGCAGAGAATGGAGCGACTACATAATGGGAGTAACTTTGTCAGTTTTGAGACATTGTTGAATTGTATAGATCCATATGGACGTCTATATTGTTGCATTGTCATTACTATTGCATATATTGTAACAAATACTTGTTTATGCAGATTTTGAAGTATTGTTTGTGACAATTCTATCATTGTAAGATTTCAAGAATACACAATACATGTTTTTACAAAATAACTACTGATGTTTTTTTGTAAAGTAAAAGTGGTATTTTGTCATTTACATTTCTAGTTATATTCTGTGTTCCCCTTTTGTGGTCCTTGTCATTTTTGGGGATCTCTCCCCATGCAAGTCTTGTGGAACCTCACTGCAAGTCTTATGGAACCTCACTGAGTTGGCAAGGAAGGAATCGGGCAGGGGGATGCAGGAGTTCATGCTTCCCCTCCAAGCTGGCAATGATAGATTTGGGTGGGTTGTGTGTGGGAGTCCTCACTGTCCCCTCTGCTGAGCCAGCAAGCCCCCTGCTCCCCACTGAAACAGCGATCAAGGGAATCTGGGGGCGCACAAATCCTCATTGCCTCCTACTGCCCACCTGGTAACCAAGGAGTTAAGTAGGAAGACTCATCAGTGCTTGCTGCCATCCTCGCTGGCAATGAGGGTGCTGGGTGGCATCAGCGGTGATGGTAGCAGGGTGGCTGGGAGTTGTGCCAGCATGGCAGAAGCAGCAATGGGGAGAAAGATTCCCCTACAGCTATCACAGGTCCCCATTGGTACCTTTATCTATGTAATAGATATTGTAGTGCTTAAATAGATAAATGAAATATTTGTTTATGATTGCCTGCCTTAAATAATAATAATAATAATAATAATAATAATAATAATAATAATAATAATAATAATAATAATAATAATAATAATAATAATAGATTTTATTTGTATCCCGCCCTCCCCGCCTAGGCGGCTCAGGGCGGCTGACAACATTTTATACATTTATAGTAATGAATAAAAACTTTAAATTTAACAATAAAAAATTGAACATTGTAAAAACCAGTTCGTATATTTAAAATACATAATTTAAGTTGATTTAAATTAATCTGGCAGCGATAGTGATATTCTGATGCTGGTTATACATTTATAGTAATGAATAAAAACTTTAAATTTAACAATAAAAAATTGAACATTGTAAAAACCAGTTCGTATATTTAAAATACATAATTTAAGTTGATTTAAATTAATCTGGCAGCGATAGTGATATTCTGATGCTGGTTCTGCCAGTTTAAATAGTTCCATAGTAATGTAGGTCCCTAAGCAGGACCATGCTGGCGGATCCTTTATTCACAACAATTCAGCAGTTGATGTCTGCTCGTTTAAAAAGGACGGTCTTGCAGGCCCTGCGGAACTGGTCAAGGTTCCGCAGGGCCCGCACTTCCTCCGGAAGCTGATTCCACAGGGCAGGGGCCGCAGCTGAAAAGGCCCGTGCTTTGGTGTTCTGGAGCCTGACCTCTCTCGGCCCAGGGATAGTCATTTTATTTTTTCCGACTGACCTCAGTGCCCTCTGGGGTTCATATGGGGAGAGACGGTCCCTCAGGTAGGCTGGTCCTCGGCCATATAAGGCTTTAAAGGTAATGACCAACACTTTGTACTGGACTCGGTATGTAACTGGCAGCCAGTGCAGTCTGTGCAGCCCCGGCCGTATGTGCTCCCATTTCGGGAGCCCCAACAGTAGCCTGGCCGACGCGTTCTGCACTAGCTGCAACTTCCGGGTCCGGCACAAAGGTAGCCCCAAGTAGAGGGCATTACAGTAGTCCAATCTTGAGGTGACCGTTGCATGGATCACTGTTGCGAGGTCGCGACGCTCCAGGAAAGGGGCCAACTGCCTTGCCCGCTTCAGGTGGAAGAATGCTGACTTGGCAGTGGCTGCTATCTGGGCCTCCATTGATAATGAAGGCTCCAGTAAAACACCCAAACTCTTTACCTGGCGCGCTGATTTCAATGGTGCGCCATCAAAGGTTGGGAGAGCTATTTCCCCTCCTAGCGCGCTGCGACCCACACAAAGGACTTCTGTCTTCACTGGATTCAGCTTCAGCCCACTCAATCTGAGCCACGTTGCAACAGCCTGTAAAGCCCGATCCAGGTTCCCTGGGGCAGAGCCGGGCTGGCCGTCCATTAGTAAACAGAGCTGGGTGTCATCTGCATATTGATGGCAACCCAGCCCAAACCTCCGAACAATCTGGGCAAGGGGGCGCATATAAATGTTGAACAGCATTGGGGAGAGAACTGCTCCCCGAGGCACACCACAATCTAGTGTGTGTCTCTGGGATCGCTCCCCCCCAATAGCCACCCTTTGTCCCCGACCTGAGAGGAAGGAGGAAAGCCATTGCAAGGCCAAGCCCCCAACCCCAATGTCGGCGAGGCGGCGCTTTAGCAATTGATGGTCGACTGTCTCAAATGCCGCCGACAGGTCTAATAACATCAGTACCGCAGCGCCGCCCCGATCCAGTTGCCACTGGAGGTCATCCACCAAGGTGACCAGCACCGTCTCCGTCCCATGGCCCGGTCGGAAACCAGACTGGCATGGGTCAAGAACGGAAGCGTCATCTAGGAACCTCTGTAGCTGCAACGCCACTGCCCCCTCAATGATTTTACCTAAAAATGGTAAATTAGACACCGGACGATAATTCGCCAATTCGGCCGGGTCTGCTGTACATTTTTTTAGGAGAGGGCGGACCAACGCTTCTTTCAGAGGCGTTGGGAAATGCCCCTCTGTGAGGGATCTATTTATGATGTCCCGTAAAGGACATCTAAGCTCCCTCTGGAAAGATTTAATCAGCCAAGAGGGGCAAGGATCCAAATCGCATGTTGTTGGGCGAGCAGCAGAGAGGATCCCATCGACTTCCTCCAGGTTGAGTGGGTCGAAGTGATCCAGTCCCAAACCCGAAGACAGGCACGGAGCCTCAATTTCGCTCACTGTTTCCAAGGTGGTAGGCAGGTCTTGGCGGAGCAATGAGATTTTATCTGCAAAATATTTCGCAAATGCCTCACAGCCAATCTCCAATTCTCTAATATTTGGTTTGCCTTGTGGCAATGTTATAAGGTCTCCAATTATTCTAAACAATTGTGCTGGGCGCGAATTTGCAGATGCAATCTTGGTTAAAGTCCTCAAGACAATATGTAGTGAAAGTAAACATGAACATAAAGGTAGAAAGGGGACAGAACTCAGTATCTTAGGTAACAGATGGGCAAGTCTCACAACAAGGAAGATATTAACCATGCAAAGTTCTTGGTCCCCCCAAAATGGGATTTGGACCCTTTAAAATGGCAAGTTCCTTGTTAGCAGGCCAAGCCAGGATTCCCACAAGATTTGCAAAGATGTTATCTAGTTCTAAGACACAACCTTTTGCGGGGGGGGGGGGGGGACCTCTTTTAGTTATGAGGTGAATTATTGCTGCCAGATGATAGTCCAGGAATTCTCTTGTGAGGGAATTTTGGACATTACTTGGAAAAAACTCTATAAACCAAAGACTCAGTGGCTGGCAACACCACCTGTATCATTAAATTTTGGGAAAGTTTGCTGATCGTAGTGTGACATATTGATTTAAAAGGCTTGGGCATTGTCTTATCAAAGTTAGTGCTGGAACTCTGCCAGCAGACGCATTTAAGAAAAGATGGTGATCCCTTTATTAACTTCTGAGAAGACGATGTGTATGGATGTTAACATGGTCTTACAGACGGAAACAACTTTTGGCCCTTTTGTTGTAATAATGTACAAAGAAATGTTTTCCAAGTTATTGACTGAAGTGTCTGTGTTATGGAAAACAGTGCTTATAAATAGTTACAGGTATGGAATGCTGTTGTTTGTCATCAGCTACAACCCAAATAATATCGCTTAGGGACTGGTGATGGTCCTGTAAAAAATATCCATATGTAGAATGGCAACAAAGGTAGCTATCTGGGGGGGGGGGGGCGGGGAAGAATCCATATTTCTCAGGTAAAATTATTATAGTTTCCACAGCAGGAAAATAGGATATCTTTCCAGGAGAATCATATTCTCCTTAAAGGAAGTGGTATATACTGAACTCGACAAATGAGGAACCAATGAAGAGCTTTAGCACAATGTGCAATGCACAGCAAGATGAGTGAACATGGAGCACCAAGACTTGAAGGCTGCAGATTCCATTGTGTGATAAAGTGGGAGGGTAGGATTTCAGCATTTTACCCTAAGGGCCAGCCCTCTAACAACAATTGTTTCCAAAGCTTTCAGTGAACTTTGCAGTAGAGAAGGTTGCAGGCAAAGTTCTCTCTCCCTTTTCCATGAATAGATGTGGTATCAAAAGACAATTATGAGATTCATAATGAGCTGTGTTAGTTAGGAAAGGAAGCATTCCCCTCAGTCCATCTACAAGTATTTATTTGCACCCTGAATCCAAAATCACTCTTTGATGTGGTGGAAAGTGCTGTCAAATTGCTGCCAACTTATTGTGTTGTCAAGGCATGAGATGAAAAAGGTGGTTTGCCATTGTCTGCCTCTGTGTAGCAACTCTAGAATTCTTTGGTGGTCTTCCATTCAAGTACTAACCCGGGCTGACCCTACTTAGCTTCCAAGATCTGATGAGATCAGACTAGCTTGGACCATCCAGGTCAGGCCCACTGTTTGATACAAGTGGCAAAACTGGTGAAGAAAGCAAAACAAATGCTGAGGTGTAGAACATAGTCAGAAGACTTGTCTGCTTCCCTGTAACAGCATTTTGGCAGTGTCTCATTTCTGACCTCTAAAGGAGCCCTAGTGGCAAGACACAGACAAGCCCCTGCAGACAAAACCATTAGTTTTATGTCTTCTTCCCACCCAGCCACTCAATCATACATTGACATTAACTATTCAATTAAGATTCCTCCTCAGTCTGAATCTCATTGAATTGCACCAAAAGGCTTTGGATTTATAGAGCGATACCAGGAGCTCTTGAGCTGAGGCAGCAAGTGGATAGGATGCTGTATTGAATTGTGGCACTGATGCAAGGGAGACTCTTCAGCCCATTGTGCTGGCTCTGAGATAGGTGACAGCCACAGTACAGCACTGTACTGGTATGTCTTTCTCCGTGCTCCCTGCTAGCCCAGGTGTCATTCAGCCTCCCTGCAGGAGATCCATTATGCTGCTCAGGCAGGAGGTAGTGGGAGCAACAGAGGAAATGTGTGCTGTACATAATGATTATATGGGGAGAGACAGAGGCTTCCCAGGGAGCATGGTAGAAACATCCAGCTTCCCTGGAGCAGCACACCATTGTGGTACTATTGTGTTCACTGTGAGATGGGGCAGTAATGCATCACAATGCACCGCTGCTAAAAATTTAATATTGACATTCCACCAGGTTTCATGTGCCAATTAAATACTGTCTTACCTGATGTTCTGCTCTGCTTATAGACAAAGCAAAGGTCACGTGAAAACTGAATGGATGGTACCACCTCCACTAGAAATAGTCTAGGATAACACTCATGGACACAAGTACATAGTAGACATGACTCTGGGCAGGGCTTTTTTGTAGCAGGAACTGCTTTGCATATTAGGCCATACCCCCTAGATGCAGCCAATCCTCCAGGAACTTACAGTAGACCCTGTACAACGAGCCCTGTAACCTCTCTTAAAATACAGTTCTTAAAACTGAATAGTGTGATATACCCAAATTGTGAATGGCTGTCTTTTGTGAGCCTTGACCTGGATGGCTCAAGCTAGACTGAACTCATCAGCTCCTGGAACCAGGGTCAGCTCTGCTTAGTACTTGGATGGGGGACCCCCTCCCCACCCAAGGAAGTCCATGGTTGTTACGGAGCAGCAGGCAATGACAAACCACCTACTGTTCATCTTTTCCCATGAAAACCCCATGGAGTCACCATACGTCAGCTGTGACTTGAAGGCAACCCTCCCCTACAACCCTTTTCTGATTCATAGTTCTATTCACAGCACAATCCTTGACAGTTACCTCCTTCCAAATACTTTGAAGTCAGTGGTCTTAGACGGCCATCACTCTGCTCAGGATTGCAGTGTGAATGCAGCAAAATGCAGACTCCGTCCAGTCCAGTACCTTTGTTAGCAGGGGTTAAACACTACCTGTTGCCCCATGAGCCAGCATGAAGTCAGCACTAGCTGCCAAATCACAGCTATGGTATGTGAGGAAAAAAAGCCAAACAATTCTCCCTCATAGGCAGATTTGAGGCAGCCCATCTGGCAGCAAGCAGCATCATTGTTGGGTTTCCAGCTCCAAGTTATTATTCCTGTTCAGGCTAGAATAGCTCAATTAACAATCAGCACATTTTTGAATGAAACTGATCTCCCAAACACGGAGAGAGCTAGAATTTCATTTGCATGATTGCCACTAGACTAGAGTTGCAGCATTTAGTTTACATTCCATGCAAGGTTTTTGGACTATGAGAGGCATATGAAGCTTATGTCTAACTTTCCTGCTGTGGAAATTTTGTTTTTCTGTGGTGGCAATACAATGTTGATGAGATATTGAGCAATCTGTTATTTTTAGAGTAAGGCACAGTTTATTCTATCCTGGAAGCAAAAAAAAAGGGGGAGGGAGGTAAAATTAAACATGCCATTGATTTTATGCATGCACAATTGTAGAATTAACCTTTGAAGGGGATAGTTTAAAAAAAGTGAAATGTAGATTTCTAGTGGCACCCAGATTTCAGGTGCAAACATAGATTTTCAAGACTGAAAACTCATGTTTCCTCACACACACAAAAACAAATGACTAATTACAGAATTTATATTTTAAATTTCAGAATTAAAAATATAGAAATTATGGGATTAGAAATTTGTTTACTATTGGATTTTGTGACACAGCTATCATTGTGTCATTAATTAGAAGTATACGTTCTCCTGATATGTCACATGGTAATCACTGTATATGTTCAGGAGTGTTTTAAACTGCATGAAAGTAGAGATGGGAAGTCAAGTCTTGTTAAGCCAATTGCCCTAAAAATATGGTTTTGGGGAATTTAGAGTGGTGGGCAATCAGCCTTTTAGTGAGATCTAAAAACCTGTTTATACAGAAGGCGCTTGCTTTGAGAGTTTCCCTCCCAATAATGAGGCAAGATGGTCTAATAATCAATGGAGTGTTTTATTATAGGAATAAGGGCAAACATACAAGGGTATAAAACCATACAACATACATACAGGCCTAAGAAAACAGATATGAAAGGGTAAAAACCTGATCCTGGTGACTTAGGGCCCAGTCACAACTAGAAGATATAGACATGCACTGTGATGTGCCATGCCTTATGCTCCTTACTTAGAGTAAGGAGGGAGGAACAATCTGGTTACATATTGCTCAGGCATAGAGACAGCAAGCATGGCTTTCTCTCTGGTTATATTATTTTTGGAAAGGAAAAGGTCCTCCCAAAAAGGGGCTGGCTTGTTAGTGGACTAATCTATTCTGGGTACCTGATTGGATGCCCACCTCCAGCCAATGAGCAGATCTGACTCTGGTCACCTGAATGGATCTCCAGGTAACAATGGGACAGGGGGAAGCTCCAAAGTGGCAGTTTGGGCAAGGCATGGGTGGAAGCATGGGTGGAGGGGATTAAACAAGCTATACAAACTTATCTAAAAGTGACAATAGAGGGCCAAATTGGTACCAAAGGTGACACCCGATCTATACAAAGAACTTCTGGCTCTGGGGGAGACTGGTCTTCCTCTTCTTGCTCTTCTGGCTAGCACAGTCCTTTGTCTGAAGTTCCGTTTGACAAAGACTTGGGCAGTCTCGCAGGATCCACGGCTAAGCTAAGCTTGATTGCCTTATGTAAATGTAACAGCTGTTGAGTACATGAGCCTCTCGCTTCTCGGTCATGGAGTCTGGCACTGCAGGAAGATGGTCGCTGATGATGTTAGTCTACCAATATGGCTTTCATGGTCAAGGCTGGAAACCGCTTGCCGGACAGTTCCTGGTGATGCGACTTCTTCCACTGCAACGGCCGAGATGGTGCACGCACGGAGCGACTGGAAACTTCTGGCTAGCACTCTTCCAGAGATATAGAGTGCTGTTGTAACGCTGAGGCTGTTAGTATTCACATAAGTCTCTTATAATATGGCAGATAAAACCCATGTTTCACAGCAGATCTGTGTGAGCTGAATCTCCAGGGACCCTGGCAACCAAACGGGTGATTACGATGTCTGTATATAACTGAAATTAGGGGTCTCTTGCTCACAGTCTGATCAGGCTTCTTATTGCAGGGTCCTGCTCAGGTCATTGAATGGCTCTAAGGCACCCTGCTTTATTTCCTTCACTGCCTTCTCATTCTTTCTCCCTGGCACAAGATCAGGGCAAGGACAGGAGAGTAAGAAGGCAGCCAGGGAGGTATACACAGGAGCCTGCTAGCAGTGTGGTGAAGCCTCACGTCACAAGAAGCTTGTATGATCTTTATTCTTTGCCTTCTTTTAAAAACTATTTATTTTTATTTTTAACATACTATTAACAAACAGTACAACATTAATGTGAGCCTATGGTAATTCTAAACAATTAATATATGTACATATCTGTCAAAAGGCGAAATATGTTTAAAAAAGAAATAACGAATTCATATACTGAGAACATATTAATATCCCAACATCTAAACATACTACAAGTTACAAAAGAACATAAGAGAAGCCATGTTAGATCAGGCCAATGGCCCATCCAGTCCAACACTCTGTGTCACACAGTGGTCAAAAACCCCCCAAGTTCCATCAAGAGGTCCACCAGTGGGACCAGAAGCCTTTCCACTGTGCCCCCCCACCCTAGCATAAGAAAACAGAGCATCACTGCCCCAGACAGAGAGTTCCAACAATAAGCTGTGGCTAATAGCCACTGATGGACCTGTGCACCATATGCTTATCCATTCCCCTCTTGAAGCTGTCTATGCTTGTAGTTATGGGACTTTTTTGGGATTATCATGGACAAAATTTCAGGCCAGCTTAAATCCATGGACAACCCCATCTCTTCAACCTGCAACTCCTGAACTTTGGTTTCCCTTTTTAGAATCTGCAGCCAAAGGAACTGATCTGCAAGCTTCAGTTCCACCTGTCTGCGCTTTCTTGGCATTGTACTCTTTGCCTTCTTGCTGTGTCTCCAGCACAAGGTGCAGCAGCCCAGGCAAATAAATGCTATTGTTGAGGTGCCTGAAGGAGACTGAACTGGCCACGGAGAATTTTACTTTGAAGTCAGTTGCAAGTCGTCTTGATTCCATATGTAAAACAATTGAACTGTTATTTTCCACAGCAATGATCTATGCTCCCTTTGAACATTCTCCTCTGTATCCACACCCCCTTCTACCTTTTCCATTCCTTTTCCTCTGCACAAATAGGGGGGGGGGGGAGGGGAAGGTGATCTGATGGCAGCGATGACTACATTGCTAGTGACCACTGCCCTCAGCTTTTAAAACCTGGTTTGTGACCCGATGCAAACAGAAAAACAACAAATTTAAAGCAGGATATAGTATGGAAAAAAGGGAGATGTGGATCCCAAAACTTGGAGACTTTCCACACAGAAGATTTGGACTAAGGTCAGTATGCAGAACAGGTCCATGTCTACTCAGAAGTAAGCCTCTGTGAACTCAATGGTGGTTACTGAAAGATAATATGCATAATTGTGTATCCTTGCTGTGCAAAAAGATAAAAGTGCAAGGCTTCTTGTTCATATATCAGTCTCACTTTCAGAGGGAATTGCTACCTTCAGACTCTCCAGCCTTTTCCTCACCATCAACACCCAAGATCTCTTCACTTTTGTTTATAAAATTCAGTCCTGCCACCATTTATCCCACACACAATCAGCTGGAACCAGCATCGAAAACCAATTGGTGGGCTGCAAAAGTCTCTCTCTTTCCAGCTTTCTTCAGTTGAGCCAATAGGATTTCCCTGAGAAAGTCCTGCCTGGCTGCTGAGTGGTGGATACAGTTCTTTTAAAACCTTGCTGGCTAAAATGGAGAACAAGCAGATGGGAGTGTCGCCACTTTATCAAGCGGCAATGGAAAGAAAGAGCATGTGCATGGAGCTTGATTGTGCTGCTGCTTACAGGCTGACTTAATCAGAAAATACTGGACATTTATATGTCCAGCATTTACTCAGTATATTTATTGAATAAAAAGGGCAAATTGTCCAATTCAAAACCAGACACTTGTCAACCCTAGTGGAAGCCATATGCCAACCCCAAGCTCACCAAGCCATGGTCTTGCCCACTTTTTTGAAACATGGGGCAAGTGCTGTATAGAGAGGGGTGTTCCCAGAGCTCCCAAGCCACTGAGTGGGTATTCCTGTATTACAGCTTTGTCTCTTCAGCAGCAATGATAACCGTACAGGATGCTCATGGTGTGTTGGGTATGTATTACATCCTGTATCACCTGTTGTGTACAGATCTGGTAAAATCATGCAAGATTTTCTTGAGCCAATGAAAGCAAACAGGTTAGATCCTATGAACATAAGAGAAGCCATGTTGGATCAGGCCAATGGCCTATCCAGTCCAACACTTTGTGTCACACAGTGGCCAATAAATATGTGTGTATATATATATATATATATATATATATATATATATATATATATATATATATATATATATATATATATATATATATATACATACATACATACATACACACACACACACACACACACACACACACACACATTGTGGCTAATAGCCATTGATGGACCTCTGCTCCATATTTTTATCTAACCCCCTCTTGAAGCTGGCTATGCTTGTAGCTGCCACCTCCTCCTGTGGCAGTGAATTCCACGTGTTAATCACCCTTTGGGTGAAGAAGTACTTCCTTTTATCTGTTTTAACCTGACTGCTCAGCAATTTCATTGAATGCCCACGAGTTCTTGTATTGTGAGAAAGGGAGAAAAGTACTTCTTTCTCTACTTTATCCATCCCATGCATTATCTTGTAAACCTCTATCATGTCACCCCACAGTCAACGTTTCTTCAAGCTAAAGAGCCCCAAGCGTTTTAACCTTTCTTCATAGGGAAAGTGTTCCAAATCTTTAATCATTCTAGTTCCCCTTTTCTGCACTTTTCCCAATGCTATAATATCCTTTTTGAGGTGCGATGACCAGAATTGCACACAGTATTCTGAATGAGACCGCACCATCGATTTATACAGGGGCATTATGATACTGGCTGATTTGTTTTCAATTCCCTTCCTAATAATTCCCAGCATGGCATTGGCCTTTTTTATTGCAATCGCACACTGTCTTGACATTTTCAGTGAGTTATCTACCACGACCCCAAGATCTCTCTCTTGGTCAGTCTCTGCCAGTTCACAACCCATCAACTTGTATTTGTAGCTGGGATTCTTGATCCCAATGTGCATTACTTTGCACTTGGCCACATTGAACCTCATCTGCCACGTTGATGCCCACTCACCCAGCCTCAACAGATCCCTTTGGAGTGCCTCACAATCCTCTCTGGTTCTTACCACCCTGAACAATTTAGTGTCATCTGCAAACTTGGCCACTTCACTGCTCACTCCCAACTCCAGATCATTTATGAACAAGTTAAAGAGCATGGGACCCAGGACTGAGCCCTGCGGCACCCCACTGCTTACCGCCCTCCACTGCGAAGACTGCGCATTTATACTCACTCTCTGCTTCCTATTAATTAGCCAGTTTTTGATCCACAAGAGGACCTGTCTTTTTATTCCATGACTCTCGAACTTTCTAAGGAACCTTTGATGAGAAACTTTATCAAAAGCTTTCTGGAAGTCAAGGTAAACAACATCTACTGGGTCCCCTTTTTCCACATGTTTGTTCACCCCCTCAAAGAACTGTAACAGGTTAGTGAGGCAAGATCTTCCCGTACAGAACCATGCTGAGTCTTCCTCAATAACCCATATACATCAATGTGCCTACTCATTCTGTCCTTGATAATGGTTTCTACCAACTTTCTATACCACAGCTTTTATATGGGGTCCCAGTGTGGATCACAGCCTTGGATAATAACATTGAAGGTGTCCAATCAAAATTCCTACAGAAATTCTGGGATTCCCAAAGTGCGTACCATATGCAGTTTTGTGTTTAGAAACAGGGACGAATCTTGTGGAAACACAAGCATGGCTAATGTCACTTAAATACTGGCTTCGGCTACATTTCCACTCTGACTCAGAGAGCCTTTTATATCAACTGCTCTCAGAATCTAATTTGTCAAATTAGCTAGTATTTATTGAGAGGAAAATAAAATCTATGGGCATTGATTTAGATTCACTTCTTATACTATCCTTAAAAGAAGCTTTTTTGAAACTTAAGCTCAGAATTCTAGATATTGAAATGCAAACGTTATATAGCCTGGCCAACAAGTCCTGCTCCCCGCTGAATTTCGAACTTCCTCTTTCAGTAGGGAAATTAGCGTCGTATTTCTCCTCTCTGCAAGCTCCACAGCAATGGCGTGCATTCTCGTTAACGAGATGTAATGCATTACCATCTGCTATCCTATTTGGTAGATTTAACAGGATTGAGTACTCTAATAGACACTGTCTTTGTAATTCCAAGTGTATTGAAACTATTTCCCATGTACTACTGAACTGTCCTCTTTATGATGATATTCGTTGTATATACTTGAAAGATATCTTAGCAGATATGTTGGGCTGTGCTGATTCAGGCAAAGTCCACAAACTTTTAAATGACACTTGCGCTGAGGTAACTTTAATGGTGGCTAGATTTCTCCAACAGGCCATGGAAATACGACAGAGAATGGTTCTGGAATGACCACATTTTATCTTTTAATTATTTAATTTGGCTAAACTCGACTCATATATATTTTACTTATTTTATGTATTTTAGCTCCCTATGTACTTTATAATCTAGGATTTTATATTATTTATATTGCTATTTTACTGCTAAATCTGTTTTATGCCAATAAAGGCTTGCTATTTGCTATATATACACACTCATACACACACACACACACACATATATATACACACTGTGTCTAATAGCCACTAATGGACCTCTGCTCCATATTTTTATCTAACCCCCTCTTGAAGCTGGCTATGCTTGTAGCTGCCACCACCTCCTGTGGCAGTGAATTCCACATGTTAATCACCCTTTAGGTGAAGAAGTACCTTCTTTTATCCGTTCTAACCCAACTGCTCAACAGTTTCATTGAATGCCCACGAGTTTTTGTATTGTGAGAAAGGGAGAAAAGTACTTCTTTCTCTACCTTCTCCATCTCATGCATAATCTTGTAAACCTCTATCATGTCACCCCGCAGTCGACGTTTCTCCAAGCTAAAGAGCCCCAAGTGTTTTAATCTTTCTTCATAGGGAAAGTGTTCCAAACCCTTAATCATTCTAGTTGTCCCTTTCTGCACTTTTTCCAATGCTATAATATCCTTTTTGAGGTGCAGTGACCAGAATTGCACACAGTATTCCAAATGAGACCGCACCATCGATTTATACCGGGGCATTATGATACTGGCTGATTTGTTTTCAGTTCCCTTCCTAATAATTCCCAGCATGGCATTGGCCTTTTTTATTGCAATCGTACACTGTCTTGACATTTTCAGTGAATTATCTACCATGACCCCAAGATCTCTCTCTTGGTCAGTCTCTGCCAGTTCACACCCCATCAACTTGTATTTGTAGCTGGGATTCTTGGCCCCAATGGTCTCAGCCGCCTTGAGACACTTCGGTGAGAAGGGCGGGATATAAGTCCACTAAATAAAAATAAAATAAATAAATAAACATTACTTTGCACTTGGCCACATTGAACATCATCTGCCATGTTGACGCCCACTCACCCACACTGAGGTCATTCCACTCACTCTGTACATTCAACATGTTTCCCCATATTATGAGATCATGCGATTCTTTCTCATTTTTCACAGCATAACATAGCAGAGAATCCCCTAGTGCTTGGCAGATTGGAAAATGGGGCTTCGCAGCTGCTTGTCAGTTTCAGAAAAAGTCTGGTCAGATTCAACAGTGAGTTTTCCCCTTTTGCCTGCTTTTCTTTCTGTTCCCTTTCATGTGATGAGCTAACACCAAAATACATGTGCAAAACCTAAACCACAAGGATTTAAATGGAAGGTGCTTGCTGGACACTACTGTGTAGCTGTGATAGGGCAATTGCATAATTTTTTGATGCCATCCCTCACAAGTGACATTCCACCCCAATTTAGAAAAGTGTGGGCTTTTAAAAATTGTAACTACAGAATAAATACACCAGAGGAAAAAGAATGGTGCATAAGGTGGTCTCAAAAACCAAAGTTAAGGTAAAGGCTTATTGCTCTGAAAATCTGCAATATGGTGCACAATGGGCCTTAGAGAGGAAAACCCATAAATGCAAGCTGACATTATCAGATAAATTCAATGTCTTCAGTACCCTTTTTAAAAATAGCAATAACTAGATGCCAATTAAGCAGCAGCGCCACTGAGAGACTTGTGATCAGGACTACTGTAGCATCTGGAGAGGACAAACAAGGCAAGAATGCATGGCTTAATAAGAAATGAAAGATCACAGAGTGTTTGCGGCTTCATTTTCCTTGGAGAATGCCCCTGCCTACAGTTTTAATTAATCATGTAGTTATTAGCTATGGTTTCCTTGTGCTTAGCCCATGCAGTAGTGTCATGAACTAACCTGAATGTACTGCTGATCCCTGGTGGGCAGAAAGAGAAGTCCATCTGTTTTAGGAACCAGAGCAGATTCAAAGGTTCCAAGACAGTGGCAGGAGAAGAAGTGCAAATGCCTTGCTATTTCCAAGGGGCGGGTCATTTATTTAAGAGTCAAATGTTGAATGTTTGAGCCCCCCCCCTCATTCCAAAATTCCATCTTGCCTGCCTCTTGCTTCTCCCCATGTAGGGATCTTACCAGGATCCCTGGCTGTTTAATCGCAGTGCCTTTCCAGTGAGCCATACCTGTCTGTGTCATGGTCTCTGTAGGCCCCATGTGACAGGTGGTGAAGTCAGGGCTGCCGTGGGGTGCCTAATGCCAGCTGGCATGCCTCCTTTGAACCTCTGCTATTGGCCTGGTGGTTAAGATGCTGATCTTGGGTGTGCAGGCTATAGGTTTGTGCCTGGCCTCATCTTTTCTTGTCTGTTTTTCTTCTTTTCAGGGGAGGAGTGTGTGTGACTCAGAGCAGGGGTGGGTATGTGTGGGCAGAGCTTTTGCTGCCAGTCAAACCCTTGCTGGGGAGGAGGTGAGTATTTGAGTGCCAGTCCCACATGCAATGAAGGTTCTTTGGCCAAGTGCCTCTGTTGGGGTTGCACTGTTGAGGGTCTTCCTGTTCATGGCTCTCCATTGGGAAAGTGGCCTTGGTGGGCAGTGGCTGGATTAGTGATTGTTGATTGGCTATGTCTGTTTGTGCCACTAGCAGGGACATCATTAGCTGGCACTGCCTGACTGGTGGGTATGGCTGGGGTTGCTATAGACTCAGCCATGTTTACTGTGTTGTCTGTGCCTTGCAGAGGAGCATGTGTTGTTCTTGCTTCCCCCTACAGAGTGTCCAGTGGGAATGGTCCAGTACTGCTTAGGGTTTTCATCCTCCAGGTGGTGGCTAGGTATCTCCCACTATAACAGCTGATCTCCAGGTGACTGCCTCATTACGAACTTGAGCTGCTCTAGCAAGTGTTCCTTCCTGCTATTGCCTGAGATGATTGCTTTGTTGTCCCCCCTTTCAGCTAGGTTGTTAGTCAATTTATTGCTCTGCCTGGGGGTATAAGGGAGAGGGAGAGGAAAGGAGTTAATGGGACAGATTGTTATATATCTACAAGTCAAACAGAATAATATGAGCTGATGTATGGAAGCTCATAATGTTGCAGTCAGTGCAATGTGGGGACACCACTGAAATACTGAAGTTACTCTCCGTGTGCTGGGATTATAGCTTCATTAATCAATATTGCTGCTTTTGAAGGATAAAAAAATCTGATCATAGCAAACAGTGAAGCATAGTATTATTTGTCGGTGTTGATGTAGACTGCCCCATGTGTGACATACAAGACAATTGATCATATTAGTCCCTACCTTTAGATGGGGCAGACTTTGGCACGTCATCCTTACTAGGGATGGGCATGAATTGGCTCGCAAAGTAAAGTTAATTGTGAATTTTGGCCAGTTCATAGTTTGTGAAGTGATGTTCACAGAATCATAGAGTTGGAATGAAACTCCAGGGTCATCTAGTCCAACCCCATGCACAATGCAGGAAACTCACAAATACTTCTTCCCCACACCCCTGGTGACACCTGCTCCACAACCAGAAAATGGCAAAAAACCCCAAGAAACAAAAAAAAAACCCACCTCCAGGATCCTTGGCAAAACTGTCCTGGAGAAAAATTGCTGCCTGATCCCAAGGTGGTGAACAGCATTCCCTGGGCATGTAAGAAGGGTTCATGAGATATAAGTACTGATGCAACCCTTCCTGCCCTTCTTCTCATGATCTGCCAAAGTTCACACAATCAGCATTGCTGTCAGATGGTCATCCAGCCTCTGTTTTAAAACCTCTGAAGTAGAAGAGCCCATCACCTCTCAAGGAAGCCTGTTCCACTGAGGAGCAGCTCTAACTGTCAGGAAGTTCTTCGCAATGTTTAGTCAAAAACTCTTCTGATTTAATTTCAACCCGCTGGTTCTGGTCTGACCTTCTGTGGCCATAGAAAATAATTCTGCACCATCCTCTGTATAACAGCCCTTCAAGTACTTGAAGATGGTGATCATATCACCTCTCAGTTGTCTCCTCTCCAGGTTAAATATACCCAGCCCCTTCAACCTTTTCTCATAGGACTTTGTCTCCAGACCCCTGACCATCTTTGTTGCCATCCTCTGGACATGTTCCAGCTTGTTCACAACTGCTGGTGTCTCTGGGCAGTGCTGCTAACAACACTTTTGCCACTCAGAGAGCCTCAGGGCTGGGGCAAATCAGGGGAAGGAGACTCGAAGACCCCTGGTGAAGGCCTGCTAGGACAAGACTCCAGTGCCCGGGGGAGCCTGTGGTATGCAGGGAGTACAGCACTACCCCCCTCCAAAAACAGTGCTCTTCATGCCCACTTTCATCCTCACGACACACAGAGGTGTTCACACTCAAAAAGGTGTGAGGGTATAAATGTGGGAGATCTTTTTGGAAAGTCCATAGTCCCAGAAATGTAGTCTGTTCCCAACTTGGATAGGTTGTAGAGGAGCCAGCATGACTGGTGTGTGAGAGTAGGCCAAGTTCAAGTAATCAAATCAAGTCATGCAGATTCTTGGTGGGACTTTTTATAAGGTACTTTTAAGGTTGTTCTAGATGACTAAAATGTTCTGGTAAGTAACTGTAATAAACTGAACTGAACTGAGTAGGCCAAGGAGGTGGCTGCCTAGGGTACCACCTGGCTTACAGGGGCACCATTGGGTGCCCCCTCTCCCTACACATGGTGTGTGTGCTCCTTGGACCTGACTTCCCCTTTTGCATTCCCAGGGTCTGTAGCAGGGCCCAGGAAGGCTGGGTGGGGTTGGTGGGGCACCTCAGCAGTGAGCGCATTCAGAGCCTGGCTCCAAGTGTGCCCATTGCCACACCAACTCCACTTAGCCTTCCCGGGACCTGGGAAGGTTGAGTGGGGGCAAGTGGCAGGGCAGCAGGCATGCTTGGAGCCAGGCTCCAAGTGCACACACTGCCGCACCCCCCACATTGGAAGTCAGGGTAAGGGCAGGGCTCTGCCTGGGGTGGCAGAACCTCCCAGTGCCAGCCTGGGAGCCAGTGCTAACATCCATTATGGAAGCAACCCTATTGAGGCATAGCAATTACTTAGGAACATACTTTAAATAGTCCCCAATCATTATTTCAGTGTATGAACATGTCAGTACTTCAATTCATATGTACTTGGCTAAACAAAAAACTGTACAGTCTTTATTATGCAAGGAAGTTTGCTTCACTAATCACTTGAGATGGAAAACTCACTGGTCTGGTGGGGCTGTTGTGGGGTGACTTTGGGGAGCCCCTGTCAGAAGACTTTCTGTCCTTCTAAATCTGCCTTGGAGAATAGTGGGTGGCCCAGGAGCCTGACAGGTGTTTCTTTTCCTCTGCATAGTAGAAGAAGAATTCATCATGGGTTGTTTCTGACCTGTGAGAGTTGTAGCCATGCTTTCTTGCCTTTTCTGATGAGGCTGGGATGCCCACCAAGTTGTCATGGGGTTATTTTGGGGAGCCCCTGTAGGAAGTCTCTTGTCATGTATGCCTTTTGTTTCCTATGTAGAGAAGAATTCACTGTGTATTCCAGCCCTTGTGGAGGCTGTGAGAGTTGTGGGCACAAGCATGCTTTCCTTGTTTGTTAGGTGGGGCTGGGATGCCCAGCAGGCTGTTGTCATGTGAAGTAACTTGTCGGAAGTCTCTTGTCATATCTGCCTTTGTGTTGTTGCATCACTAATCACTTAAATCTGAAACCTCTGATTTCCACTGGTCTGGCGGGGCTGGGGAGTCCCCCAAGCTGTCATCGTGAAGTAACTTTGGGAAGCTCCTTTCAGAAGTCCTTTGTCATGTCTGCCTTTCTGTCCTGCAGAACCTGCCTTTGGAGGCACGGGGGGGGGGGGGGCGGGCTGTGAGCCTAGGGGGGATGCTTGCCTTGCTTCCACTGTCTGCTCAGTGGTGTCTGCCCAGGTTAATTTTCCCTCTGAGTTTGGTATCACTGGCTTGTTCCTCAGCTGTTCCATAGACTGCTGTAACTGCAACAGTTTTTCCTAGGGAGAACGCTTTTTTATGGAGGGGGGGTGTCTGTAACTGGGACCTCAGAAATGTAATCTGCCCATTACTTGGAGAGATTGTAGCAGGCAGCAGGGTGCGGTTCCCTGTGTGTTTAGTGTGTGTAGCTTGCAAGGGGTCCATTCTATACACTTTTGAATCTGTGCCTGACATTTCCCCCCAAACTTAGCTGGCTTGATCTTGGTCCTGCTCAGTTTGCAGTGCCAGGGTCTGCTGGACTTGAAAAAAAAAAAATACCCCCTTCAGTTTCTACTACAGATGTTCTCTGGCATGGCCTTAGTCCTGCTGGGTTTGCATTGCCACAGTGGCATTGATTCTGCTGAACATATTACAGTGGTTCTGCTGGGCTTGCAATATGCCCCCCCTTCAGTTTCTACTGAAGAGATTCTCAGGAATTTGATTCTGTTTTGCAGGGCTTCTATTGCCCTTGCTTTGCTCCCCCCCTCGCCCCGTGTTTCCCCTGTCCATTGAACACTGTCTAGGGCACATGATGCTCTTTATTCTTGGTTCCTGGGGGACAGCTGTGGGAGGACTTCTAAATGTCCTGGCCTCACTAGTGGACCTCCTGATGGCACCTGGTTTTTTGGCCAAGGCATGACAGTATTGGACTGGATGGGCCGCTGGCCTGATCCAACATAGCTTCTCTTATGTTCTTATTGGAAACAATGGAGGATGACCACCTTTTTGGGGGGGGGGAGGGGGCTGTAACTCAGACCCCATAATTTCAATCCTCACCAGATTTAGAGGGCAGGTAGAGGAGTGTTAGCCAGAGATCTGCTGTGAGTTTTGTATCTTTAGCTTGCACAGGATCCATTCTATACATTCCTGAACCTCCTCAACCTTTTTTCTCATTTCCCAAGAAAGCACTTTCCTGGAGGCACCTTCTTGGGGAATGGGGGGAGGGGAGGGCATAACTCAGATTCCATAATCCAATCCTCACCAAACTTGGCAAGGTGGTAGAGGCAAGTCAGCTTTGAGTTTGGTGTCCCTAGATTGCTGTGGGGGGGGGGGGGAGTTGTTCTACTGCATCACAAACTTCAGAAACTGAACCTGTTCATCTAGTATCAAAAAAGTTCATAATGGTCCATGATTCGCAAACTATGCATGCCACGAACCATGAACCAACCCGCATTTTCCAGTTCATGCCAATCTCTAATTCTTACTCATTCCATACAAGATGGGGTTCATGCTTTGGATGTGAAGATAGAATACACTTTGCAAAAGATTGGGAAGTTTGGAGCTAGGAAGCTCAAGTCGCTCATGTTTCTTACCATGTGGCTTCTTTGGAGCCTCTGCAACTGCTATTAATTCTATCAAAGCTCTTGCTTGTTATTTGGTCCCTAAGGGCTATAGCGCTTCTTCTCATATTGCTATCATGTTGTTTGATTTATTTTTCTCAAATAGATTAGGGCAACCTTGAACTCGCCTGTTAATCCTTTGGGCCTTAGCCTTCACTCAGATTTCTTTCTCTTTTTTTAGGTATTTGTCAATGTCATGCTTTTATCTGATGTTGTTTTCCATGACTCTCATCTCCAGAAAATCTCTCTGTCTGGGGAGTTTATATGCCACCTCTAAACACCCCCCCCACAATACCACAAAAGGATTTTAAAAATACACATGGACACTTGATTTTAAAAGATGAATTAGCAATATAAAATCAAAATAAGCCATCAAAAACAAACCACCAAGCACTCTAAAAACATCGATAAAACAGACAAGAAACAGATCACTGAACAATATGTTATCGAAGGCTTTCACAGCCGGAGTCCATTGGTTGTTGTAGATTTTCTGGGCTGTGTGGCCATGGTCTTGGGACTGTGAGACTTGAAGTTTCATCAGCAACTGTGACTAGCATCCTCAGAGGTGTAACCCAGAAAATTGGAGTTCTCTCTGGGTCAAATTGAGAAGAAGTTGGTAGGCAGGTAATTTATATCTACTCAGGCAGGTGGGCTGAGTCATTATCTTGTGGGAGCTTCCTAAACTGTGACATGCTAATGGAGGAGCTAATCTGAGGGGGTTCTTTTGTATATGGATTGGCTATTGAAATTCTAATCTTATCTGTAGTGCTGTTGTAAGCTGTAGGGCATTTTGTGTTTTTCAGGACTGGAAGCCATGCCCTATTTATTTTTAAACTTCCTTCCTCTTGAAATTGTGTTTACCTTGGATTTCAATGGCTTCTCTGTGTAATCTAACATGGTAATTGGATGTGTTGTCCAGCATTACAGTGTTTTGGAATAAGATGCTGTGTCCTGTTTGAGTTAGGCTATGTTCAGCCACTGATGATTTTTCAGGTTGGCCAAGCCTGCAGTGTCTTTCATGTTCTTTTCTTCTTGTCTGGATGCTGCATTGTGTGGTCCTGATGTAAACTTGTCCACAACTGCATTCTAGCCTTTTAATGATTTAATTTACTGAAATGGCTTCAATGATCACTGAACAATTAAGAAGAGAAAATCTGTGAAAGAAGCTTGGGTGAAGGAATGTTTTGGCCTGGCACCTAAAAGCAAATGATATATTAAATGATTTGTGTGAACATATGATCTGAAAGATGGCTTCCTTCTGCATGAAAGTCCACTGTGGATGCACTTCTAGAAGTACCATCTCTGTGTCAGGTACATGAGCAGACATTTCACATAGTGCTCTGAATGTGCATATTGCCAAAAACATAGGGTCCGGTCCTACAATCTGCCAGCAGAAGACACTGCTCACAGATCTTCCCCATGTCCTATTCCTCCCAGCAGTTCTTTCCAACCTGGGAGAGGAAGAAGGGTGCAGTTTCACACACACCCTTCTCCACTGCATCCTCCCCAGCAGCAAGGCTATGCGTCCGTGTGGGTCCTGTGGGATCAGGAACTGACTTTTTCATGGTCAGAAAGGATGGTTAGGGGGGAAATGGACATGAGAAAGAACAGCAGTCTTTGCATCTGTGGATTCCTGGGTCTAAATCTCAATACAGGTACCTTGTTGAGGTTCTGAAGTTATGTGATACTTGATGAGGCACTTATGAGACCCTTAAGTTTTATACAATATTAGCAAACAAAAACAGTCATTTGTCATTAGAGAGGCCACATCTGTTTTCATTTCTTGATTAAAATTTCCCCCCTTATTAAATCACAGTATAGTGTTTATTGTATAAAGCCAAAGGCCACTGCAATTAGGACATACAAAGGGGACTTAAACAGTAATAGCAGAAAAGGAGATAATTTTAATGTTAAAAACTATTAAAAACATTTAAAAACACATACATACATCTTCACTATATATTATTAGTCTTTAGATGTAGCTCTAGCCCATATTTTCTGGGCTGTTGTTAGATCAATTAAAACTTGTAGCCCTAATTTTCAGTGGTTGCTCCTAGAGCATGGAACTTCTTCCAGTAGGAAGCCCACATGATTCCTATTATGGAGGCATTAGAAAACTTTTAACTATTTTCTTTCATTTACCAGGGATAAGGGGAATTTTATTTTCATGTGCATTTTTTGTAGAGACTAATTCCCCACTAGGCTTGTTCTGGTGTTGGAGCTCCCCCCCCCCCCCCGATGCTTCTGTCCAATTTCGCATGAGCTGCCTTGGAGCTGCAACGTGCCTTGCCTCTTTCCTGTGGCAAGCAGAATCCAGTGTTCAGAGGATCTTGCTTGCCATGGGAAAGAGGCAGAATGATTCGTAGCCCCAGGGCAGCTTGTGTGAAATAGACTGGAAGTGTCGGGGGAAATATAGCTCTGACACTGGAACAAGCCTAGTGGGGAATCAGTCTGAGTTACATAATGAACATGAAATAAAACAGATTTTTTTTTTTAAATCATAACTGGAGAATCTTTGCCAAACAAGAACTCTGTGCTGTTCGATTTAGCCTAACCACCAATAGCTGGGTTGCAGTTCTCAGAACAGCTCATTCCAGTGAGCTTCTGCTGAACTCACTAAGGTTAGGCCAAAATAACTGGGGACCTGCTGTCTTTCAATATAGTATCTGCCTAGTTCTAAAGGAGGAGGAGAGAAAACAATTGGCTGTCCATCAGACTTCTGGGCAAATTGATTTTTTTTGTGCCTTTGCCTGCCTCTCGCATTGAGCTTAGATGCATCCCTGCTGAAAGGATCGTTCTGCATATATGAAACAAAGGAGCAAATAAAGACAAGCAGAAGCTATAAGCCCACCTGACACGCACATTAATAGCAAAAGGTTGCTTTAAGAAATACATCCTTAGAGGTGGAATGTTTTAAAGTTGTAAGCAGAGGTAAATGAAACCCTCAGAGAAAACATTCGGCCTCAGACAATTTGGACAGCAGCCCAGCAGACTGTATTGGGTATAAAACACACACAGACACATGTTCTAGCCTTTGAATGATTTTAATTTACTGAAATGGCTTCAATGATACAAACAGCAACCCCCCCCCCTCCCACCACCACATGGCTGTGTTCTAAAACCACTTGACATTTCCAATGCAAATTAAACATAAAACATCTTGGGCCTTTCCACACAATTAAATCATGTCGCAAGCATGCATTTGTTTCTTATTTGTTTCATGCAGTCAGCACATCTCCCAGAGCTGTAGTTCTGTTGGGTTGAAACCTTCAAGGGCAGGTTTTAGGCAGTGAAGGGGATACAAGAGTTACCTCACCTGACTGGATTTTAAGACATCCTGGGAGATGGTCTAGAACAGGGGTGACTCTTTCACATATATTGTGTGGCTCTCAAAGCCCCCACTGCCCTGTTGGCCGGCTTGGAGAAGGCATTTGTCTCTTTAAATCGCTTCTCCAAAGCAAGCCGGTTGGCAGCTTGGAGAATGCATTTAAATTAAAGTTGCTTTCTTTCCACCTCTCCCTCCCTCTCTCCTTGCCTCCCTTTCTTGCGGATCTCAGACATCTGACATTTATTCTGTGTGGCTCTTACACTGGGCAAGTTTGGCCATCCCTGGCCTAGAATGATTTTAGATGCAAGCCCGTGTCTTTCATATGAAGATGTCTTATACCGAGTCAGGTCATTGATTTATCAAGCTCTATTTTGTCTATTCTGAAAGGCAGACGCTCTCCATAGTCAAAAGCTGAGGTCTTTCACATCACTTACTACTTAGTCCTTTCCACTGGAGGAGCCCAGAATTGAACCTGGGACAGGACCACATACATTCTGAGTAGATACTCTACTATTGAACCATGGCCCCTCCTCACTTCACATAATAGAAAGTAAGTGGTGGTATTTACATGGCAAAAAGGTAAAGGTAGTCCCCTGTGCAAGCACCAGTCGTTTCTGAATCTGGGGTGATGTTGCTTTCACAATGCTTTCACAGCAGACTTTTTACGGGGTGGTTTGCCATTGCCTTCCCCAGTCATCTACACTTCCCCCCCAGCAAGCTGGGTACTCATTTTTCCGACCTCAGAAGGATGGAAGGCTGAGTCAACCTTGAGCCGGCTACCTGAACCCAGTTTCCACTGGGATCGAACTCAGGTCGTGAGCAGAGCTTAGGACTGCAGTATTGCAGCTTTACCACTCTGCGCCATGGGGCTCTTTCATTTACATGGCACCTGCTGTTAATTGCTGCCTATTCCCTGCCTTGTACGATCCTCAGTTTCTCTCACAACATCTATCATGAGGAGCATCATAGGCTACCTTAGGAGGATATTTCCTCTGTGGTTTCCAGGTGAAGGGAAGGAAAAGCATCATAGGAATGGGCATGAAGGCTACAGAGGAGCCAGAAGTCCCTTCTCTTTCTCCCATTTATGTTGGAAAGCTAAATAAAGGGACATTGGTAATGATGAGTGCAGGGCTGGCCCTGCCACTAGGCAAACTAGGCAATTGCCTAGGCCACTGGCCTCCTGGGAGTGCCAAATTGGGTGCCTACCATATAACTTGGTGACACTATCAGTGCAAAGGGCGGGGGGGGGGGGAGAGCCAAAAGTTAGCCTTGCCTAGGTTGCCAGACAGTCTAGGACCAGCCATGGATGAGTGGTGTCAAATTGCAACTGACATGTGATGACCTGAGTGGGGAGGGCGGGATATAAATCAAATGAAATGAAAATGAAATGAAAAATGACCCCATAGGGTTTTCAAGGTAAGAGGTGGTTTGCCATTGTCTGCCTCTGTGTAGTGGTCCTGAACTTCCTTGGTGGTCTCCCATCCAAGTACTAACCAGGGCTGACCCTGCATAGCTTCTGAGATCTGACAAGATTGGGCTATCCTGATCCCTCCATGTCAGGTCAAAGGGACATTACCCATAGTTTAAGAGCTACTTTCACCCTTTGTATTACCTGGCATCAGTTGTAACATGGGCATTAGTAGGATTGCTGGCAGTCTTGAGAAAAATATCTTGTCCCTTGATGTTAAGGAATGGACAGCTGAAGCTTTGCATGGCGTGAAGGTAAACAACATCAACTGGTAAGGAACATCTCATCAAGCCACTCTTAAAGGAACAGGACACTTTTCCCCTCCAGGCTGTCGCCCAGCCAGAACTCTAATATAAAGAAGAGGGGAAGTAACAGGAAATGTTTCATATCAGAACTTATATGTGCTATTTCATTTAACTAGAGTAAATTGATATGGACAGGAGCCAATGATCTAGAGAGAAGGAAATAGTCCAGAGCAAAACAACATAAAAAGTGATTTTTAAGGAGGATTTCAAAAAATTATACTCTAATCATTCAAATATTCCAGGCAATCCTTTCCACAAAAGGGGTCAGCCAGGGAAGAGACATATTGTCTGCTGTTCTTTCTACTCAACAGCCTTTCTGGTTTCATGTGTATGTGCATATGGTCAAGGTGGAGCCAACTTATGGTGACCTCATAGCAGGGCTCTTTTTCTATCAGGAGCTCCTCTGCATATTAAGCCATGTCCCCTGATGTAGCCAATCCTCCTGGAGCTTACAGTAGGCCCTGTACTAAGAGCCCTGTAAGCTCTTGGAGGATTAGGGTTTGTAGAATCTTTCGGGCTCAAGTGCCGTGTTCTACTGGAGAAAGTTTTCCTTCCAGACGTTTTGTTCTCCGCAGCTGAGAACAAAACGTCTGGAAGGAAAACTTTCTCCAGTAGAACACGGCACTTGTGCCCGAAAGATTCTACAAACCCTAATGAAGTTACCAGCCGTGAAAACCTGAAATCTTGGAGGACTGGCTACATCAGGGGTGTGTGGCCTAATATGCAGAGGAGCTCCTGATAGAAAAAGAGCCCTGTCTCATAGGGGTCTCAGGGAAACAGATGAGCAGAGGTGGATTGCTTTGGCCTGCCTCCTCATAGAGATCATGGACTTCCTTGGTGGTCCCCTTTTCAAGTGCTAATCAGGAAGGAATCACTCTGCTTAGCTTCTGAGATCTGGTAGAATGGCCTAGCCAGGCCATCCAGACCTGGTTTCTAGTTTCATACTGGTGGAAAATACTATCTATTGTGAGGGCCTGCTTACACACACTTTCCATGCTTCTGGCTTGGCACATAGTCATAGTTGTCAAGGGTACACACAAATGATGTATTCTGTTGCTGAGTTCTTCCCCCCGCCCCCCCCGCCTCCCCGTATTTGTAAGTGATTACAAGGCAGCTATTTTTGTCTTATATTTCATATATATATATTTAGCCTGTATTATATCTGTGATTTGTTTTTACAAATCCCAAACTGAACTTCATGGATAGGCTGAGCTGTCATAGACTTGATAAGTCAAAAATGTAAAGTCTTTTTCCCCGATAGAGATCATACTCCTGAGAAATTGCTTGACTTGTGATTGTGTCATATTTATATAAATAGATGTATGACCTGAGGTTTTTTATAATGCTCTTCTTTAGAGATAGAACCGTCAAGCGCAAATCTGCCATAAAAGGCAAAAAGAAAGAGCAAGTTGAACTGTTAGTCTGATTCTTGCCACTGTTTGTAAGTCAAAAACTGATGTGTGTAGGAATGATCTTAATGTGGGTGTTTTGGATCATGAGGCTGTTGCCTTTGCATGACACACATTCATATAATGGGTTTTCATGGTATCCTGATTCATGTGAGGAGATGATTATGTTGAAATTATGCCAGAGTTATTTACTATCAGAAATTGTATGGAGGAAAAAAGGAAGACCCAAGGAATCTCTTTGTGGAAGCATTTGGGTTGAGACAGCTATATGGGGAAATGATCAGGGACTCATCACATAGCTTAGTTCCAGAAAGACTGGAAAACTAACCTGGTTGGAATTAACACTTGTAGACAAAAGGCATACCATTATCATAATCATCATTCTACATAACATTGAAACACCACTGGAGAAATATAAATGTGACAGCTTTGTAATCAGACAGAAACCAGATGGAAAACTGGGGGGGGGGGGGGGACTAAAACTGATTTGGCTTGAATTCCTTGGCATGGGGAAAGATTGCTTAGCTACAAAAAATCCGGAACATCTTAAATTGCAGTCAGTAAAGAACTAGGGGTTCTTTTACATCAGAGACAAGCAGCTTCCATTCACAGAGACTCATTGTTTCCATATATGTGGAGTTTCATTCTTTCTTTTTCTTAAAATTGAAACTATAAGCAACATATTTTTCTGTACCTTGATTAAATTTGGTAGCGTCCCAAAGTGCTGAGGGAAAAAAATTGGCAGGGGAAGTGAAGAGAGAAGGGGTTTAAAAAGTTTAAACCATGGAGTCTCTCCATGGTACCCTATGACCCTATAGGGCAGGGGTGGCCAACGGTAGCTCTCCAGATGTTTTTTGCCTACAACTCCCATCAGCCCCAGCCAGCATGACCAGTGGCTGGGGCTGATGGGAGTTGTAGGCAGAAAACATCTGGAGAGCTACCGTTGGCCACCCCTGCTATAGGGTACAATGAAGAGGTTGTGCCATGGCTGCAGTGTAAATCCCAGGCATGGCTGGAGAAGGGAGGGGTGGCATTTAAATGCCTCCCCATCCTCCCCCAGCCATGCCGCTGCTGACTTCCTTTTCCCAGCTGGCCTGCTATGGCAGGCTAGCTGGGGAAGAGAATGGGAGGTAGAGCAGGTCAGTTTCACTCCCTTCTGCTTCCAAGCAAAGGGGAATGAAAGGAACTCCTTTGCTTTCCCAGCCAGCCCATTGTGGCAGGTCAACTGGGGAAGTGAGGACAGCTTTTAAAGGAAAAGCTTTTAAAGATGCCTCCCCTTTGCTTTCCCAGCCAGCCTCCCCAATTTGTTTTCCCTCTCCTCCCTGATTTGAGGATGGACATCTGAATAAAAGCTGAGTAAGATTGGCTTTTATTTGGGAGCACCTTATTGGTAGCCAAATCTGATTAGAGAATCTGATTTGGCTAAATAGACATTCCCAAAATACCGGTAAGGTATTTTTCAGGTATTCATTCCATTTGGCAAAGGCAGGAGCAGAAGTGTCTTCTGCTAATAAGAGAAGCCCCTTAAACCCCAACCCCATTTTCTATTTTCAGAAGCTGTAAAATATAAGCAGCCTAAAAGATCAGTTATGCATGTAGGAGAGCTTCAGAAAATGTCTTCTAGACTGGTGCTACTGCCCTGGCACTGTCTTCAGGTTTGTTTTAAAAGAAGATCACAAAAACCCAAATCAATTTTGTCCTTGCTCAGGATCTTCTTTCACCTCCTGAACAGCTGACTGTGACTGTACTGCCATTAAAACCCTCTGTTAGCTGCTTGACAGTCTTTCCATATGCTATAGAATACATTCACTTGGAACCTTTCTTAGACGCTTTTCAAGCGGCCCATGATAAACTGATGCCATATGCAGGGAATGTAGCATAGACCCACCATGTCACAGATCTATCAGTGTTTTTCCTCATCTGCCAGCATGCACAAAACAGTAGAGAGACAAAAGTGACTACACACATATGTGCATCTTCACTACTCCATTTAGCATCTTATCCTGCACAGCTCTTGAAAGCTTTTCCGTGTATCCAGTTTCAATGCTCCAAATGCCTGCATCTGATCCCTCAGTTGTTTTTTTTTGCACTGTGGTGTCTCTTTAAAATATCTGTCACCTTCTCATAAGATAGATGTACAGGGAGAAATTCCCAAATAATTATACTACAGTTGGATGTCTAGTTCTGCTAGGGCCATACTCTTCGGCCTAGTTAGAACAACAGTTAATGTAGCCGTTGTGAGGGACATGCACCTCACTTTTACACTACATGAGACCATTGGTCATGTAGCTCAATACTGTCTTCATTGGCTGACAGCAACTCTCTAGGGTCTCAGGAAGAAATGGGCTGCCTCTTCCAGAATTTGCTTCCTTGAGAATGTTTAACTGGGGATGCCAGCAGAAAGGGTAAACCATTCAAACTAGAAAAGTCACCAGGAAGGAGCAACTACAAAGTTTGGCTTCACAGGAAATCCTGTTAACTGGCTGTAGCACTCCCACTTGCAACCAGATTGCTTTTGGTAACCATACCACAAAATCCCAGCCAGGGCCTTCAAACAGGGTTCAGCTGCATTGGGTAACAGCAGAACTGCCATGCCTAAACTGAAGAACTGAAGGGAATTCATATGTGTGACTCCTCTCCAGCAAAGAGGCAAAGCATGAAGTGGAACCAGAGGCAGAGCAGTTTGGACCAGAGAAAGCTTCTTTCCTGTACTACACTGATTTCCAGAAGAAAGGAGAGGTAGAAGCCACAGTAAATCCTCCAGCTAGGAATGTCAACCTCCAGGTGGGACCTGGAGATCTTCTGGAATTACAATTCATCTCCACACTACAGAGATCAGTTTCTCTGTAGAAAAGAGTAAGAGTCTAGTAGCAGCTTAAAGACTAACAAAATTTGTGGTGCAGTTTGAGCTTTCATGAGTCACGGCTCATATAACATTTGTGGTACAGGATGAGTTTTCATGAATCATTGCACACTTCATGAAAACTCATACTGTACCACAAATTTTGTTAGTTTTAAGGAGCTACTGGACTCCTACTCCTTTTTATGGCTACAGACAGACTAACACAGCTACTCATCTTGATCTATCTCCTGGAGAAAATGGCTTCTTTGGAGGGCGGAATCTGTGCCCTTTGTACTCTGCAGAGGTCCCTGTTGTCCTCAGGCTCCACCCTCATATCTCCAGGAGTTTCCCAACCTGGATCTGGCAACCCTACCCCCCATCTCTTGCCTTCCAACTCCTCCTGGCACCATGAGACTGGAGCACCATGAATGTTATCCTCGCAGGCTCCACACAAACACACTATTTGTTTTCTTGGGTTATGTCATCCAGGGACGTTAAACCACAATAAAGGCTCAAATGGTTGCTTCTACCATAGCAAACCAGCCACCATGTGAAAGTCCAGGTTTATTGTTTTTATTGCGACTAACAATAACAACAATCTTTCTTGTTGTAATTATGCAGTTATGTTGTCAAACTATCTGCCATTAAAACAGGCTGTATATTTCTGACTTTCTTTCAGGAACTCAAACCCAAGACTTCACCCTACCCATCTGCCTTGCTATTGTTTCTGCATCCTGAAGCTGACATAACCCATCACTTCAATGACAGAAGAGCTCCCTGTGTTGCTATGGAATCTCAAATGCATTTCCTTGGGCTGTAACTGAGGCATGTGGACACCTGGCAAAGGTCTTCTGCAAGCTGTTCTGTGATCCAGGATGCTCGGAGCCCTCCCATTTAACATTTACATCACTCACGATTCAGATTGACAAGGGGATTCAGCTCTGCTAGGTAATAGTGACAGAATGGCCCTGTCTATTTCTATTCAGATTTCATTGTGTGGAAGTAGCGGCTGTCGATGGAGAGAGACATCTACATCTGCCAAGCCCATAAATTTCATTATGGATGAGATGAATACGTGCATCTTTAAAAGAGCATAATAGCAGCCTTGCCAGATCAGATGAAATGTCCTTGTGGTCCAGCATCCAGATACACCTGCAAGGTCTATGTATTACTTACAGAATTTATATCCCAACTTTCTGCCCTCACAAGAACCACCAAGGCAGCGAACAATTTTAAACATATATGACAAAATCACATTTTAAAACCATTAAAAACAAACCCTCCCAAACACACATCATTAAAACAAATTGAAAACACAGTTAAAATATGTACAAAGACATAAGAACACCAACTAAAACACTGAAGGAAGGGTCAATTAAGGGAATGCCAAATGAAACAAAAAATCTTCACCCACTGGTGGAAAATGTCAACAGAAGGGGACAGACATATCTTCGTGGGGAGAAAGTTCCAGCACTTCGGCACCATGACCAAGAAGGCTCCCTCCTGAGTGGCCACCTACCTAATATCAGAAGGTGGAGGTACCTGAAGCAGCGTCTCTGAAGATTATTATAGTGGTTGGGTGAGTTCATAAGGGATAGCCCAACTTTCAGGTATATAATGGTGGGCAGGGAGGCTGAGAGCAAGGGGGACAAGTTGTTCAAGTGCAGGGCACCGCTCAGTCATGGTGGAGTCTGTGCAGACAGAAGCTCTAGGCAAAGCCCTTATTGGACCCCTCTGGGTCAATGTTCCTTCTAAGCTGCAGAGTCTTGTGAGCAAAAATTCTACTTTATGAGCTACTGGTATTAAAGTTGTGAGCTACTGACATTAAAGTTGTGAGCTACTGCATAAATTATTGTGTTCTAGGGTCATCCTTCCTGAGCTAAGACAGAAATGTGTGAGCTGGAGGTTAGCTCTATGCTAACTCAGCTTAGAGGGAACACTGCTCTGGGTAAACAACGCCCCTAAGGGAAGCGCAGTCTCCCAGTCATAAACTCATTGGGCCATGCCTGTGGGTGGGTATGGCGCTGTGCAAGTCGTGCCCTCCAGATACCCCCACAAGAGCATGGGGTTCCTGTCTGCAGGCCACTTAGCAAGGTGGGCTTCTTTCTTCCACCAAACCACTTCATGGCCAGCCTGCATGTCTATGGGGGTGTGCAAAGCAAGCTGAAAGTGGCAGCGGTGCTGTCAGGTCAGAGGGCAGCAAGTCAGAGGGCAGCCTAGAGCAGCCAGCTAGCTGAGGCTTTTTGCCTTCCCTCTCTCCTTCCACAACTTTCTTTCCTTCTTGTTTGGCTGCTGCCTCTGGAAAAGCCAGCTGTGCCAGCGTGCACACTCCTCCTTCCCTTCCTCAATGAAGCAGGGCAGCCTTTTCTCCATAAGGGGGTGAAGGAAGGGGGAGGAGGCAGACAGGGACAGCAAGTGCTACAAGGTGACAAGTGGTTACAGGTGGTGCTGTTGCTGCAGGCAGCCACCTCTGAGTCACAGGAGAGGCACCTCTGTACCCCAGCCAGCAGCTGGTCCCCTCTCTCCTTCCCTGCCTCAATCCTCTCCTGTCTGAGCAGTGCTGCCACAGCAGCCAAGTCCAGGCATCTGTTCAGAAGGCAGCACATGTGAGTGCAGCAGCACAAGCTGAGTGAGCTGTGTGCCAGACCCGAGCCTTGGTGGAACCTGTAAGTTGCTGTTGCTGCTTTGCAAGGCAGCTGCTTTACACTGCAAGCAATTTTTCACCCTGCACCCCAAATATTCTGCACCATTCGTGATCAGTCACAGAAGGCAGAGAAACAGCTGATGGCTGCAAAGCCAAATGCAGGTTGCACTGGTGCTGCTCCCCTGCGAGAGCTCCACTGGTGGGATAGGGTGGGGTGAGGTACCAAAAACCCTGGTGCCAGCCCTGTTCCCACCCTCAGTGTTGTTGTCTCACTGCCTTAGAGGCTGCTGAGGAGAGATGGGGCTCTCAGGAATAGCTATTATGCACATGTGGAGAGAAGTTTATGGAAGGGGGGATTAATCAATTTTGGTAAAGTGTTCAGACTTTTCTGCAAACCTGGAGGGTGACCCAAGTTTGGGTGAAAATGGGATGTTTCATACTTGTTAGCTACCTTGAACTTTCTTTTGAACAGAAAAGCAGGACACAGATAAATTAATAAAAATAATTTTTTATCTTCATGACTAATAACTATTGATGAACTTTTCAACAACACATTCATCTAATCCTTTTTAAAGATGCATAAGTGAGTGGACTTCACCACAATCCAGGACAGTGAGCTCCAGCACTGATCCTTGTGGTCCTCTGAGGTCACTTCCCTCCATTGTGAGAACCAGATGTTTATTCTGACTCTCTGCCTCCTGGCCACCATTCAGTCCATAAGAGGACCTGGCCTCTTACCCAATGACTGATAAGCTTACTTAAGAGTCTTGGGTGAGGTATTTCGCAAGATGTCTTTTGGAAATGCAACTATATAATGCCTACTGGACACCCTTATCGACATGCTTGTTAAGTCGCTCAAATAATATCAAAAGGTTGGTTAGGCAGAACTTCCCTTTGCAGAAATCAGGCTGATTTCCTGTTAGCAGGCTTTGTTCTTTGATGTACTTGATTAATATATCTTTAATAACAGTGTGTACTAATTTACCTGGAACAGATGTTAGGTAACTGGCCTGTAATTCCCTGGACCCTTTTAAAAATCCTGGTGTGATATTAATTTTCAATTGTTTGGCATGGTGGCTAACTTTACCAACAAATAGCACATACCAGTTAGCAGATCAACAATTTCATATTTGATTTCCGTAATAATCTTCAGGTATATGCCATCTGGACTTGAAGATTTAGCTTTCAGTTTGCCTAGTAATCTTATAGCTTCATTTATCACTACCTCAATTTGACTCAGTTCTTCAAATACCCTCCCAAGTGGCTCTGGCAGGGCTTTTTGTTTTTGTAGCAGGAACTGCTTTGTTTATTAGGCAGGACTCTTTGTACAGGGCCTACCATAAGCTCCTGGAGTATTGGCTACATCAGGGGGTGTGGCTTAATATGCAAAGGGGATCCTGGGTTACGGTATGAGTAAATGTACCACATTTTCCACAGTGAAAACAGATGCAAAATATTCAGTCAATTCCCCTGTGGTCTCCCCACCTTTCTTAAACAATGCTTTCATTCCTTTCTCACCCCAAAGTCTAACCACCTCCCTCCCGATGGCTTAACAAAGGGAGCAGAAAACCATGATTTAAATGCTCTCAGCCCTTTAAACAAACTGCTGAACAGTGGGGATCTGCCAGAAACTGCATTAAAATCCATGAAAGTTAGTGGCGGTTCTTAAGTTCATGAATATTGCTTCACAAGCTACAGATCAGCTAAAATTTGTGACAGACTTCAGTTTGTCAGCTGGTTCATGCCGATCCCTACCCAGAACTGTAAACTGTATTCCAAATGAGGCTTCAGTCACAGGGAGGGTGAGGCACTGACTGCTCCAGTGGCACCAGGGAAGGAGGAGGCTAGTGCACTGACTCAGATCAGAACTGCCTTGGACCATGATGACAGGCAGGTGCCCCAGGCCAGTTTCTTGCAGACACCTAGAGCAAAGGCACGCCTGGCCTCCCTGGCATCTGTCGCAATGCTGGCTGGGGTGAGCAAGTCCAGTTGATGCCAAGGCTAGGATGTAGGGGAAGACTGTGGGGGGTGAAGCCAGAGAAGTGGGAGCCCAGTGGCAGGAGCCCATAGCCTGATGAGAAGGGACCAAGGTGAGCAAGCGGGGGTTCCAGGGAGGTAGCTTTAAGAGGAGGCTTGGAAGCAAGCTGGGGAGTATCAGGCTGGAGATCTGAGGCTGTGAGAGTGAGTCTGCCAGCTCAGAGGAGGAAGACACGGGTGGACCAAACCCTCTCCCCTCCCATCCTGAGACTTGCTGAGAATCCCCATGAGTGAGTGGCAGGGCAGCAGAAGGTGGCGCCCCCCAGAGGGCATCCTTTGGATGTGACATGAGGGTAGTTGAAGTCTCCCCATATCAGCATGACCAGCTTTAGTCACCCCTGTTATTTCCTTCTCTATCTCAAGATCAGCTTCAAGACTTTGATCACCCCCACTTTTAAGTAACCCGTATCACCCAGTGGTCTGATTATGTGCATAAGGCAGCTTTCTGTGTTCATATAGGCATGCTTGAATGTTAAGATTGGGTTCTGAGACCCTATTGAGGGTGGGACCTCTCAAAATATATTATTGTTCCCTTTTTACTGATTGAGGATTGAGGCCTGAGAGCTTGTTACTTGCTCAACAATTATTTGTCCATTTACTAATGCATTGTTATTCTATAAAGTGTCCCATTACTGTATCAGAATTAGAACTTGGAACTTTTTTTGTTACCTGAAGGTTTCTTTCCACCAGAGGCATGGGAAAGTGCTCTCCCACAAAAAAACAAACAAAAAAACAACCCCTCACAAAGCGATTTATAACCCTTTCAAACCCATATTCCACAGCTCGGGCCTAATGGCATGTCTTAGGAACAAACCCATTGTTTCTGTCTCCAGCTGTCGTTTTGATTGACTAGTTTGGTTACTCTTTCCTGCCATTAAGTGGAAAGCACAACTGGCCTTTTATGTCATCAGATGCCTATAATCTTTGGAACTAATTTGAACCACTTGAAAATAAAGGTCACCAGAGGCGGCTGCATTCCTCAGCGGACCTGGGAGCATGAAGCTGTGTTCTATGCAGCCTAACCTGGCTTTAGAGTAACTTTGTGTGAGAGAGGGAAGGCAGTGGAAAGTGGCTGGCAATTTGACTCCCCTGCCCCTCTGCTCAACACCAAAGACCTACAGCAGCTTTTTGCTCCATTTGGTGTCTTCCAGGGAATAACTTGTAAAATGAGCTTTACGTTTCCACAGCTGCTGTTTTGCCTTTAGCATTTGCTAATTATGACTTAGGGGCCCGTTCTTTTTAACACATTCTCCCTTTAACGTGCTCCCCAGTTTCTGGCCTGTTTTATGGATGTGAGTACTTTTAATAGCCCATAAATTGCAAACGGACTCTGGCACTGTCTGATTTTACTACAGTAGCGTGAGATGAACGATGCCAGCTATCTTCTCCAGTGATAATTAGACTGTAAGTGCCCTCGCTGGGAATGGCTGTTAACTAAATTTGTATTGGGTTTTTTTGAGTGGAGTACAAATTTGTCCCCAAACTGGGAAATCCTGGCCTATGAAGCCCTAAAGATGTATTGCCCATTATTAGCTGGTTGTTAAAAAAGCCACTTGGAATGTATGTTAAGGTTTATTGTAGGCTACATAAATTGGAAGCATTCCTGCGGGGTTGGGAGGCATAGCAGTGCGCAATGGTTTCCTCCAGTTGCTAGGAAATAAAGTTAGCTTTCAGATCCTTGCATGCATCAGTGCACACCAGTGACATAGGATGGCTTCTGCATATGGGTGGAGAGATGTGCTTCTTAGTGGCATAGACAGTGCTGTAGCCAAAAAGTAGTGGATGAAGCATGAAGCCAGTTTGTTCATGATGACAAGATCATTTCCCTTGTAGACAAAGGCTGCTTTGGCAGGTAGAGTCTAGGCATTATATTGTTCTCCAAACCCCAGCCTCACCAGGCTCCGCACCTGAAATTGCCAGCTATTTTCCAACCTAGAGCTGGCAGTTCTATACATAGACCTCTGGCCTGATCCATCAGGGCTCTTCTTACATTCTTATCTCACAGCAGTTGCTCACCACTTCTTTCTCTGTCACTTCCAGCATCACAACTGCCTTTCCTTTTTAATACAGGCAGCTATTTGCTTTCTGCCTTCATCTAGGAGAGAGATTCACCTCTTCTAAGGTCTGATGGGTGTTTTGCAAGAGCCATTTCCTAACGCTTAAGGCCCCTTGGGGAGAGATCCACCATAATGAAGACACATGACCACCCATTTTTTCTCAAGCTCTGGTTTTCCCCTCAGTTTAGGCCAAGCCTGTAGAGTAGATTGAGTCAAAGCCAAACTTGTAATTATTTTTTCTTTGCAGTTTGCAGCAAACAGTATTCTGATTGAGTAGGGTTGCCATCTCTGGGTTAGGAAATACCTGGAGATTGGGGGGGGGGGGGGAGAGCACGTGAAGGACAGGTTTTGGAAAGGGAGTGACTTCAATGGGGATATAATGCCATAGAGTCCGCCTCCCCAAAGTGGCCATTTTCTCCAGGTTAACTGATTTCTGTTGCCTGGAGACAGGCCCAGCCTGAGGCAGAACCCTACACTGGCGCCCTCCCCCCTGTACTAATCGTCAGGGGTGCCAGGCACAAAGCAAGTTCGGAGCATGCTGGGCAGGGGAAGCCATGTTCTTTCTTGGTTTTGAGGGATCTGGGGAGCTCCTCCAACCCCTCAGAGCTGAGAAAGGCTCAGGGACAGAGTGAGCCAGGATGGGGTGCCTACCTCTCGCATGCACTCCTGTGGGAGCTGGCATCCCAGGCCGTTGCCTAGTTTGCCGACTCTGCCTGGAGATCATTTGTAATTCCAGGAGATCTCCAGCCAGCACCTGGAGGTTAGAAACTCCAATTTTGATTAGCTTTTCATGTGTAGAGTTAACTGAATTCAACAGGGTAGCCATCTCGGCAGTAGCTGCTGGTGAACGTTCATGAATTGCTGGCTAGCATGGAATGTGCATTATATATTTGTTTAGAAAATTTATATTCCCCCCCCCCCTTAGAGACCTGTTTGAGGTGGCTCACAAGTAAAATAGCACAATAAAATGATAAAACAGCAGCTTACAGACAAGCCATAAAAACCACAGCAGGCAAACAAGCCATAAAACTTATGTCCCAAGGTCATCCTGGGAAAATAAAACAGAAATCTGGTGTCACCCTTGAAGACTAACAACATTTATACCGGCATGAGCCTTTATGAGTCACAGCTCAGTTCTTCAGACACAACAGAAAGTCATGCATCCTTTAAAAATCAACTATATTAGAGTGTACATGCTTTTGAATATGCACAGATAGTGGTGGTGACATTTGTTGTGTTGGGCCATGCTCACTGGGGCAAACTGGTCATTATGACCACCAGGAAAAGTCCCACTGAGCTGACGGTATGGGGGCCAAGCCCTGTAGGTGCTGTCCTGACCCTTCACAATGGGAGATTCGCTTCATCTTGCTCAGGGATGCCTTGTGTGGGGCTGCCCTGTAGTTAGGCTTGCCAGTCTACAAGTACCACCTGGAGACCTGTTATTATAATTGATCTCCAGATAGCCAAATTCAGTTCTCCTGGAGCAAATGGCTGCTTTAGAGGGTGGTCTCTATGGCATTGTACCTCGCTGAAGTCCCTCTCCTTCCCTCCCCAGGATCTTCTCCACAAATCTTCAAGTATTTCCCAACTTAGAGCTGGCAACCCTACCTATATGAGATGAACCTTGCCTTATGTGTAGTGATTCTGACCAAAGTGGGGAGGGTGTCTCATGCAGTAGCCTTGATCAGGGCTTTTTTTTAAGAAAAAGCCTAGCAGGAACTCATTTGCATATCAGGCCACACCCCCTGAAATCACCATTGTTTCACATGGCTTTTTTGTAGAAAAAGCCCAGAAAGAACTCATTTGCATATTTGGCCACACACCCTGATGCCAAGCCAGCCAGAACTGCATTCTTGTGAGTTGCTGTTCAAAAAAAGCTCTGGGCTTGATCCTGGGTGAGTCACTCACAACTACTGCCACCAACTAGTTTGTCTTCATGGCAGTAGAGAGGCATTTGTGCAATGATAGGATCCTTTTCCTGGGCCATTTTAGCTTCTCCATCTGCCTATGCATGCTCAGAATTTATTGGATTGACCCATAGTCCCTCAGTAGTAGGGCAAAAACACTTGAAGTATTAGTGATTTGGACCCAATCTCTCCCATGAACAAACACTGTGATTGTCCAAGCACCAAAGATCACTATTATTTTGTGGATATCTGATGGGGAACAACAATGGGGAAATTTGCATGAGAGCACGCATGGACAAAAACATTTGTGATTCAGTTCAGAACTGCTGGCAGACTGGATCAGACCAATGGTCCATCTAGTCTAGCATCCCATCTCACACAGTGGTCAACCAGTTCCTCTGGAGGGCCAGCAATAGGACTGAGGCCTTCCCCTGATGTTGCCTCCTGGCTCTGGGATTCAGAGTTTTAGTGCTTCTGAATGTGGAGGTTCCCCTCAGTCACCATAGCTAGCCATTGATAGATTTATCCTCCATGAATCAATCTGATCTCCTTTTAAAGCTGTTTATTCCTGTGGCCATCAGCTATATCCTCTGGCAGTCAATTCCATATTTTAATCACTCTCTGTGTAAAGCAGTATTTCCTTTTGTCCACTGAACCAGTTAACAGGAATAAAATCTTTATTTATGGACCTAACAAACTAGATAGTAAAGAGAAGAGGTGAGTCTAGCTGCCTTAATAGCTGGCAGAGAGTTCTTGACTATTCTATAAGAAAAGCCTAAGAATAGCACTCTGCAGACAGACTGCAGTTGCCAGCCCCTAGGTCCCAGTGGGGGATCTCCTGGTTTCAAGGACCTCTCTCTGCCACAGGCCAGCTGGCCAGTGAGAGAAACCCTGTCCCTAAACAGGGACATCACCATGCGATGTCCCCAATATGATTACATCACCTAGAAGTGATGTCATCATGTCAGGGACATTATGTAGGGGATGGTCTGGGTTTTTGAGCAAAGCTCTATAGTTTAAGCCCAATTTTACCATAGAATTTGCAAAAAAGAAAAACAAAACAGAGTATCCCCTTCATGATGTCCATGCCCACCCCCATAACACTCCCCCCCCCAAATTGCCCTGCAGGAGTGACGAGGAGACCTCGCAACCCTAGGACAGACAAGGAAAAGCCGCTTTTAGAAACAACATTGTAATGTACTGGAAACCGAGACGGTTTGAAGGCAACATTGTTTATTGCGAGCACATTACAAAAGTGAGTACACGCGGCCGGGGTCCCGCATATATACATTTCCCCGGACGGCCCCCGGTCCGACCAGGCCAATCCTGGTCGGTTAAACTTCCCACCACAGATGTTGAAGAAGTCCTGGGTTGGGCAACGGTGTGTGGCGCCGTATCTGGTCGATATGCCTCCTCAAGAGGAGGCCACCCTCCGTGGACACATCGTAGTGACGGGACCCGGTTACTCGAAGTACCCGTCCCGCCACCCACTTGGGGCCGCTCGCGTAGTTCCTAGCGTACACGGGGTCCCCCGGGAAAAACTCCCTAGCCGCCTCTCTGCACTCGGGGGAGTTTTGGATGTCGGTGGCCCGGTCGGGGTGCAACCGATCTAGCCTCGTTATGAGTTTCCGTCCCATTAGCAGCTCGGCAGGGCTGACCCCCGTGACGGGGTTGGGAGTTATCCTATTGTCAAATAGGAATGCGGCTAGGCGGTGATCCCAGTCCCCCTGTACTATACAGCCCAGGGCCTCTTTGGTGGTGTGGACCATCCGTTCTGCCTGGCCGTTGGTAGCTGGATGGAATAAGCTACTGGGACCTCCCTCCCGTCCGGGAGTTGGTGACCCAGGACGGCGCCCACCCCATACAGCGATGCGTCACATGCAAGGATCACCGGTAGGCCCTCATCAAAATGGTGGAGCACATCGTTTGATGTGAGTAGGTCCTTTACCGCTTGGAATGCCGCTGCCTGTTTCTGTCCCCAAGCCCAGGGGGCATTCTTATCCAAGAGTCTGTGGAGGGGTTCTGCAATGGCGGCCTTGTGGGGCAAGAATGAATGGTAGAAATTTAATAACCCCAAGAAACTCTGGAGGTCCGCCTTGCTCTTCGGGGTTGGGGCTTCCACGATAGCTGTGGTTTTGTTGGGCGTCGGGTGGATTCATGCTGCGTCCACCACAAACCCCAAGAACTCTACCCTGGGCACCCCCAGGGAGCACTTTTCCCGCTTTACTTTCAGGCTGGCCTCTTGGAAACGGCGGAGCACCTCACGCAGCCGGTTGCAGAATTCCTCCAGGTCTGGGGCAGCGATCAAAACGTCGTCGAAAAACGGCTGTACCCCGGGGATCCCTTTGAGGAGAGAATCCATCAGACTCTGGAAAACCCCCGGGGCCACGCTCACTCCAAACTGTAACCTCCGCACCTTAAACGCCCCCCTGTGGGACTATTGTCTGTGCCTCTGCCATGGCGGCGTCTACGGGCAGCTGCTGGTACGCCTGAGCCAGGTCTAATTTCCCAAAAATCTTGGACCCCGCCAGCGCAGCCAAAACGTGGCTGATGACTGGGACCAGGTAGGGGTTATCCTGAAGTGCCTTGTTAATAGTGCACTTATAGTCTGCGCATATGCGCATGTCCCCGTTAGGCTTCACCGGGGTCACGATCGGAGTCTCCCATTCAGCGTGGGAAACAGGTTCCAGCACCCCCTGAGCCGTGAGGTGATCTAGCTCAGCCTCAATCTTAGGCTTTAGCACAAACGGGACCCGCCTGGCCTTAAGACTTACTGGCCGCACTTGGGGGTCGAGAGGTAAGGATATGGGGGCCCCATAACACCCCAGGGCCCCATCAAACACTTCCAGGAACTCTTTACACACGTCGTCGAATCCCCGCGTCCCCAGTTGCTGCACCCCCACTATTTTTATTCCCAGCGGCTGGAACCAGGCTAGCCCCAAAAGTGGACCACCAGTATTTCGAGGTTGCCCCTGAACCCCTTGTACTTCACCCCCACCGTTGCCTAACCCAGGACTTGTACAGGGTTCTTTTGGAAGTCCCGGAGCACGAAATCGGCCAGACGCAGTCTGGGCTGGCCCCGTGAGCACAGCCTCCTCAAGGATTCCTCCGATATTATGGAGATGGAGAAACCTGAGTCCAGTTCCATCAGGCAAGGCTTGCCCTCTATCCTGACTGAGACCTTGACCTTGCGGGGGGTCTCATTGGGCAAGTTCATTACCTGTACGCTGGTCGATGCTGTCGCGTAGTCCCCTGTCGATTCCTGGTTGGTTGCCAGGCGGTGGCGGGTGCCCTTGGACCGGCAGGCCCTTGCTATGTGGCCCATCTTGCCGCAGCTCCTGCAGAGCATGTGGCGGTAGGGGCAGTCCCTTCGCTCGTGTTGGTCCCTGCAGCTGGCGCACCTGGTCGAGGCTGGTCTCTCCGTCGCTCGGGGTCGCTGGGTTGCTCGTGGGTTCGTCCCTGGTTGGCGGCGCAGCTGGAGTGCCTTCTCCTCCTCCGGTCCGTAGGGGTCCATCTCTCCCTGGTGGACGGTGTCGGTTCTTGTTTTGGGAAAGGTCCTCGTGGACCGCTCGAACGCCACTGCCTCGTTGAAAGCTCTCTGGAGGGTGAGCTCTTCTCTCGTGAACAGCTTCTGTTGCAGCCTCTCGTCCCTCAGGCCCCAGACGAAACGGTCTGCCAGGGACTCTTCCAGCTGTGCGAAGCTGCATTTGCCTGCGATTTGGTGGAGGGCCGCCAGGTAGTCGGCGGCTGACTCTCCCGCCTCTTGGTCCCGCTTGTGGAAGAGGAAACGGCAGGCCACGCATGAGGGCTGTGGCAGGAAGTGCCCGGTAAGGAGCCGGACTATCTCTTCATAGGACTTCTCCGTGATCCTCGCGGGGCCGAGAGACCCTTGGCGATCTCGAACGTGGCCGCCCCGCAGACGCTCAGGAGGACGTCCCGCTTCATGCAGTCTTCAGTTATGCGGTTTGCCCGCAGGTAACACTCGGCCCGCTCTGTGTAGGTCTCCCATCCCTCCGGAGTAGCGGGGTTGAATTCTTCAAGACAGCCCGTGGTCCCGCTCTGGGTAGCCATGGTGGCTGTGGCGGTGGCCGTGTTCGCTCAACGGGTTGCCTTGGTTGTCTCTGTTGGATTCGTTTGAATTTGGCGGGCTAGGATCCCACCTTCGTCGCCACTGTAATGTACTGGAAACTGAGACAGTTTGAAGGCAACATTGTTTATTGCGAGCACATTACAAAAGTGAGTACACGCGGCCGGAGTCCCGCATATATACATTTCCCCGGACAGCCCCCCCGGTCCGACCAGGCCAATCCTGGTCGGTTAAACTTCCCGCCACAGATGTTGAGGGGCGGGGCCACTGGCGAGCCACATCCGGGAACCCGAGGGTCTCCCTTAGGTGACCATTGCCATGAGGCCTGGCCACTTATGAACAATACATAACAAATATACTCCCCTGTAGTCCTGTCCAGCTCAAGCTTACTGCCCTCTGCAGGATCTGCTTCTTCTTTGTACACAAGACATTGCTGCATTCTGACAAGAACTGAACATTAAGAAAGCAAACTTTCCCCCCCAAGAGTTCAAGATTGTTGTTCACAGTCTCTAACCCAATTACAATTCAAATGCAGGAGTGATCACTCTTCCCTTGTCTAGACACATTAGGTCAAGAGTGTCAAACTCATTTGTTATGTGGGCCGGATCTCACATAAATGTTATTTTGTTGGGCCAGGCCACACATGCCATAAAATGTAACACGAGGTATCAAAGATATAAACTTTATAAAGCTGATTTCAGATGTCAAATGGCAATAGCAGGTGAATGATAATAGTAGGCTTGATTGGATTAGGTGTGATATGTAGAGGGGTAGTAGGTGTGGAGATTGGTAACGAGTAGCATTGGTAATGAAACAGGAAACCTAGGTCGCAGTTCCATCCAGGAGGATGCAAAGAATGAATGCACATAAGTCTGACATTAGAAACTACAATATTCAGTTGCTGACTTAAGATTAGCAATGCTCTTGGACAGGAATGTCAAAGGGAGAATAGAAAGGGGGACTGCTAAATTACAATTGATAATGAAGCTCAAGACAATGTATCCTCCTGGCCAGAACTGAGAGCTAGTTTCTTCTGTCTCTTTACCAATGTGTGCTATTATCATTTGGCATATGAAATCACTCCACTCTCCAAGATAAAAGTACCAATCCAACACAGAGAGAGGCAGAAAGGCAAAGAGAGGGGATCAGAGAGAGAGAGAGAGATGCAGAGAGGTAAAGAGAGGGCGACAGAGAGAGAAGGGCAGAGAGGAAGGCAAAGAGAGAGGGGGCAGAGAAAGGGGCAGAGAGGCAAACAGAGAGAAAGAGAGAGACAAAGAGAGAGGCAGAAAAAGGGGCAGAGAGAGAGAGGGGGACAGAGAGACAGGCAAAGAAAGGGGGCAGAGAGAGAGAAAGAGAGAGGGGCAGAGAGGGGGGAAGAAACAAAGAGAGGGGGGCAAAAAAGAGAGAGGCAGAGAGGGAGGGGCAGAGAAAGGGGCAAAGAGGCAAACAGAGAGAGAGGCAGAGAGGGGGCAGAGAGGCACACCGAACGGGGCAGAAAGAGGGGGCAGAGAAGCAGATAGAGACAAAAAGGGAGGGGCAGAGAGACAGAGAGATGGCTGTGAGGCACACATGGTGTGGCAGAGAAAGGTGCCTAGCGGGGGGCGGGGAAGGAGTGCAGCTGCGGTGACAGAGGAGCAGAGGGGTGCCAGGGGTGGCAGCGGTTGGACTGTCTGAACCCTGTGCCTCCTTTCCTTTCAGTGCCATTATTTCACACAGCCCCAAACCCATTGTGGATTGTGTTCCACAGTCAGTGGGGGAAATGGCAGACAAGAGGGGAAAGCACAGCATCACCCCCATGTAGAGGTTCCATTGTCACTGCAAATGCCTCTACATTTGCTGCAGCAAAGGAACAAAATGGAGAATCCACCTCATGAAGAAATTTGTGTTCATAGTTCATTCATCCATGAAGCTGACTGGATGGCCTTGTACCAGCCACCTTTTCTTCATTTAACTTAGAAGGATATTGTGAAAGTAAGATAGAAGGAGAGCCACATGCTGAGAAAAGGAAGTTACAAAGCCAGCTGTTTCCAGGACTGCTCACATGTCATCTTAACCTTTTTTATGAAGGGATGGCATTTGGCGGCACTTAGTTTCAAATTCTTGTAAAAGCAATTGCCAAAATGCTGAAAGGTTTGGTTACCAAAATACTAGAAACAATTCAGAGTCAGGTTCTCAAATCTCTTTTAGATTTAACTAATGGGACTCCAGCCACTGTGTTATGGGCTTCTTTCCATTGCAAATGAGGTATATAAACTTGTTTATTGGCTTAAATTCCATAAGACTCTTGATAACAGCTATCCAAAGAAATGTGTTCTTAAACAAGATTTCCCAGCACACTTCAGTTAAAATGAAGATAAGAGCATAAGAAGAGCCCTGCTGAATCAGACCAATGCCCTTCCTAGCTACTTAAATCTGCTGGGGTGGCTTTTTTTTTTAAGGGGGTGTGACTGGGTATTATTCCTCCTTGAGAGAGGGGCTGGTCACCCTAGCCTTGCTCACTTTTAAAGAAATCTACCCTAAACCCAGTAGATCTCAATAACTATTGACCGGACTCAAATGTTCCAGTCCTGAGCAATGTGATTGAACAGGTGGTGGATGGAGGTAGTGCAACCTTGATTCTCCTGGACCACTCAGAAGCTTTTGATACCATCGAGCTTGGTATCCTTCCAGACCCACCTTCCCAGGCTTGGACTGGGATGCATTGTTCTACAGAGGGTAGGTTCCGTAAGGTGGAGATTGGGAACTGCTGTTCAGCACCTTGGTTTTTGGCCTCTGGGGTCCCACAAAACTCTATCTTGTTCCCTATGGTCTTTAACATCTCCATGAAACCACTGGGTGAGGCGATCTGGGCTGGGTTCAGCGATATGCAAATAACTTTCAGCTCTATCTCATGCATCCAACCATGCTTGTGAGACAGCCTCAGGGTCTGCAGTTCTTCCACCAGCATGGCTCCATTTGCCATGTTACCCCTTCAAGGCACCCATCCCACTGACATTCATCCCCTGTGTGGAGTTCACTTGTCTCTGCTTTCTATCTGTGGGTACTGTTGCAAGACAGCAGGTGCTATGGGTGTTTGGCCAGCAATTTCATTGGACAAAGCTGCCAATGACACCCCTCCCCAGGCCCCAGCTGTGGCCAGTCCTCTCTGGAAGAGAGAGGGTGCCCTGGAAAGGGGCTGTGCTAACAGCTTGATATGAAACTGCCAGCATCCCTGCCAACCCTCCCCCCATAGGCAGCACTATATTAATTAATACATATCCCCAATAACAAGACTGTGAGAAAAGTGAAGTTGGTTGTAGGTCATCCAGGAAGTTTAGGTCTCCTAAATGAACATTCTAAAGCAGGGGTGTCAAACTCATTTGTAATGAGGGCCAGATCTGACATAAATGAGACCTTGTTGGGCCGGGCCATGTGTGTACCTATTTAAGATTAGCAGAGATATAAATTTTTTAAAGAACAAAAACACAACTAAAGATTTTTTTAAAAAAAAAAACCCTTAAAACAAAACATGCTTAAAACATGAGCACTTGTTGGTCTTAAAGGTGCTTTCTTTGTATTTCTCCCATGGGATCCAGGGAACTGGGCAAAGGAAGCTTTGGCTCTTTCCCTCCCTCCCCAGGGGACTCGGGGGGGGGGGAGGAGCCTCAACCAACAGAGAAAATCAAGGTTTTGTTCTGTAGCTCCTGTGCAATTGAGTAAGCCTGACAAAGCAAACTGAGATGCAGAAGGAAGCAAGAGAGAGGGAGAAGGAAGCAGATAAGAGTCAGTTGCTTGGGCGCCTGATAGGAGCTCTCCAGGGGCCTGATTCGGCTCCTGGGCTGTATGTTTGACACCCCTGCTCTAAAGATTCTCTAAGCATGATTTGGTCCAGCAGCATCTCCTCCCTTTCCCATTGTGTACAGACTGACTCTCCCTCTCTGGACAAACAGGTTTTTGAAATACTACAAAATCATGTAAACCATAATGTCCTGTTCTTGGAAGCTTTTATGTAACAGGATAAGAGTGTAGATCATGAGGAAGGATACTTTTCTTATATTATTTTTAACTCTCTCGGGGGAGAAAAACACCAGCAATCTGGTACTTTAGCCTTGCAATGGTCTGATCTGAGAACAACCAAGCAGGTTGCTGTAGAGTAATAAACAATATATATTTATGCAGCCCACTCCCTTCATGCTTACTAAAGGTGGCTGCTTTAATTGGATAAAAACAAGTAAATATTTCCTGAGCTGAGGATGGTAGAGGTTATTAATGACCAAAATTTCCAGTGAATGAATGATAAAAAATAAATAAATCAGAACTAAGACATTCTGCTGAGTTAGGAGAAAATGTAAACCTAACGTTGCCAAGTTCCATTTCAGGGTGAAAAACATGAGAGGAAAGAAATGATTAATTTATTTTGGAAGGGCAGAAAACAGATTTATTATGCAACTTCACTATGAGTAAAATCTCTGACAGTAACAAAAATCTGAAGGCAGTTGCAAGCTATCTAGAAAGCTCATAAATCCCAGGGAAATAATAAACACTAATAAATGCTTAGGAGGATCCTTTTATTGCTCACGGCTTTCTCACCAAGTCCGCTAGCAGTGAATGACGGCACAACCTGAGTGAGAAGCATGCCGGAAGGCTAAAAAACCAGAGTTTCCTCTTCTGTTCAAAACTCTTGATCACAGGAAATTAAAATCAGGAGGAGCAACTGCCAAAATGAGGAACAGTGAAAAGGGAGAAGAGAAGAGTTTATTAATCCACATTTCTCTACCCAAAGAAGTCTCAAAGCAGTTTACAATCATATTCCCTTCCTTTCCCATAACTTTCATTTTGTAAGATAGGTGGGGCTGAGAAAGTTCTGAGAGAACTGTGACAGGACCAAGGTCTCCCAGCAGATGTCGTGTGGAGGAATGCGGAAGCAAACATGCTTCTCTCGTTTAGAGTCCATTGCTTGATGGCTCTAAGTTGGGAAATATCTGTAGATTTTGGGGTGGATATCAGTTTTCTGGATATCAGTTGTAATCCAAGAGGCAGGCAACCTTGCCCATTGCACTCTCTCTCTCAGATTGTACTGTACATTCCAAAAACCAGATACATAGTAAAATTTTGAGCAGGCAAATTTAGATCTATTATTATTACATATATATATATATATATACATACACACATATATATATATATATATATATATATATATATATATATATATATATATATATATATATATATATATATATATATATATATATATATATATATATATATATATATATATATATATATATATATATATATAATTTCCATAACTTCCAGAAAGTCATCTTAAAGGGTAGGGGTTCACAAGTATCATATCTTAATATATACTAGTGTCTTCAAAAACTTTACTGAAAAACCAACAAATAGATTACTTACTAAACTGTTACATCAACCATTGGTAAAGGCTGTAATAACCCATAGAAATTCCCAAGAGTTTAATTTCTATATAGATAGGGACAAGCTCAAACTGTATTTGATGCACAATTAACAATAGCCTAGCTCAGAGATGTCAAACTCATTTGTTATGAGGTCTGGATCTGACATAAATGAGACCTTGTTGGGCCAGGCGATGTATGTCATAAAATGTAATGCCAGGTAGTGGAAATATAAACTTTATATGGGACATAAACACAATTAAATATTTTTAAAAACTTAAAACAAAACATTAGCACTCTTGCAATATTTTGTTTATTTAACAGTCTCTGATAATTGACCCCTCTTGCTCAGAATTATTGCATCAAAAACTGGAGACAATGTTTGTGATTTAACAGTCTTGAGTATGCTGTTCAGGTATGTATCTGTAAGTTGCAAACCTACTTTTGATTTATTGATATTCATTACAGAAATCTCATGGTCAAGGCTTTGAGCCCAAGACCCAGAGGAAAACATGAAATGGTGGGGCATTGTGAGCTTTGGTACATAAACTGCTTGTCAGGAACATGTGAAAGCACTATGACATAGACTGAGGGCTATGCGCTTGTCTACAAAACTATAGTCTTCCCCAGAGAAATAACTACAACTTCTATGAGGCAGTACAAGAACAGAGAGACAGCGATGTATAGTGGTCAGTATTAGCCTGCTGTCTGGGAAGTCTAATATTCCAAGTCCAAGGAAATGTGCTGGGTTAACACAACTCTAATTCACTTTACTGGCTTGTTGTTATTCCTCATCTAAATCGTTCACATTGCTTTCCTACTGAGAAAGGCTGGATCATGAGGATGTGAATACAATGAAAACCCAGTTGCGCCCTGGAGAGCCCTGGCATAACAGTCTAACAGCTCTCTCTCTCTCAGCAAAAAGCTCATACCTTGAATAAAACTTTGTTGGTCTTAAAGGTGCTTTCTATGCAGGCCTCAGATTCAGCAGAAGCTCCCAGGAGCACAGCTCCTGAACCTTTCTGAAGGTTCTCCCTCTTCCTCCCCACCTACCTTGTCCGTTGAGTAGTAGGTGCAGCTGCATAAAAATCCCTGGATTAGGAAAGCGGGCAGCCATCCATCCACCAGGAACTTTGCCCGACCAGCAGCCCTCATTAACCCCTGGAGAAGCCTGCACCACCCTTTCTTCACTTCTTACGTGATTTTGGGTTGCAGATGGCTTGCTGGCCTTCTGACTTGGGGGGAACGGTCCAGGAGAGCCCAGGTGAGTGAGCTCTGCTTGGGCTGCCTGGATCTTGCTCACCTGGAGCTCTCCTTTCTTGCTTCGAGTTGCTTTTGGCTGTGGGGATGTGCTAATGAGTTATGATAATGAGCTCCACCACCTATTTTCTACAAAATGACCCCTATTTCTATGTATCTTTCCTGTGTGATTGAGGGAACTGGGCAAAGGAAGCTCTTGCTCTTTGCCTCCCTCCCCAGGATATGAGGAGGGAGAGAAGCCTTGGCCAATAAAGAGATGTTTGGCTCAGTAGCTCTGTTGTGTGATTGAGAGAGCCTGGCAAAGCAAGCTCTCATGCTTTCCCTCCCTCTGCAAGGGAGGAGCCTCAGCCAATTGGGGAAAGCCAGACTTTGCTCTGTAACTGCTGTGCAATTCAGTGAGTCTGGCAAAGCAAGCTGTGATGCAGAAGAAAGCAAGAGAGTGGGAGAAAGAAGCAGACAATGGGATGAATACAAGCCCTGTGGGGGCCAGATATGTTCCACAGGCCACATGTTTGACACCTGTGGCCTAATTTCTCAATGCATATTGTTACACTGCATTGCCTAAATAGTAAATAGTATTAACTAATTATGCTTATAAAATTATAATCTATTACTGCATCAACTGTGAAATCAGAAGTGATAATGTAATACTTTTAGAGTAGCTGAAATTCTCAATAAAGTATCACAATCCTCTCTCACAGATCACATAAAGAGGAGAGAGACTATAAAAACCAACAACAATAATAATATCAAATTATAACTTCTAAATTTTTCTAATGGCCATTATTTCTTTATTGGTATAATACTCATCCACTGCCCTACTAAACCCAGCAAATCAATGTATTTTTGGAGCTAAAGTATAATTAAACAGCCTTCAAGAAATCTGTCCTCCACCATTAAGAACATTTCAGAGTCGTTTGTGGGCTGAGTAGGTTCTAAAATTTTCTAAAATTTCTTTCATGTCCCTCTTAAAGATATCAGGCCCTGGAAATTCTCCTTTTTCTGCAGATGTACTGGAATCAGTATCTTTTATTGTTGGCATCACTTACAGACAAGGGCAGGCTAAAAAATCAAATCAAATAAATAAGTTGTTAAATGGAAACATGGATGTAGGAGGACATGTGCTCTAGAAAGATTCACCACTTAGGACACCACATATGTACACTTTCCTAATCATATAAAATTATTGCCATTTTAAAATCCAATAGTTGTATTTTTTAGTATTATTTCATGAAGAAAAAACATTATTATTCTTTCATCAGCAGAGTATACATATAACAACAGGACTGTTCTAATTAAAATGCTGAGGAATAAAACTTGGTGAAATCCATTGTACCTAGCAAATGTGAGCTTTACTAAACCAGAGAATTTGCAGTCTTTCCTAGAAGGTTTCTGATTTTCTATAACTTCCAATTTTTTTGCTCTGTCTAGTATATCTTGGAAATAACCTTGATCAACTTGATCAGTCTAGTCTAGTATATCTTGGAAATAACTTTGATCGACTTGATAACTTTTCCAAAAAAGTTTTTAATTTTTCACAAGTTGACCAGAAGGCCTGCTCAGAATCTTAGGTAGGATCAGGGTTTTTTTTGACCAGGAATGCAGTTCTGGCTGGCTTGGTGTCAGCGGTGTGGCTTAATATGCAAATGAGTTCCTGCTGGGCTTTTTCTACAAAAAAGCCCTGGGTAGGATAAATATTTATGAATTCCATCTCAAGAGACTGCTGACCTTGAAAGAAAGTCAATTTGATCCTGAACAATTACCTGTAGTTCTAAGATTCAGGAACAGGTGAGAAGGAGTTGCTCACACTGATCTTAAAAGATACAATGCAGGGAGTTATCCGTTTTTACTCTCACAACTTTGGGGTTGTACTTGCTGACCACCACCTCCTTTTTAACCTCTCTCCCATTCCAGGGTAGCTGTTGGGGCCCCTAAACATGACCCTGGATGTGTCGAATGTCAATCACTTTGGACTTCTAGGACTTCTTTAAGATGAAAAATCTTTCAATGTGTGTTTAACAGTCTCTCCCTAATATTGCAAAGTTTGAGTACTCTGCTTTGTTCCCAAGATATGGCTATTTGGCTCTTTTAAAAGCTGCATACATAAAGTATTGTTCCCCGTAACATACCATTCCAGTATGTGAGACTGATACGTTATCTGTTTTCGATTACTGATATCATGTTTATATAGGAAAGCATCCAAAAGGTTCCAGAAATCATGAGGGTTTTTTTTTAAAGGAACCACAAAAATTAATCCCAGACGTTACTGGCCTGAATGTATTTATTTGAAGTAATGACTGAGGCTTTATGTGAACAGATGGGCCATCCCTGGGAGAACAATTGGTTCCCCCCTCTTTTTAGTCTATGATGTATTTTATGATTGGAGCAAGTCAGTCAATGCCATGTGTTCCTTTCTAATCTGTAAGTGCTTTTTGCTTGCTTCATTCTTGGCAGCTGGAATATTTACTGAAAAGATCAGACGTGGACAGACGATGGCTGAGTTCCAGCCTCTTGGAGAGCTCATTGCTTGAATGTTGGTTACAGATAAAGAAATATGGTTCACTGGGCCTAACTACCAATCCTCCCCATCCTGCCCTTCTCTGGTCATATTTCTGTTAATATATGTGTGTACGTGTTTAAATGCTCTCTGTAATACCCTTCATAAATATTATATAGATGAGCTACTAGAGGAAGTACAATAGGTGTCAATTTGATTGCCCAGATTTTCTCTCCCTTTTTTATAAGCCTGATTTATTATAAATCCTTCATACCCATTAACCTATGAACTACGTAGATGATATCTCTTTGGAACTAAATTGTCTCTATTCCCAGACATTTATTTGCTCAATCAGGGCTCCATCTGAAAGTAAAAATAATGGTCCATTAGTGCACAGTTCTCAGAGACTATATGTGAAAATGGTAAAAGGCTTTTCAAGATGTACTGTTCCAAATGGAAAGCCACTACATATGTACTTTGGGGAGGAAATAATAGCATCCAGATGATCAGGTGGCTATTGAAGCAGTGGCTGAACACAGACTATATAGCTGTGCAGGGACTTGGACTGAGGTACTGTAGAGATTTCATGTTCTCTGGAGTTCATGACTTTGTTTTTTCAAGCAGCTGGGTTTTTTTGGGTCAAACCTGGCTTGCAGTTCCACAGTGGAAGAGCTTGTGCCCTGCATAAAGGAAATCCAAAGTTCAGTCCCTGCTTTCTCTGCTGAAGGGGTCTCTGCTGAAGGTACTGAGAAAGATCCCTTCCTATCAAGACTATGGAAAGCTACCAGCAGCCAGGACAGACCAAACCAAGCTAGATGAACCAGTGACTTGATTCAGTTTAAGGCAGCTTCATGTAAACTTTCTATGAGGCTGATCTTGCTACTATCCTGCCATTATCTGAACTTTGGGACAACCCCCTGGGATCACTCATACCAGACCATTTCAGGGCTCATATTTATGTCAATGCATTTCAGTGCTAGCTATGACTTTTAAATGGTTTGTGAGTGGGCTACTTGAAGGACCATCTCCACTGATCTAGAAATGATCAGGTCAGATCCTGCCTCGTATTCCACCATCATTGGAGGTTCAGTGGGTGCCAACCTAGGAAAGGGCCTTTTAAGTGGTGGCACTGAAATATGGAGTGCCTTTGCATGTGGACACATGGCTGGCACTTTCCCTCTTGGTTTTGAGGAGGTTAGCAAAAATGTTTCTCCCCCACCAAGCATTTGAGGTAGCATAAAGGGGTAGCCTAAAGTTGGGGAAACTGAGGATTTATCCGGATTTTAGTGCTAGTTTCTGTTCTATTGTTACCTTGTTTTGCATTGCTATGGCACTATTGTCTTGTATATACTATAGCTTGCATTTATGTGATTGTAAATCATAGGGGCCACAGTGATTATTTGAAGTTATTGTGTATTGTATGTTTTAAATCTGGAGTTATAGGCAGCCTTGATTCATGGAGAAAAGCAGGGTATAAATATTATAATAAAAGGGGGGACATGCTGAACATTGGGTGAAAAAATTGAATTTTAAAAATTTGAATAAACAAATAAGCACCTGCGATTGTATGTGAAATGTCAGTATGTAAACAACACAAATACAAAAGAACAGGAAGGTATAATAAAAAAGTGAATAGTAACCACAAACAAAACACAGCCTGAACCCACAATAAGAAAAAATGTGATAAGCATATAATTATAAACAATGTACAATGTTCAATATGCCAAAAACATATAAACAAAAATTATAACAATGTTCAATATGCCATAAGAGTGACTGACAGTAAAAGTGTATGATACATCAAAACAGCCTACAAAAGAAATAAAGCACAGACAAATAAGACAGATTGCCAGCTAAACTCCATTTTGAGCGAATCTTTGTCAGAATATTCCTGTATCGTCCTGTTTGTTCAGATCATTTGTATTTTAAAGTCAGCCACCAATTTTAAACAAGTGATCTCTTGCCCTTGTTGTGTGGAATGCAAAATAGCACCAGCTGTTACATCCCTATTTTTGTTAAAGTTTCCTGTACTTTTGTTTTTACATCCTTTGTGAGTGTTCCTTTTTTGTTCCTCTGGTATATAAAGAATCTAATAGCATCTAGAGGTAAAAAGAAAACTCGTGCTCTAAGAGTAAAGCTGAATAGAATGGTTCAGTAAGGCCATTTTCTCGCAGGTTATCAGCCTGGGTTCAGTTCTTTTGAAAATTCTCCCCCCCCCCCGCCCCATTCTCCCACAGCAGTATGGGGCATTCATGTACCTCTTGGGGTTTCTCCAACTTTTCCTCTGATCTTTCTTAAACCTGCTTGCTCCAAAGTTTTGGGAAAGATTGCGCTAAAGCCTGGATGGCTACTGGATGGCAGCCATCTTCCCTGACCCTGTCCCTGCAGCAGCCATTTCTTAACACCACCACCAGGGTGAGACTTTTTATTTTTTATTTTTGAAAAATGGCACTACAATATAATATTAATATATCATTGCAACAATATACGCAACACATTCTCTGAATTCTCAGCTTTCATTTTTAAAAGGTAAGTCTCTAGCTCCTTCCCTTGCAGAGGTTGTCCTTGAAAGAGCAGCTGCTGTGAGAGCCCTCTCAGCCCCATCCACCTCACAGGGGGTCTGTTGTGGGGGAGGAAGGTAAAGGAGATTGTGAGCCGCTCTGAGACTCTTCGGAGTGGAGGGCGGGATATAAATCCAATATCATCTTCTTCTTCTTCACTTCAAAGGGATTCAGTGAAGCGGCTGGAAAGTAAGCAGGGAGTGGCTCATCTTTGGAATCATCAGATCATAATTACTCCAGCCAGTGCAAAGCTGTACTGAGCACAGAGGTTTGAGGGAAAGCCAGCAGTATTGGCAGGCTAGCCACGGACCCATTTGCCAATGGGGCTAAGGAGTAGGATTGCTAGATCTGAATCGAGAAATGTTGGGGTGGATCCTGGTCTGGGTAGCGTTTGGGGAGGGGAGGGACATCAGTAGGGTATAATGCCATTGAGTCCATCCTCCAAAGTAACCGTTTTCTCCAGAGGGTTCCTTTAAGCAGTGGAAGGCTAGTTCAAGTGAGGTAAATACAAAGGAGCACAGGTTTTAGCAAATAAAAGTTGATAATTAGATAGGCAAAAAAGGAATCACTGAAAAGGCCCAGCAGTCAGGAGAATCTGGGTCTATCATGGAAAATAGAAGGCATGGGAATGACCCATCCACAGGGGAACTTTTAAAAAGTGAGCCGGGAGGAAGCCAAAGAGGAAGGGCAAGGAGTTGACCATGGAGTGTGTAGATGGATCGAGCCATGGCAGGGTAGAGGGAGTTTGGTGGAGAAGAACCTTTCCCCCCTTGCTGTACTTAAGCTTTCCCTAAAGGAGAAAAGGAGCCTTGGATGGCACAGCACTCCCAGACTCCACCCCACAGCCTTCAGAGTGAGACTATGGGATATCATAGAACTTTTCACTCCTATTGTTGTACTGGTATATCAATATAATGATATTTCAGTGCTAATTTTTTAAAAATGCAAAAGGCCTTGTGGCCCAGGGGCACACCACACACAAGCCCCTCCCCAAGTGGAAACTATCTTAAAGGGGTTCCTGACAAAACCTGGCATCATGAATACAAGGACCAAAGATTTAGACAGACCTACCTGCAACACAAAGGGAAATCTGATTGTTTTTCATTGAGGAAAATGTGTAGTTGAAAATGTGACCTGCTTAGAAACATGTTCCCGGGGGCACAAAGCACATGTTCATCCCTACAAAGTAACAGAAACTTTAACAAAAGAGAACAGAGGCAAACTCTCTCTACCTTGGGAAAGTGCTTTACTAACTAACTACAGGTGTAGGTCTCATGAGCAAGCTTACAAGTTATGTTTTAAAAACTACAGATGGAGAGATGACTTCCATTCATCAGATATTTTCTTTAAAATGCAGTCAGACACCTGTCCCGTATTACATTTCTTTTTAATTTTTTTTTAAAACAAGCATCCTCTGAGACATTCAAGTAGGTGAGCCTGGTTCCCTCCAACATATGGAGGACACATTAATAAGGAGACATGTGACAGGTTGATAAGTATGCTAAAAGGTGCTTTGCGTTCAAATAACGAATGGCGCATGTAGCATATTAATGGATTCGCAAGCCGCTGCAGCTCTTTCTCCAAGAGACAGTGGCAACAAGAATGGATATCTCCAGTGTTCTGATGCGTAGGATTGGAGGAGATGTGGGAAAACCTTGGTTAATTTGTGGGGAGGCTTTTTTTGGATGCAGAAGTGGGCTCAGCAGGCGCCCCTCAAACAGCAGACTTCAAAGTCTGCTGGGGGATCCCTCTTTTAATTGTGACAGGCAGGCAGATCAACACACTTGTTTACTCTGGCTTTCAGCCCATTAGCCGAACCAGCCAGCCTTGAAGAAGCTGGGCAATTGTCTGTTCAAGCTTCTCTTATCAAAGTTTGGGGGAGGGGGGCAGAAGAGGGCTGAGATTATATTTTGGCAAACAGAGGGATTTCAGATGAGGTTCTGCTATTTTAAGCAGGGCAGAAAAAAAATACAATTTAAACGTCCTATGGGCTCTCAAGTTGGATAATGAGATTTTTTTTATCCGCTGGGTAATTCAGTTTGCTTTCTGCTCCATTAATATCTATTTAAAGCTCAAGAGCAGCTAGTAAGCGCAACATGGAGAGAGAACATCTTTGAAACAAATAATGGTGCCCACCAGGGTGAGTCCAGAACATGAAGCCAGCTAGCTAGTTGAGAAAAAGAAAAGGAGGGGGGAAACCCCTATTCTAACCAAACAATCTCTTGTAAGGGAATTTTCATGCCAGCCAGTTTTCACATGATACGTTCAAGTATATCGCTTATATAAACTGCAATACTTTTGGAGGAAGCCCCATTGAATAAAGGAGGGCTTACTTCCACCCAGACCTGTTTTGGGTTACTCCTATTTTGGTAGAAAGTGCCATCAAGTCACAGCCAATTTAAGGGCAAGAGATGTTCAGAGGTGGTTTGCCACTGCTTGCATCTGCATAGCAACCTTGATCTTCTTTGTTAGTTTCCCATCCAAGTACTAACCAGAGCTGACCCTGCTTAGCTTCCGAGAGCTGACAAGAGTAGGCTTGCCTGTTCCAAATGCCATCATTTCTCCCCATTGCGCTCACTGTTCTCAACTCTAAATAAGGCCTCATAAAATGATACTAACTTTGTCCAGGTATCCCTTCATGCGAAGAAAGGTTTTGCAGCTCTCATCTATTGGAATTGATAATGTTTCCTAAAGTCTCCTTAGCCAAATTTCTCTCTGGAATTTGGACTTCTGAATTATCTGGCCATGTTTTCCAATGTAAATTTTGAAATGTTGCTTGCATGCTAACTTCCATCAGCTAAAACCCACAGTTGTTTCAGGCAGCTTTATCAAACAATAACCAGAAATGTATTTAAATTCAAGAAATATTTTATGAATTAGAGGATGTGAAATGATCAGTTAATTTAACTTTAAAAAAACCCAAACAATTAAACTCAGTGGGCATTAACATGGGAATCTTGGTCCTGCTCTTCATTCACTGAATTGAGGAAGAAGGCAGGTATAACAGAAGGTTTGGGATGGAGGAAGAAAACTGGGAAGGAAAATGAAAATCTGGACTCACCTGTTTCATTATACCACTGTCACTTACCCCAGAGCTCATGCTGAGGGACCTCCTCTCTGCTACAGATCTATTCAGATCCAAGTAGGGTTGCCAAGTCCAATTCAAGAAATATCTGGGGACTTCGGGGGTGGAAACAGGAGACATTGGGGGTGGAGCCAGGAGCAAGGGTGTGACAAACATAATTGAACTCCAAGGGAGTTCTGGCCATCACTTTTAAAACTTCCATAGGAAATAATGAAGGATGGGGCACCTTCTTTTGGGGCTCATATAGTTGGGCTCCCGATCCACTCTTTTTGAAACTTTGGGGGTATTTTGGGGAGAGGCACTGAATACTATACTGAAAATTTGGTGCCTCTACCTCAAAAAACAGCCCCTCCAGCGCCCCAGATACCCACGGATCAATTCTCCATTATTTCCTATGGGAATAAGTCTCCATAGGGAATAATGAAGTGCCGAGCAGCCATTTCCCTCCTCCACCACCGTTTCCGATGACCCTGAAGTGGGGAGAGGGCCTCCAAACCAGGGGTCCTCTGCCCCCACCTGGGGATTGGCAACCCTAACACACACTTACTTGCTCTGAGATGAAAGCAAATCAAACAGAAGAACTCTGCTTTGATGAAGCCAACTGCTTCTGACCCTTCCCAATGAAGTACTTCCTGCTCTTATTTAAAGGCATATGCACACATTTTAAAATGGAACCTATTTTCAAGTTTCTAAAGCTGCAGGAGATCTACAGGTAGGTGGTGGCTGTGGGGGTGGGCTTCCCCCCCAACCAGCTGGCTGGGGGCAGGGGAAGCCTGTAAAACCGGGGGATCCCCTGCTGGGACCTGGGGATTGGGAAGCCTATGTCCAAGGCAAAGAGGAAGAGAAAATATCCTGCCTGGATCAGTCTTTCCCCAGACTTCACACCTGGGTTCCCACCCCCTCATACTGCCCTCTATAAATTGGTTTTAGAAGAAGATGTTTTAACTGTTATTGTAAGTCACCTTGAAGCAAAGAGGAAAGTCAGGATATAAAGGTTTTAATACATAAATAAGTAGTGGGCATGAGGAATAGCCCAGTCTTGGAAGCTAAAGAAGGTTGGCTACAGATGGGAGACCACCAAATAAGACTGGGGTTGCTGTGCAGAGGAGGACAATGCAGACCACCTCTGCTCATCTCCTGGCTTGGAAACCCCATTGCCTGGGGGTTGCCATGAGTCAGTTGTGATTTGACAGCACACCATGACCACCACCACCACCAATGTCATTGTTGTCATGGTAGAATATGAATCAGACCATAGCCTTTTTTAAGAAAAACAATTGATATTGCAGTCTGCTCTGATCATACTTTAAACCAGGTGATTATGTCTTTATACACACTGCACATTCTCAAATGCACCATAAGAAGAAAGTAATACAATGATTGTGAATGGCATGAAGTGCATTCCAATGCATACCCCACGTGCCCATTCTTCCTGATCCAGCATGCGAAACATGCCTAGAAACCCGCTTATACAATATTCCATTTTGATAGATTGGGCTGCTACAAGGGGCAGCTACAGTCGCCAACTCTATGTTGATAGAGTTGCTAAACCCAACATCATGGCACATAAATGTAGCACTCGCTCAGACATGTTTCTTATATAAAGATTTTCATAATATCATCCCAGAATCAAGTAATAAAGCTCACAAATTAATATTCCAGATAATAAATCAAAGAGATGAAGGCTGGATGCATATATAAGCTAAAAGTGCCAAAGCACATGCTATCCCAGATGAAATTTATCTGCATACCACAAAAGAATTGACTTGATATTATAAGTGTCCTCCAGAAGTAGATGTTGAGAAACAATCCTAATATACAGAGCCAGTTCCTTAGGAAAGTATGCTGGCATTTCTTATGGTGGTTTTACAGATCTACAGTGCAATCCTAAACACAGTTTCACTATTCTAAATCAATAGAAGTCAATGGACCTAGAAGCATGTACCTCTGTTTAGGATTGTTCTGCACAAGAACAATCCTAAATGGATAATGAAAGGAACAAAGTTCTCTTGTGCCACTTTTCCTTCATGTATCCTGTTACAGTTATAATTAATTGTTACTATCACAGTAATTGTCCAGAAGTAAATGGTACATCTGCAATACATCCCAAGTGAGAGGGCCTTATTTAATTTACATATTTTGGCATATGTGATTAATACAATTTGCACATTATTTTAATGAGCAGAGTTAATGCCCTTATTACAATTGTACTTAAAAGTATTACCTTCTCATGCTTACCCCGAGCAAATATGTTTCACCAACAGAAATGAAGACAGAGGGTGTATTACTCCTATGGTAGACTACCACCGAGCAAATAAACTTCAGGAAAGAGCTGGGACTACTTTAAAGTTAAACCACTACAGCTGGAAGTTTGGAGACTTTGGGTTCCTTTCTCCAAAAGAAGGAGAGGTACTTGGGCCTGATAAATGGATAACTAGACTATTTAAGGCCAGTAGCCTTTTGCATTAGGCATAGCTGACGCTGAAACTCAGTGTGGTGTAGTGGTTATAGTACTGGTGCCGAAATGCCTGGGTTCAAATCTCCTACATGGTGGGTTTTCCATTGCCTTATTCCCCGGAATTCTTATTATTGGATTTTTGGGCTGATTCACTGATAGATAAAACCATCAAAACTTTTGTCTCAAAATTGGTTGCTTCTGCTCACTTGGTTATCGCCAGGAATTGGAAGTCCCCCACAATTTTACTTAGACAATGGTACCAGAAACTCTGGGAATAATTTTTGATGGGCAGGATTATGCATAATCCTTTTTGGGGGGACTCTCTTGTGGTAGTTCCCTTGTCAGAGTATGATGAAACATGGAAACCAGTTTTAGAGTTTTGGGGCAAAAAGGATATAATTCCCTCGATGCAACTAATGCAAGATGGTTGGTAACTGTGAATTTAGCAGTTGTGCTGATGGTATTCATGGCTACTATGTTATATAGTATGGTTGTAGGTTTTTCTATTGAAATAAAATAAAAGAAAAAAAAATCCCCACTATACCATGGAAACTAGACGGATGACCTTGAGCCAGTCACACACTCTAAGCCAGACCTACTCAACAGGGTCATTGTGTGAATAGAATGGGTTGTGTGAGAAAAGGAAGGATAAAAATGTAGTCAATTAATGACTGCATTGGCTGGCACAATGTCCTACTCTGAGAGGCAATCCTAAGCATTTTGTCAGCACATCTGTCTACTTTTCTCCTTGTGATGACAATTGTGACTGGAAATTAGTCCAATTTGTTGCCATCACCTCCTCTTTCTGCTGAATAATTTCAATTGTTCTTGCCATTACTCTCTTGCTTTCTAACAAAGGTTATGACTAGCTGATTTCTCACATTTATCTCAATTCTGTTATTTTGACACATTTGAAGCTAAGCTGAAATTTTGTGTTCATTAGTCATGAAATGTCTCCTCCTCCTTTTCTTCTTATGTTTCTTTCCTTTGTCTTTGTAAAATCCCCATCTCAGTGAAGTAGTTAGATATCTTCCCTCTTTTCCCAGGACTTTGGACCTTCCCCATATTCCCCTTCAGCCAATCCTTGGCCCATTATGCACTGACAGCTTACTCCAGAGAATCTGAGCATTCAAGCCTTTAAGCTTGATTTTGCATTCAATGTTATTTTATACAAACTATTCTTTTTCCTCCAGAGTGAATATTCTGTGCATTTATTCTGTACCTACAACAAAAAACAGCAGTTTTTCTTAATTGGGATGTAAAACATCACTTGTGATGTCGGAGGGGTGGCATCCAAACAGGGCCAGCACTAGGGTTTCTGGCACCCTAGTCCCTTGCCCCTGCAACAGTGAGGGTGAATGTGGTGGTGGCAGGCAGCTCAGCACTGAGTGCCTTAAAGCATACCTACCACCCTGCCACCAGCGGTGCCCCTTTCCTGCTGCCACTGCTCACCCGCCTGCAGGTAGGCAGCAAGGTGAAGGAGGGTGGTGGAGAAGTGGGCAGCAAGAGTTAGTGTGGAGGTGGGAAAGGGGCACTGGGGTAGCAGTGTGTGCATGGGGAGGGGCACCTACTGGTGGCCACCCCTGATGGCAGGTAGTGCCCTAGGCAGCCCCCTACCTGGCCTATGCACTGGCCCAGCATCCAAAGGGTTTTTTTTTAAAAAAAACAACACTGTTTTAATGCTAGGCTTCCAGAGTTAGCCAAAATGGTCTCCCCCACCCCATTTGTCCACTAAAGCAGAAACAGAAAAATTTCAAAGCTTTCCCATGCTAGGGTCTTTCTTTACATGCCTTACATGTCTTTACATGCAATTTCATTCCATGCTGACGATGCCTCCTGTGACGGAAAGCAATGGGTTAACCATAATCTGAAGACTCACAGGGCTGCGTCAGGTGACCTGAGGGTGGGGGCAAAGTGCTGAGAGCTCTCAGGGAGGGAAAGTAGTTGAGTGAGAGAAACTGCTGAGGCAGGAGTTCAGTCAGTTGATGTCTGACAGAGTGGAGGCCTGTCAGAGAAGTCTGTCAGTGGGGACCTGACAGAGACTGAGGGGGTCAGTTCGGGCCTGGTAGAGGCTGAGAGGACAGCTGATCCTGTGAAGAAGCTGGAGACGGGGAAGTCTTCCAGAGACTGCCAGCTTGACCAAACCAGCCAAGAGGGCTGTGTGTGTGTGAGTCAGTTAAAACCGGAATGGTCACAGACACCAGGAAACTACTCTAAAGATCTAGTGAGGAGGTTGAGGGAGTGGATGTGGGTCTGAGACACCAAGAAGGGCTGAGAGGAGAGACTCCAGTCGAGGGGTGAGACTAGACACATCAATCCCAAGAGGCCAGACCTTGGCTAGAGGTGGAGAGTGAGTTAACGGGAAACTGTGAACTGTGTAACTGTGAAGGACTCAAGAAAGTAAAAGTGAATGTAAAGCCTGAAACAACAGAACAAAGTATAAGCCTGTGTAAATATCTCCCATATCCCCAGTTTAAGACTTTTTGTTACAATAAATCTGTGGTTTAAGTTAAAGTTCTCGTGAGCCTATATTGTGTGGGAAGAATAAACAAAGCTGCTGTGGTCCCATCAAATAAACAAGTAAAAATACCCCGAAGAGACTAAAATATAGAGATCCAGTGAGGCCGTGAGGCGGGCGCTGCTATAATACACACACACAGCCCTCTTGGCTGGTTTGGTCAAGCTGGCAGTCTCTGGAAGACTTCCCCGTCTCCATCTCCAGCTTCTTCACAGGATCAGCTGTCCTCTCAGCCTCTACCAGGCCCGAACTGACCCCCTCAGTCTCTGTCAGGTCCCCACTGACAGACTTCTCTGACAGGCCTCCACTCTGTCAGACATCAACTGACTGAACTCCTGCCTCAGCAGTTTCTCTCCTTCAACTACTTTTCCCTCCCTGAGAGCTCTCAGCACTTTGCCCCCCACCCTCAGGTCACCTGACGCAGCCCTGTGCGTCTTCAGATTATGGTTAACCCATTGCTTTCCGTCACACCTCCATTTATTTTGTTGGTCTTTCCCCATCCTGCCACTCACTCCTCTGTGCCGCCTGCCACTGCCCCCCCCCCCCGTGTTCTAGTGAGGCAGTGACAGGAGGAATGTCAGGGCCCGGTGGAAGCCTGCTTTGGGTGCCCAGAAGTGGGGGAGAGCCAAGCAGGCAGTGGTGATGGCCAATGAGAGAGCAGCTGCCAAGTTTCCCAAGCAAAAACTGTCCTTTCCCCTCAACCCCTTTCTTCGGATGACAGTATGGGCATGACGCAGAACCCTTAGAAGCTGTCTCTTCCCAGATGGGAGGGAAAGGAGCAGGAAAGAGCTCTAAGCTTCCCATCTCAGCAAATGTCTCTCTTTATATTTCTTGCAAATTCCATTCTGCACTTATGATACCCCCCACCTTTATTTGGTTTGCATCCTGAATGATGGACAAAGTAAGCTATAGTGAAGCTTGTTCACTGATGATAGGGGAGAACCACTAACGTTCTGCTAAAATGGCTACTTGAGAGAAAATATGCATGGAAGAATCTCCTATTTCAATAAACAAGCCCAGCGCAAAACTGACCAATAAGAAGTGAGAGGAAGGACCTCAATGGGAGCAGAGGAGTGGCTTCTGAGGGGTGGGGAAAGGGGCACTGGGGAAATCCAAGGGAATATGTATGCTTTTGAATTACTTTCATCTTGGAAGTGAGGCAAGGGGAAAGACTGCCATAAATCCACTCCCAAACAACACAGGCAAATAGCGAACAGAAAGTGAACTGAGCACTGAAGGGAGGAAAAACAATGCAGAACTGAACCCCTCCCACAGACGGACATGCACTGTAAGAGCGATGGGAATGCAGAATGACAAAGAAAACCCAATGGACATGCACAGTGAAAGTGAGGGAAAACACCAGTGCATAACAAACCCTTGTTAACGCATCTTCCTTCCTTCTTTAGCACAGGAGTGAGAGATGACAGGACAGTTTTTCTTCATAACACTTAGGTTATTGGAATTTTCATTTCAGTCAAATTGGAGAGTCAGTTATATTCACACTGATTTGTGTCTATACACACCTCTATAACCAGTGACAGTAGGCAACAGGCCTTGCTTGGGAATACGTTTTTTCTGATTGACCAGTTTGCTGCTTTATCAGTCTGAAGACTTTCCTAGCAAGCTGATCAGCTGCAAAGGAAACTAATCCTCAATCCCTTCAGAATATGGTTGAGAAATGAGTAAATATTTAAACAGATCATACCCTCCCCCTGAGGTAGAGCCTGAATTATTCTCCTAGGTTATGGTATAATTTCTGTTGATGCATGGCCTTGGGGCAGAACTAGATACAGTGCACAAGGAGGATCTACTGCCATTATCAACAACCCCAGAGTAAGTTTGCATGTAGTTGGAGGTGGTCTTTCTCTTAGATAAGACTGATTATTTATCCTTGCTGAGGGAAGACTCTTGGATACAACTGACTGAATCTAACTGATTGAATTGAATTGGGAAGACAAATTGAGGACCTGAGGTCATCAGGGATGGAAGCTGCATAAATGTTGATTTTGAGCTGTTTGTATTAATTGGATTTCATGAGCAATTATGACAGAGCAGATAGAGTATGCTCTCCTCTTATTTAGATTTGTCATATTCCTGAATATTTAAAATATTTAACAATCCCACAACATAGAAGAGCATTTATGTTAGCTAGATGCAGAGCTTTTTGTAGCAGGAACTCCTTTGCATATTAGACCACACAACCCTGATGTAGCAAATCTTCCAAGAGCTTACAGAGCTCTTCCTACAGGGCCTACTGTAAGCTCATGGAGGATTGGCTACATCAGGGTTGTGTGGCCTAATATGCAAAGGAGTTCCTGCTACAAAAAAGTCCTGGCTAGATTAAACATGATAATTCTCAGGATAATGGATGGTCACTATAAGAAGCTTCCTTATTCAAATAGATTCTGTTTTGTGCTAACGGGAGCAAATTGATAATTTGCGGCATTGTCTTCTGGAATATATGGTTTACTCAGATAGAAGAGAATTATGGATTTTGGTGCTTTTTCAAGAGCTATTGCCAACTCCCCCCCCCCTTAAGTTATAGCAATATGCAATAGCAAGAGAGCCAGTTTGGTGTAGTGGTTAAGTGCGCGGACTCTTATCTGGGAGAACCGAGTTTGATTCCCCACTCCTCCATTTGCAGCTGCTGGAATGGCCTTGGGTCAGCCATAGCTCTCTTGGAGTTGTCCTTGAAAGGACAGCTTCTGGGAGAGCTCTTTCAGCCCCACCTACCTCACAAGGTGTCTGTTGTGGGAGAAGGAGATAAAGGAGATTGTAAGCCGCTTTGAGACTCTGAGATTCAGTGTATAAGGGCGGGATATGAATCCAATATCATCATCATAATATGAATAAATAAATGAGACCAAGTTTGGGGTTGTGTTGGGTTATTAGGATTGTTTTTTAATTTTGTTAGTGTGATACTGCTCAAGGCCATTGGGTCAAATGAGTCATTTCATGTAAGTAAGTTCTCCTGCACCATATGACAGAACTGCTGATCCTGCTCTTTCCCAGGAATGCTGCTTCCAGCATTAGGCTTCTGAAATCATCCTCAGCTTGGTTCCCACCCGCAGCTAAGCCATTGAGCATCCTATGCATGGACTCATCTTGGTTTATTGGAGTTTGCTGGACAAAGAAGCTGCCATGTTCTTAATGACCAAGTGTCAAGCTACCTGATTGGCCTCCTACACCCCACAGAAGAAAGCAGAAGCTCTGGAGTTGGCTATCCTGAACTGCAACAAAACCAAAACTTATTTTGCAGGTGTAGATTCTAAACAGCAGCTGTGGGATGTCCTTTACCTCAAAACCAGATTTTTCTACACATTGGGAGAGAAATCTGTGCACCATGCTCTTGCAGCGGTTGATCCAGGAGGTCCCTGCCTGCCAGATCCCTCCGATAAATGCCTTTAAATGAGGCATTTCTGGCAGAAGGCCACAAACCCTTGGAATGCTTTTATTTGTAACCCACATAACAGTTATATTCTTGTCAATGTTTATTGAGTTAAAATATAGCTTGGGGAGGAAAATTTCCCAATGTCTGGATACTTTCTTCCTTCTGTCCTTCTGTCCTTCCTCCCCATCCACCCTTACAGTATGATTTTTGCATACTATGCAATTTACTGTTTGGAAGTTCTCCCTATTCTTCCTGTAACATTTTGACCCGTTTAATTTTCTCCTTTCCAACAATCATTGGCTGTTGGTGGGGAAACAACTTAGGTAAGTCTGATAAAATATTGTCAGGAGCAGCCCTATGTATAATTGCAGTCTCATATCTAGTTCCACACTCAGTTCTACACTAAGATTCCACCCCCCCCCCCACCCACCAGATTGGTAGGTAGTTTGCTTGAGTTACTTTTTACAGATCACCCCTTACAGTATTAATAGGGATGAATATATGTATATTCCTAACATGCTTAAAGCTACGCAGCTGCAGAAACCCATTTTAGTAATCTCCATACCAACTCAATAAATACCACCCCCAAATAAATCCAGGAAATAAGTGTGCTTACTGGGCTGACAGCTATTTTTGTGGACTGAGAAGAGAACAGACATGAAATAGCACACGTCTGGTCAACTGTAAATATGACAATTCAGCCCAGGGTTAATCCAGGATCCACACATTTGCTCCTTTCTCAAACTACTCAAACACAACTTCTGTAGATGCCTACAGGCGTTCTTAGGTGTTTTCACTGTAAGTAGATAGGTTACATTGGTAAGGTCAACTCCACTAGGTTACATTGGCAAGATCAACTCCACATGAGTTCCAGTAACCTGTGCACTAAATCAACTAGTACAGATAAAAGCAGAATTTAATAACCATTATGAATAGTACCTTCCCAAATACCCTTAGGATAAAAAAAAAGTCCTCAGAAGTTAACACTAAACCCTAGAACATGGAAACCAAATCTGTCAGTGAGCTCTTCTTGTACAAGAAGCTGGGGTAATTAGAACTGTCATTTGTCTCCACAGCTAGTTTTTTTTCCTAAATGCAAAACATCTCATTTCATTTGTTACAGAGATCCAATTGTTGGTTCTGCCTATTTGTTCATGTTTATGTTTAATTCGATTTATACCCTGCCCTCCCTGCCGAGGCCTGGAACTAAGTGTTTAAGCTTGGACCTGAGTGTTCTTACACAAACAAGGAAAATGTTACATAATATTTTAAAATGTTTGCATATAGATTGGGAAACTTTTCTTTTTGTATAGACTGAGCACAGCTCACTTTTAATATTTACTATTATTATTATTGTCGCTATTTATTTATTTATTGTTAACTGTTGTTATGCAATAATTTATTTTGGCATTTGGGTCAAATGTGTCAATTTTGGGGTTTTTCCCTTTTTCTTCATTTGTCTAGATATATATCTCCATAATTTAGTGTCATACAAAATGTCTTACACCAAATGCAAATTTCAGAATAAGATACTGGTTAATGGTATTAGAAAATTTAAACAGGGAAACTGAGAGCACAATCCAGAGGGGCAGGGGCCGGAAAGTCTTTTGGAAGCAGATGAGCCAGTACGTGGGTGCAGGAAGGGTTTGTTCCGTGGGCGGGGGGAGTTCTGTGGGTGGGAAGACGCCTGAGCACCGCTCCGTCCGAGGGCAGCGGTGCCTGAGGGCTGCACCCAAGCGTGGGCAGAAGTGAGGCGGAGCGCGGCGTTCAGGCGGAGGAGGGGGTGGAATTGGGGGTGCAGCCAGGCTTAGGCGACTTCTGGAGCAGTTTGGCCCATGACACGCCCCCCCCCCCCCGAGAGGCACAACTTTACGCCTGCAAAAATGGCGGCGTGCCCCATAGGCACTCGTTGAAACCAAAAACAAAGGTCGCCTCCGCCGCTGCAGAAGCTTGCAAACTCCTTAGGGAGCGGCGTGATTGCCTTGCCAATTCCCTCGCGCCTCGGGCTGACGAACCCCCTCCTCAGCACCCAATTGTGGTCTCCCCCCTCCTAGAAATACTTCCGCTCTGGCCTCACACAACTCAGTCGTTAGGGAGAGGAGCGTGTGGCAGGAAGCTCTGCTAGTGAGCTCCCAGCCATACAGATACTGTATGGACTTTCCATACAGATACTGTAAGGACTTTCCAGCCTGCCCCCCTCAGGATTGCGCTCTCAGTTCCCTGTTTAAATTTTCTAATACCATTAACCAGTATCTTATTCTAAAATCTGCATTTGGCCAACGCCATGCTGGGAATTATCAGGAAGGAAATTGAGAACAAATGACGATGGTGTCTACATCCGCTATCGCACCAATGACAACCTGTTCAACCTGAGGCGACTAAAGGCCCACTCCAAGACAATGGAAAAACTTATCCAAGAGCTACTGTTTGCTGATGCTGCTGCACTTGTCTCCCACTCGGTATCAGCTCTGCAGCATATGACGTCCTGCTTTGCAGAGGCTGCCAAGCTATTCGGCCTAGAAGTTAGTCTGAAGAAGACAGAAGTTCTCCACCAGCCTGCACCCCAGGAAGATTATCATCCTCCTTGCATCACTGTGGGTGAATCAGTTTTGAAGACAGTCCAGCAGTTCAGCTACCTGGGGTGCATCATCTCCTCAGACGCCAAGATCGACAAGGAGATTGACAACAGGCTGGCAAAGGCAAACCGTGCATTTGGCCGACTGCATAAAAGAGTGTGCAGCAACAAGCATCTGAAAAAAGGCACAAAGATCAATGTTAACAAAGCGGTTGTGATGACAACCCTCATCTACGGCTCCGAATCGTGGGTTTTATACCGTCATCACCTGCGACTCCTTGAGCACTTTCATCAGCGCTGCCTTCGCACCATCCTCAACATCCACTGGAGTGACTTTGTAACCAACACTGAAGTCCTCAAGCGGGCGGAGGTTACAAGCATCGAGGCATTGCTGTTGAAGACGCAGCTGTGCTGGGCAGGGCATATCTCCAGGATGGAAAACCACTGCCTTCCCAAGATTGCCCTGTATGGCGAACTTTCCACCGGCCATCGAAATAGAGGGGCACCAAAGAAGAGGTACAAGGACTCCTTGAAGAAATCCCTTGGTACCTGTTGCATTAACCATCACCAGTGGCCTGACCTAGCCTCAGATCGCAAAGCATGGAGGCACACCATCCACCAGGCTGTCTCTTCCTTTGAGAACGCACGCATAGCTGGTCTTGAGGACAAAAGGAGATTGAGGAAGAATCGTACTGCTACAGCACCAACCCCAAATCAGACTTTTCGCTGCAGCCACTGTGGCCGGACCTGCCTGTCCCGCATTGGTCTTGTCAGCCACCAGCGAGCCTGCAGCAGACGTGGACTACTGCACCTTTCTTAAATCTTCGTTCACGAAGTCAAGCCGAGATTCTGAAATCTGCATTTGGCCAACGCCATGCTGGGAATTATTAGGAAGGGAATTGAGAACAAATCAGCCAGTATCATAATGCCCCTGTATAAATCAATGGTGCGGTCTCATTTGGAATACTGTGTGCAATTCTGGTCACCGCACCTCAAAAAGGATATTATAGCATTGGAAAAAATCCAGAAAAGGGCAACTAGAATGATTAAAGGGTTGGAACACTTTCCCTATGAAGAAAGGTTAAAACGCTTGGGGCTCTTTAGCTTGGAGAAACGTCGACTGCGGGGTGACATGATAGAGGTTTACAAGATAATACATGGGATGGGGAAAGTAGAGAAAGAAGTACTTTTCTCCCTTTCTCACAATATAAGAACTCGTGGGCATTCGATGAAATTGCTGAGCAGTCAAGTTAAAACTGAGCCTGCTTCGGCGGGGAGGGCGGGGTATAAATAAAAAAAATATTATTATTAAATTTATTAAAACGGATAAAAGGAAGTACTTCTTCACCCAAAGGGTGATTAACATGTGGAATTCACTGCCACAGGAGGTGGTGGAGGCTACAAGCATAGACAACTTCAAGAGAGGGTTAGATAAAAATATGGAGCAGAGGTCCATCAGTGGCTATTAGCCACAGTGTGTGTATGTATATATATGTGTGTGTGTGTGTATATATATATATATATATATATATATAAATTTTGGCCACTGTGTGACACAGTGTTGGACTGGATTGGCCATTGGCCTGATCCAACATGGCTTCTCTTATGTTTTTATGTTCTTGCAGACTTAGAGTGAGGGACAGGCAGGCACGTTGGTGACGGGTTTTGCACCTCGCGGTTGCTTTGACGGTATCTTTGACTTGCAAGGGGGGAGAGAGAGGTTTCTCCCCTGGGGCTAACTACTCTTGTTTCCAGGTCTCCACAGGTTCCGGGCTCCCGGAGGCTCTGCATGCGAGGACTGTCGCCCTTGGCTGGTTAAGTTCCACTGCCCCCCCAGCCTCCCTCTCCCCTTGCTCTTGACACTCGGTGTGTGAACGTCTCTAACACTTCAACTAGGCAGTGGGCTCCGGCAGGGGGCATTTGCTGACACCACTCCCCTGTGCTGCAGCCTGCTCTCTTTCCTCGGTCTGCCCTCTGCCGCATTCCCAACCCCTGGCAGGCCACCATGTGTGTGTGTCTGGCTGCTGTCCCATTGCGGGGAGGTGGGTCAGAGACTGTCCCTTTAAGAGAGCACCCGGCTGAAACGCAGCCCGCTCTTCCAGCTGCTGCCCCTGCAGGTGCTCTTGATCTCTATCTCCGTTTTGCAGGTGGGACTCCAACACAGAGGCTTCCGTGTGTGCCACTCTACCGCCCCCCCCACTCCCTCAGCTGTTTCTGCCTGCCGCGCAGAATGGAGCCCCGCCCACGGCGAGACTGCCCAGCACGCGAAAGGGAGACTGTTGCACTCTGTTCTGGAAAAATAAAGTCTGAGCTGTGCCCTCTGTTGCCTCTCCCATTTGGCATCTGCTGCACATTCCCTGTGCAACTCCGCCCCTGTCATTGGCCTCTCCGAGGGAATGCCTGGGAGGGTGGGCAGACTTGGTTTTGTGGGGGGGAATGGTCTATGAGCTGCCACACTGCCCCCCACATGGCTGGACAGGGGAGGGGAGTGCCACCCCTCAGCCTGCCCGGGCTGACAGCCTACCTGACCCTACAGGGCTGTTGTGTGCAGGGCACTAAGGGGGTGGGGCTGATGAAGTGGACTCAGAGTTCTGCGGCTGATTCACTCGCACTCTGAGTTCTGCGGCCCCCGGGGGAGATGTTCCGTGCACAAGGCAGGGGGGAGTCAGGGCAGCACAGGGGGTCTCTAGGTGGGGGGGGGGTGTCTGCTCCTGAGCTGCTCACTCCAAGACACACATTCCAGCCGCTGTCTATGACAGCGAGCTCCTGCACTTGGTACTTCCTGCTTGTCTGCCTGCCATTGGCAGAGTCTCTGACAGCGGGAGGGTGTGAGGGGATTGATGGCTTCTCCGTGGTTCTGTGCAGGCCTGTCTCGCCTCCACCCCCACCTCACCACCAAGCCAGGCTTCTCGTGCGCACTTGCCCAGCCTCACTCCTGTTCCCTCCCCATGTTGGTGGGGTGTCTCTCCTTTGCCTGTGATGGTCTGCCCATCATTGGCTCCATTCTCTGTTTGTGGGTGGGCTGGGGATGGGTATCAGCCTCTCTGGGGCCACCTCTCCCCATCCCTGACTGTCATGAGTTGCGGTGCATGCGCCAGGACTGGTCAATGGGGGTGGGTGGGCTGGCCCTCCCCTCCGGCTGCCTCCGCCTCCCTTCTGTGCCTCCCACCTCCCTTCTGTGCCTCTCCCCTCCCCACGCTCCAGCGTGCCAAAGTCCTCAGGAAGTCTACTAGCGGCGTGGCAACTACTCCGTGGCCGGCCACCCCTTATCTCTGGATTGGGCTGCCCGTTCTGGATATTCTCTTTCAAAATCTTCCTTCAAGTGGACTTAGAAGGTGATTCTAAAGGTAATCTTGCAAGCTCTGCCAAGGAGCACCTTTCTAGGCCATGAAAACAGAAGAAACTGATGTTATGTATGAAAATACAAATGTGGCAGCTCACTCTCAGTACTGGCATACTAGTCATAATCTAGGCTTTCAGATAGTGGGTGGATGGATGGATATGAAAACCAAACTTGAGCTACTGAGCACTAAGGCAGCTCAGTAAATAAACTGAAATTCATAGTGACATTGCCAACACCCACCAATCATGAACTAAAATGTCAATAATGCATCTATGTACTCTGTATATAGAAAGAAGAAGAAGATATCGGATTTATATCCCGCCCTCCACTCCGAAGAGTCTCAGAGCGGCTCACAATCTCCTTTACCTTCCTCCCTCACAACAGACACCCTGTGAGGTGGGTGAGGCTGGAGAGGGCTCTCACAGCAGCTGCCCTTTCAAGGACAACCTCTGGCAGAGCTATGGCTGACCCAAGGCCATTACAGCAGGTGCAAGTGAGGAGTGTGGAATCAAACCCGGTTCTCCCAGATAAGAGTCCGCACACTTAACCACTACACCAAACTGGCTCTCCAGTGAATCAATGTATACCAATGACAGTACATCTCATGTCAACCTGCTCCCATCCACCAATAGAACAACTTTTGGACTGATTTCTGGAATCAGTTGAATTTGGGGATAGCCATCTTGATTTTGGAGGAGAGTTTCGCAGATAACATGAACTGCCAAAAAAACTAAAAAGTTAATTCTAGATCAAATCCAGCCTGGAAGCTAAACTGACTAAACTGAGGCTCTCTACTTTGGCCACCTCATGAGAAGACAAGACTCACTGGAAAAGATAATAATGCTAGGAAAATTTGAAGGCAGTAGGAAAAGAGGAAGACCCAACATTCCTTTCCTCAGGAAAGGATGCCACAACTTTCAGTTTGCAAGACCTGAGCAAGGCTGTAAATGATAGAACATTTGGGAAGTCATTAATTCATAAAGTTGCCATAAGTTGGAAGTGACTTGATGACATGTAATACACATCTTGGGCTAAAAAAGAGATCCTGGAACAGCTGCCTTGTTCTGGTTGTTTGCAGTTGCTTCTGGCACCTAGCTCATATCAATCATGTCATCGGCCTGAGCAGTGCAAGGTGGCAAGTCCAAGTTTGTCCCACGACCCTTCCAAGGACCAGAACTGGATGTGCTCTCTAATGAATTCCATAATTTGTCACTTTCAGCATGCCTGGGTTCTGTAAAATCCAGATCTTCTGCTGCTGAGCAATGTATGCCAAGGAAAAGATAAAAAGATTAAAAGTGGTTTCAACTGGACGTGCATAATAATAATAATAATTTTTAATTTATATCCCACCCTCCCCGCCGAAGCAGGCTCAGGGCATCATATTTACATGTCATATCACAATTTTATATGTCACGGTTTTTGCAAAACTTTGTTTTGCTAAGGTAAACACACACTACAGCTGAAGCTACCTTTGAAAGGTAAGTCCATCTATATAGGTGACATGTCAAACTCTATAAATGTAGGGCCTCTTAATTTAGAGGATGAGGCCATGGGAACTCCAATAAGTAGTTTTCCAGCATCTGAGAATAGCTTGGCACATGCGCCCAGCTCGCTGATCAGCCTCTGAAGCCAAAACTAATTTATTGTGTGATGTGAAGCATTATCAGTTTGGAAACATATCCTCTTCTACCACTTGGGTTTTAGAAAATGCAGTTCTGTGCACATTAATAAAGAGGAGAAGTTTGCTGACAGACCTGATTAAACCCACATGTGCTCTAAGAGCCTAGTCAGGCTCAGGACTTGCCCCACATAGACCCTTCCTTGTATGCCAGGAAACGCACTCTGTATTTCATTATTGGTTTAAATATTTCATTTTGATTGCACAGCAGGGGCCCTCGTCCATTGACTGCAAATCTTACATTCTTTATAAAATAAGAAACAAAGATCAACCTCCAATACAGACTTAGAAGACTTGCAAAGCACAAGAATCTGAATTTTCCGCACAAACCTGATTAGTGAGTTTACTGTTTCCCCATGGCTATCCTGTGCCACAAGGTTTTGTCCTTTAATTTGAAACCATGAGCTGGAAATGTTGTTATTTCATGAAAATTACTGGTTGGTTGATTGCCCACTTTTTGGACTATGGGTTAGTATTTAAGTTGGACAGTATTTTAATCCTTACACTAGTACACCCCAGCCTTAGTAAAGAAGGATAAGGAGGAAATAGAGAAAAAGAGTTACTGTGTAGACTTTCCATATACATGAAAATGGCTTAAGCCAGCACTATTTTTGGAGAGATGAAAGGTAGGAGCTGGACATTCAAGCGTCATTAGGTACTATCCTGGTTAGGTTACCAAGCAACTTTAAATTGGGTCCTGGAGTTCTCTTAGAAATAATATTGATCTCCAGATTACAGAGATCAGTTCCCCTGGAGGAAATGACAGCTTTGGAGGGCTCTGTGTCATTACAATCCCACTGAGGTCCTTTCTTTCCAATGTTGATCCTCCCCTGGCACAATCCCCAAAACTCCAGGAATTTCTCAAGCTGTCATTAGCAATTCCTACTGTGCTAGGTCCATTCAAAATAGAGGGCAGGTTGCTAAGAATCTAAATCAACTGCAATACTATTGTTCAATATAGTTATTGTAAATAATCTAAATTGGACAGGTAAAATCAAGTGGATAGCCATATTGGTCTCAAGCAGCAGAAAAATGTTTGAGCCCAGTGGCACTTTTAAGACCAACAGAGTTTTATTCTGGGTATAAGTTGTAGTGTGCACGCACACAGAGGCTTCTAGCCAGAATAAGACTTTGTTGGTCCTAAAAGTGACTCTGGACTCAAACTTTGTTGGCCAAGAAAATACACTCAGGTGTACAGTGGTACATGGATTTAGAGTGAATGCTTAACTTGTTGTTGTACTAGAAACTTTTCTGTTGCATTGTGGATGAGAAGCAAAAAAGAAAAGAAAATGTAGTTGCTCAAGAGGACGCACCAAGGTTCATACATATTGGTTAGGTGTAAGGGACAGGTTTGAAGCAATGGCTGGGTGTAGAATTTGGTCCAGCCAGCTTTTACACTGAATTGCAACTTATCCCCCCACCGTATTATAGCCCCTGGCCCACATGACTTTTGCCCATGATGCCCTCCATGGCCTTTCTTGGGTGGCCAAAAGGGATGTATTAGGGAACAGAGTCGGGCTTCTAGGCCTCTTGGTATAGTGGGAGGCCTCCCACTGGAGGCCATCCTTGCCTGCTACCACTTCACGTGGCAGTGGGAGGAAAAAACCCTCAGTGTTGTGTATGCCAATATGCAACTTCTATGGGAAGCCTGGAAGTGACATAGAGTAGCCCTAGGGATTGCCAGAAACTCTATGGTAAAACCACAGAAGTGATGTAGCAGCACATATGGCATTATAGCCCCCTCAAGTCCCTGCCCCCAAACCTCCTGCCAGTTGCACATATGACATTATAGCCCCCTCAATTCCCTGTCCCCAAACCTCCTGCCAGTTGCCAGGCACAGCAACCATATAACAGAGCAAGAACTCAGAGCAACAACAGCTAGGGCTGGTGAACTGATTGATGCAGGATTGACTGAGATTGAGAAGGATGCAGCTGTCTAAATGTTTAAGGGCTGACATAGTGTAACTGCTAAGTCTGCTAAGTCTGATCCAAGTTGGTAGCCATGTTGGTCTGAAGCAACAGAATAAAGCAAGAGTCCAGAAGAAGTGTGTGCTTGTGTAACACATGAAAGCTTATACCTTGAATAAAACTTTGTTGGCCTTAGCCAGTTTGGTTTAGGTGGTTAAGTGTGTGGACTCTTAACTGGGAGAACCTGGCAGGGACTGACCAAGAGAAAGATCTTGGGGTCGTGGTAGATAACTCACTGAAAATATCAAGAGAGTGTGCGATTGCAATAAAAAAGGCCAACACCATGCTGGGAATTATTAGGAAGGGAATTGAAAACAAATCAGCCAGTATCATAATGCCCCTGTATAAATCGATGGCGCGGTCTCATTTGGAATACTGTGTGCAATTCTGGTCACTGCACCTCAAAAAGGATATTATAGCATTGGGAAAAGTCCAGAAAAGGGCAACTAGAATGATTAAAGGGTTGGAACACTTTCCCTATGAAGAAAGGTTAAAACACTTGGGGCTCTTTAGCTTGGAGAAACGTTGACTGCAGAGTGACATGATAGAGGTTTACAAGATTATGCATGGGATGGAGAAAGTAGAGAAAGAAGTACCGTACTTTTCTCCGTTTCTCACAATACAAGAACTCATATATATATAAATTTTTGACCACTGTGTGATACAGAGTGTTGGACTGGATGGGCCATTGGCCTGATCTAACATGGCTTCTCCTATGTTCTTATGAACCAAGTTTGATTCCCCACTCCTCCACTTACTGCTGGAATGGCCTTGGGTTATCCATAGCTATCACAGGAGTTGTCCTTGAAAGGGCAGCTTCTGTGAGAGCCCTCTCAGCCCCACCCACCTCACAGGGTGTCTGTTGTGGGGGAAGAAGATATAGGAGATTGTAAGCTGCTCTGAGTCTCTGATTCAGAGAGAAGGGTGGAGTATAAATCTGCAGTCTTCTTCTTCTTCTTAAAGGTGCTACTGAACTCTTACTTTATTCTGTTGCTAAGTCTGGTTAGGGAAATTTTTGGAGATTTTGGGGTGGAGTCTGGGGATGGCTGAGTTTGGGGAAGGGAAGGAGCTCTGCTGCCATAGAGCCCAATTTCCAAAGCTGTCATTTTCCCCAGGGGAATTGATCTCTGTGTTCTGAATATCAGTCATTGTTTGGGAAAAATTCCAGGTTGGAGGCTGCAGCCCTAGATAGCTCAGAGAAAGTAGTAGCACAGTGCACATTTATGTGCAGTCAGGTGTGCCAGTTCTGAAATGATGTGTTTTTCCTGAAATGTCCTGGCAGCAGGATATTGGAGTGAAGAAAGCAGAATTAGTATGCTGTTAAGTATAGGGGGAAATTGAAATAATTTGAAATAAGGGGGTGGAGGAGGACCCAATAATGTTTCAAGCTCAGGGACACAAAATTCTAGTTATGCCACTGTTTGGTGGAAGTGGCTAGATGATTTCTCAGTTGCAGTGGTGTTAAATATTGGTAGCAGGACCATCTTCCTTTAGTTTTATAGTGGTGTTAAATACTGAAAATAGGTTCATCTTGCTTTACAATTCAGGTGGGTTTCTTGCCTACTGGAATGATTCATGATAGTAATGTAAATCCATTTTTGTTATTCTGTGTTGTTATTATTACAATAAGAAGTAGGCAATCTTAAGTATAATATATATTTATCATAAGTATAAGGAGGACAGGGCATAATTAATAGAAATTTAAGCTGACACATTCAAGCTTCCCTGTTTCTAAGTAAAGGACAAATACAAATGTCACCAGCTTTACCTCTTGAGCTAGGAATAGTATATGTTATAAATAGGAATGGATACTATGTTCAATTATGGCACAAGACTTTCTTGTCCATCCCTTCCCCCTTGAATGGAAAAACTGTGGTCATGGTATCTGCTCAGGGCAGTCTATTATTTAAATAGAGGATAGCTGACCTGGGATAGTTTGCGCAATCCTCAAAACTACCTTTGAAATAAATGTCTCAGTGTGCTAGCTAATATTTATGTTCTGTGAAGCCAAGAAAAGCAAGGGCTGGCATTCCTTCTGCAGCAGAGAGAGCCCTGCCAAGTAAGCCACCTGGAGTTCATCATGTGACTGCCTTTTAGCACCCCCCCCCCCTTCAGTCTTTTTTCCAGGAATGGCTGTCGCTCTGTTCCAGATAAGTTGTAAGCTATCCATGATATGTTGCCATTTGTGGACCATACCAGATAATGTATCCCATTCTTTCCTGCATTTTCATACTACTGACTGTTTTAGGGCTAGCAGCCAAAGATTTCTTTTTGCGGATGGTCTTCAGAAAGTTAAGAAATGATCATTATTTCTATTACATTATTTTACTTCAGTTGGTGGTAAAGAAATCAGTGGAGCTTTTCATGATTCTTCTTAGTGATGGAGTGTGATGTAGTAGTTAGAGAACTGGACTAGGCTCTGGGAAACCTAGGTTTGACTCCTCACTCTGCCACAGAAATCTGCTGGGTGCCCTTAGGTCTAAGGTCTTAGTCTAAACTATCTCACAGCATTGCGGTGGGGAGTATAACATGGAGGGGGAAAAACATCCCCTGCTAGGCTTGTTTTGGTGTTGGAGCTCTTTCCCCCTGATGCTTTCGTCCGATTTCACACAAGCTGCCATGCTGCAGTGACTTGGCCCGCCTCTTTCCTGCTTGCCATGGGAAAGAGGTAGGCCAAGTCACAGTCGTGGGTCAGCTTGTGTGAAATCAGATGGAAGCTCAGGGGAAAAAGAGCTCCGACTCCAAAACAAGCCTTAGGGTTGCCAAGTCCAATTCAAGAAATCTCTGGGGACTTTGGGGGTGGAGCCAGGAAACTTTGGGGGTGGGGCCAGGAGACATGGGGGCGGAGCCAGGAGTAAGGGTGTGACAAACATAATTGAACTCCAAGAGAGTTCTGGCCATCACATTTAAAGGAACAGCAC